>NC_045745.1:18393928-18417519 GCF_008692095.1 Etheostoma spectabile | reverse complement strand
ATATATATATTAGTTAAAAAAAAAGGAGCAAGCAATGTTCAAGACAAAAACAAAAGCATTCTTTTCACATTTGCGTTAGTTTCTGTTGGTTTTTCTCGGAAGAGGGATTGACATCATGCTACAAAAATATATTCATCTTCGTCACTATCGTGGAACTACAAGACAAGTCCTCTGTGCGAAACACAGCGCCGGCTAAAGCAAGATTACAGTGCCACTTCAACTGAACGTCTCCTTTCTCTCTTTGTCTCTTTCTGTCTCTGTCCCTGTCTCTCGCTGTTGCTCACCAACAAGCAGCAACAAATGAGTCCAAACGGGCATGTGATACTGAAGGCAGTGTAGCTGGTACTTTCTGAGTGTTATGTCTCAATTTTCAACTGAAAGGAGATGGAGACTATGCAAACAGTGTCAGGGGACACAGAGGGATCAAAACTATTTGAAAATATAGAAGCGCCATCAATCAACAAAGCAGTAGCCATCACAGCTTCAACTCTGGTTATGAAAAAGGCACTTCTCCTCCTTCTCAATGTGCCCCACCCATCTTTAAGCGATGCCAACTGCACTTTGCTATAAATGGCGTTTCGGCAAACGAGGCCCAACCATAAATAAAACAAACAAAAGAAGTAAATAATGTGTTTTAAATCTAAAGGTCAAATGCACTCCAGGATTCAAGATGATTTTTTACATTCCCATTACTAGCCAATCTCAGATTACACCTTTGATGTTGTTGTTGCTGTTGTTGCCGTCAGTGTGTACACAAACACACAGTTGAATAATATTTTACTTCAGTGTGAAAGCAGCTTTGAATGGAACGCAAACTCTGCGAGAAACAGTCACTTAAGCGTGAATTAGACCAGTATATACACTTTTTGAAGAAAGTGTCATGAACAGAAACTAAAAATTAATAAAACAAAGAAAAAGTTTACTTTTCCATGTATTCAATAAACATACCCTTTAGTTACACTTTGCAAAGCCTAAACATGATATTGACATCTCTAACACTTAATATTTACAATGCTGTGAAAAGAAATTAATACTTTCAATGCTGAGCACAGAGATGATTGAATTTTTGTATTTTTTTTAACCCCTAAATAAATGGTGTGTCCACTGAGACATGTTTTATTGCTATTGCAGAAACCCTAACATATTTTGAAGAATGACATAATTAATCTCATAAAACATCTAAAGAGAAGTGAAGATGTTTTGACAGAGAATGAGCGTAGCATTTTTGCTGCTGATATCAAATAAACTAAGCTATCAGTCAATGTTAACCTGTATTTTCAATAAATAAACATAAATAGAAAGATGCCCTGCCCATGCATATACACAAGTGCCTTTTTACTGTTTCTGTGATTCCATGTTTAAATAAAATAGTACAAATTAACAAATAAGAAAACAAACCAAAGCCCCACAAGTGTGGGCTATGTGCAGTTGTAGAATAGCATTCTCTGGGCTATATAGTTATAGTAGCATTTTCTTAGTAGCATCACCCTAGACCTGAACAACAACCTTTCAAAAGTCGGTATCATTATCTGTCTTTTTTCACCCTCTATTTAATTTTTTCAAAATCTTCAAACTTTAGGTAAACATAAAAGCGATGTAACAACTGGGAATTCAAACCAGCATGGACACCATGTTTGTCTGAAAATGAAAATAAACACCTGTTTTTGAAGAATTAAGAACGAAAATGAAAAAAAAAAAAACCCACAGGTATAATTGTAAAGGAATGAAACACGGATTAGTGTGGATTCATCCCCTGCAACTTGGGCTTCTTATTCAAGTAGGTCGCCCAGTAGACCAAGTTAAAGGTTCCAAAGAGCAGAGGGAAGGCTATTCTGGCAATCCTGTCTATCTTGCTCACACTGTTAAAGGTCTTCTTGGCCTCCGGAGGCTTGGGCTTTGGCTCCTCCTTGGGCTCAGTTGGGGGTGGTGGGGCGCTTTTGGCAATAGTGGCCAATCCAGGGTCCCTGGCAATATTGGGGGCGAAGGCTGTAGCAGTGGCAGCTGGGTAGGCTGTAGTGTTGTTCTTCTTGAGGAGGGACTCCTTCTTCTTCTTTTGCTGATTTTGTTTGTTGGGGAAAAGTAAAAAGGACATAGTCACAATGCTTCAAAAAAGAAGAAAGCATTTTATATATTACGATTACTTATTCAGCAGACTGGTGAGTATTTAGTAAAAATACGGATATTACATAAGTTAAGAAATAATAATTGTGCACATCTACATATTTCCATGTCGAAGCATTTAACTCGTCAATCTAAAATGAATATTGGGCTCTATTCTCTTTATTCCCATCAAAAACAGCTGGAGATTAGAGAGTACAATGCTGCTAACTGCAGCACAGAGACAAGTGGAGCAGAAAGCACAAGATGAACACTAAACTATTAATGTTCATGTCATGTTGTTCAAATTGCATTTTCTATAAGCCTGGCTCCCTCAACAGTTACTGTTACTCTACTTTTTAAACCATTTATGAAGTCCATATAATTTCTAGCAGGGCTGTAGTACATGAGTACGGACTTGTCTAGGACTCAGCCATTGGACTCGCCATATATTGTAGTTACAGTATATAGCTACTTTTATTCTAAATTAACTTCCTCCTTCAAAACAAAACCATTGATGAAGGGCATTAGTTCAGAAAACAGGTATTTGTTTAATTCAAAATCCATCTTGAACAGGCATTGAGATTGGTCAACTGGTATACACCTGGCTGCATTATATACCTCAAACATCAGGTATAAATCATTTTCTTTTTGGCCAAAGCCACAATGCCAGCGAGCACTTTGTACTATGAATTCATCAGGACAAGTAATAAGTTCAAGAATGGGAACATTTTCATTTTATTTTTTAAGTAAATAATATAAATACATTCTTTCTGAGATCTTGACTGTCTCTCATTTGGACTAGGTCTGGACTTGGACTCAAACTTGGACTTGAAGCACTTAAGACCTGGTCTCGGACACAACAAAGGTGGACTTGACTGATTTCTAGATCTGATTTATCTTTGTCTCCTGGATACATAGATTTGCTGTCATTTTGCCAGAGGGCACTTTTTGATAATCAGTTTTGGTAAAAAAAATGCAGTTATGTGCCAAATCACTGCCTAACAAACCTCACTGACAAAGCTTCTGTCTATTATCTCCATTTTGCATGCTGAGTCATTAGGAGTATAAGTAATATAAACAATTGCTTCAAATACCTTCTCTGGCACCACACTTTTTCCATCCCAGGCGTAACCCCTCTTGGTGAAGTAGTTGACAGTGGCAAACTCAATGAGGGCCGAGAAGACGAAGGCATAGCAGACAGCAATGAACCAATCCATAGCTGTGGCATAGGCCACTTTAGGGAGAGAGTTCCTAGCACTGATACTGAGTGTGGTCATGGTCAGGACAGTGGTCACTCCTGCAGGTAGATGAGACAAGATGGATATGTGAAATATGATCAAATGTGAGACATATTGAGTTGTTATGATTGCTCATTTGTTTACCAAAAATGCGTGAGAAGAAAAATAATTTCATAAATAAGATATTTCCAGAACTGTCTTACAGCTTGGGCTTTTAATAGACTCAGAGAGGCAAAGATTTCCACAGATGCAGCTGGAAGATGCAGTTGGCCTTAGAGATACTGCTGCTGACTAATACCCGGCCAAATAGGCTTCCTTTATGAACCCGACCCCCACACCAATGCACAAGCCGTAATGAAGCAATGGAAATAAACTTAATTAATAATCAATACATGTTTTTTTAACAAAAGTACCTCATGTTAAGGAGCATATGACAACCTTGGAAAAGCAAATCTCTAAACTTTGACATGGTTGACAGACGGAGAGGAACTGGGTCAGAGGATATCTGACGATGCGGTGCTCATAGGAGAACAGGCTACTGCAGATGTTTACACGCCAGATAACATCAGCCCAAGCAGCAAACAATACATAAATTCAGCCTGGGCTATGAAGGAAGCTGAGGAACAGCTGGCTTGTACAGGAATTATAAAATATGCAGAGAGGACCCTCCCACACATGTGGAGAGAAGTGTTTATGTAAAAACATGTGTAAACGTTACCCCCACGTACACACTTCCATGTTTAAAAGATCCAAAGACATTTCCATCCACTCTCTTTACTAATCCATACTACATGCAGTTGCTTCATGTTGAATCCAAAATGCAGAAATAAAAAAAGAAGACCTCTAATTAACCTGCAAAATACAGTTAATCTGAGTTATAAGACAGTTATGAATACATTTGTAATATTGTATTATTATATTATATTAATATTAATAGTTATTAATATTATTATATTGGGTCTGTACTCATACACTGAATAAAAACCTGTCTGGGATTGCCTCTACCCGGCTCTTAGACTTTCCCCCAATACAGTTTACAGTTTACACCAGTTGATACTATATATATATAATATTAATTAATAATATATAATATATAATATTTGCTCTACAAAATCGCTAACTATAGCGTCAAAAAAAAAACTGTTGAGTTCAATCCACATCTTTTCTTACACAGTCTGAAGAGAAAGTTAGTGTTTGTTTTGGATTGCATAATATTGTATAGCGTTCCCATTATTGTGTCAACCACCTACAAGCTGCAAAAGCAGCTGGTATCACGTCTCCTGAAATTTCACTTCAGATTTATGATTTTTTTTCCTTCTTCCTCCTTGTCATGATGAAGTGTTGAGTGATGAATCACAGACTCCTCATCCTCCCACTCTCTTTGCACATGCTTTTGGCATTACTGAGTTGGTGCTGTGACATGAAGCATAAAGGCTGATTGTTATGTTCTCATTAGTCAGAGCCAAATAAATGATTGGTCATTAGCCATAACAGAACAAGACACCTCTGATGGATTTACTGGATTGGCATATTAGGTACACAGAGTGCGTGGTCATACATTTCTGGTATTCATTATGGCTCCAAAGGACATAACGAAGAAGTAGGTTGGAGTTATTCATTCTAATTGATTTTCAAAATTTGTTTTTAAGCTTTTCATTACAAGTTCTTTTATCAAATTTCCCAAATAGATATTTTGTTTGTTTGGATTATAAAGAAAATACTGGAACAATCAAGCACATGCCTCATCATCACCCCTTATATATTTGCACTTTACAGAAAAACTGAGATTTTAAGCATGAAAGCCATTTTTATGCTACAGTAATACATTTATGTAATGTTACAAATTCCACACATGTTCTTCACTTCAACCACTGCTAAGTAGGGCATTGGATGGTTTGTTCATGTACTGTTAAAGGAATGCACGGCAGCAGGAGATATGAAAATACTGAATGATGCTTAGTCATGTATTAATACCAGATTTTCATACCTTTCATCTCAACCCAGAATTATGTTAATATGCAGCTAAATAACAGTTTTGTTGAATACATATTCCAGTTTTAAGGAACATTCAAATTTTTGCTGACCGCATTTGTCATTTGTTTTCCCTCAATTAAATCAAAACAAAAACACACAGACACTACAAAAAACAAAATCATGAGTTGGACCGATAACTGGGGTGTTAGTTATAATAAATGTAAAATGTAATGCTTAAAGAAAACTCCAATGTCAAAGTCCGAAGCTTTGTACAACCTCCTCCCTGCATCATTTCACTGAGCTATAAAAACGTCTTACATTGGAACAAAATGCTGCTAGCTTGTAGAATCAACATCATCAGCATCACATAACACTGTCATTTCACTGGAAGCATCATCTTGGTGTCACAGTTAAAACTTGCAATTTCCAGTGGAGTGTAACTCTAACACCAAGGTGTCACTGCTTATGAGGTAAGTGCCAGAACATTCTCCATTGGAGAACAGCCAGTGCAAAGTGATTTTGCCAGCAATCATGTGTGCTGATGGCCTCAGCAGGTGCTGGAGCACAAGAGAATGGCACCTCACGTCCTTTGCTTTTGCAGTAAGAGCTACAGAGGTAAGATGGAGTAAAGGAAGATTCATAAAGGGATATCTGTTTAGGAAAACAACTAGATAACCCGAATACATGTGCAAGTTGTGAAATAAGGGGGTTTAGTAGGAAGACATGAAGGCAGTTAAGGGAAGGTGAATGAAAGGATGGCAACAAAGTGGTGTCAATCTGTCAGGTATTTAATTTGCCAGTAAATCAGTTAATTTTCTGGTGGAGGAGGAAGGCAGCACTGGGTATTACACAATTCCTCTCAAAAGCTCACCAATGCTTGGCATCTTCTATCATATACTTTTAAGTTCTGTTGTCATGGAAACATGTCTTCCACCTCCTCCAATGTCTTAATACCACAAGAGAAAAAGAAAAAAAACATCCCATGTTCAAATTTGGAATGCTGCATGAATCCTTAAAGGAGAATTCCGGTCAATTTCAACATGTAGCTCTGTTTTTTTTAAATTTGTAGTGCTGTCAGTAGTTTTTAGTTTTTAGCCTCTAAACATGCACACAATGTCATTACCAATGCCAGTGCAGTTATTCCTTTCAAGTGAAGACAGCAGACCTGACTGCAGTAGATGTGACAGAAAGGCATAGAAGTTGTGTTAATCCATACCTGTGTTTATTTCCTGTTTTCCGGTAAAGTCCACTTTAGTCAATTGTCACACCTTTTATGCCTTTCTGCCACATCCACTGCAGTCACATTCACTGTGTGAGCATGTTTAGAGGCTAAAAACAAGTTTAAAACTTGCCCTGTTTAAGCCTGTCGGGTGCAAAATATAGCAGGAGGATAACTCGGTGTAGACTGCATTGATAGTTGTCATTTGTCTCGCTACTGATAGGAATACACATTTAAAAATAAAAAACGGAATTCTCCTTTAAGTGATGGTTTGCTGTGTTGGTTTGCTTTATTGCTTGCACTCATTGATTTGTGTGTGTGTGTGTGTGTGTGTGTGTGTGTGTGTGTGTGTGTGTGTGTGTGTGTGGTTGAGCTAACAAGGTGGACATGTTCCCGACCTCCAGGAACAACGGTTACCCTTTGTGTCTGTTAAGTGTTAGGCCTACTTAGGAATAATTTAGAGCACTAGTAAGTTGATTCATTAAAACACGACTCCAGAGCTGGTTTTAAATGACTCAAATTGACATGTTGTTACTAATAGACTTGAGGCTTGAAGGCTGTTAATGAACAAAGGCACTGATCTGGAAAGTTCTAACTGGATTAATAGTGGTGCAACTCAATTCTGGAGAGTCCTTCCACTTAATTCAGCTCAGTGTGCACACACACTGACACTTGATTTATATGATACATACTGTATCTTCTAACAAGATTTTTGCCTCTGTTTGCACACTCACTTTCAAATGCACACGTAGAGTGATTTGAAAAAATGTCAAGATATACTGAAAGAGTGTGCGAGAAAGCAAATTTGGGGGAAACTAAATTAGAGATTTAAGGTGATTAATGACAAGGTGACACAGACTATTTCAAGGTGGGAAGGCTTTCACTGCTGCCTCAGGAAAGGAAAGGTTACAGGCAGGCGTGCAGTCCATATGTGCATTTTTGGAGAATGATTGGAGGGCAGATAATCCCCATTTTCTTAATAGGTTTCTGACACAGCAAGGTAAACCTATATAATTTTGATTTAATGTCTATCAGGGTAACCAGTGTAATGAACAGTTAGTGTTCAACTCTCTTAACAAAGCTGTAGATTAAAAAATAAATTGCTCCAGGCATGGCGCTCTCTCTCTCTCTCTCGCTCTCTCTCTCGCTCTCTCTCGCTCTCTCTCTCGCTCTCTCTCTCTCTCTCTCTCTTTGTGTGTGTGTCCTTCTCTACTATGCTCCCGGGTTCCAGGCAGAAATTTGCCTCTGACAACATTTTGACTGAGTAGGCAACCAATCAAACCTGACAATCAAAGTGTGGGACGAGGTCAAAAGTACATTGTAAAGAAGGATGCCTGCTCACTCAAAGAATAGGCTAGGTATTCCTTTATGTGTGACTTAAACCATGCATACACACAGTGTATACAAGAGGGCTTGCAATAAAGTTCTTAATTAACTGTTTTACAAACCATTAATTGGCATTCATAACTACACTTGATAAAGGACAGTACAAACAATACTTGTTTTATCCCATAGCTTGTAACACCTCCAGTGACTACAAATTTAAAAATAATTGATTTTCTGGACTGCATTTACTAGAATTGTTTTTTCCAATCAAGAACGTTTGGAATGCTTTGACTGCACTGCAAGTCATATAGAGGACGTGAGGGTGGAAAGGTGGGCGATCAACCACAGGACTTTGACATTAGAGACAACAACTTATTTTAGGTCATAGAAATATACTAAAGAGATATTGACATATTTAATGTCAATGTCACTTTTTTTAAAGCTGCCTAAACATGATGATAAAAACAGTGATAGTTTTTTAGTTGTTTGTAGTTAACAAAAATGAAATATATATTATATGCTTATGCAAATAAGATGAAAATATACATATTTGTAGAAGACAGAGTGGTTGCATGCATATCACAGACTGTCTTAGTCACAGCTAAATAATGTTTTATATACGGGAACACTTATAGGAATCGTATACTAATAAATTAGTGAAGGTACCACTGTTATATATTTGCAAAGATTGCAAATGAATGAACATGATTTTTTGTGTAGAGAGTTGTCAAACAGCTTTTATAATCCATCAACCAGTCCCAGGAGTGAAACTGTCTTTGTTGGATGTCTATCAACATCTCCACTGTGTTGCGGCTACTAACTTATTCATGCCTTATCAATAACTGAAGCCTCGAGGGGGTCTGACTCAGAAACACTTTCCATTCAGGCATTACTATGTCATCTCTGATTTACATAAATGAAGAAATAAATTGACATGTTGATTGGCAGGTGAGTTAAATGACTGTGCTAACACCACAGCTTTGAGAACTGTACACACAGAACACACACACACACACACACACACACACACAAACACACACACATGCACTGCCTACAATGTTGCACCCACTGGCACACAACCAGCATGCACAGCATATAGCGAACAAACACATGCATTGACACGTACACACTGTCACATGCACAACTAGACTCCCAACACACACACACACACACGCACACACACACACACACACGCATGCACGCACGCACACACACACACACACACACACACACACACACACACACACAAGGTGTTATTCCTTAATGAGCAGATACATTAAACAGCATCATGAGAGAACCAATAAATACCCAGCCAAACGCTTAAAGAGGAGAGAAGGAAGGAAGATAATCTTCTGAGCACTGCTGTCCCTAACAGCTTAGAGAAAGAGAGGATGTAAGAGAGGGCACCTTATCAGCACCATCAGTTTCCTTTTGGTTTTCATTAGGACTGCAAATAAATACATTGCCAACTGTTTTTCACTACACCAAACTGGCTATAAACTAATCAGCCTCTTAATCGGCACAATGATAAATAAGATAACTCTACCTACTGCTGTGTTTTTAAATTGCCTATTCATCTACAGGGAAAGCTTTAGGAAAACAGATTTAGTGCAGAGGCCATGCTTCATAGTCACAATGTAATGCAAACAGTGTTTTCCATGCTGCATTTGTTCATGTTAACTGGCTTTCTGGTTCAGATTTGGACATCTGTGTTGGAAACATAAACCTGATCACATCTGTTGTAATATGAGAACACACATAATATTACAGTTTGTTTATTCATAGTATCGGTGTACCTTTTGATACATTGTGAGCAACGAACAGAAGTCAAGCTGCGAATAGGTGTCTGCAGAAACAATGACTTTAGTTCATTTTCACAATTTAGTTATTCCCACCGCAGTAAATATGACCATGAAAACACAATTTTTCCATAAGATTTTTAAGATTTGTTCTTTCACTCTAAGGGCCCTTTTTAGACATGGAATGTGTAGCATTGCTGGCTTCATCTTAATGTGTTATGTCAATAAAATAATGGCCACTGTCATTCATACATATGTACTGTATGTAAATGTTCAGCTTTGTTCAGACGTGACAGGACTATAACAAAAGGATTCATAATGCTTGCATAATGTTTTGCAGCTGATGCGTATTGGCAGTGGTGGTACAACTGGAGTAAGCAGCAAATGGAAAAGTCACAATACAGTGTATCTGAAGAAGAGTGTTTTCTGTTTCCTCACAGGCTGCGTCAATGATTTAAAACTTATTTTACCTTTGAAGATTTTATTAATGACCATTGCGACATGAGTGACACTCATCCTTATTTTTAACAGTGAATCCCCTTTATAAACATTCCTATTAATTTAATCATTTATTAGATAATTGTTTTGCCTACATTTTAAAAGAATTACAAGACAAAATATAAAGAGACAGTGCTGGTCTGATGATCTTTTTGGTTGTGTGTATTACAACAAGTCCTCCAAACCTAACAACGATATAGGTTGTTTGTTCCTACCCTCTAATACCACCCATAGAAGGGTCTTATAAATTAGGGCCCTTAGCGGTGGCCCACGGGAGTGTGTTCTGTTCTCATATCTAAACCAGAGAATTTAACAGTCGTGGTTTTAAACACATTACTGTTGATATGTTGCAACAGTCACAGTTTGGTTAAGTTTAGGCACAATAACTACTTGTTATGTTTAGGCAGCAAAATTTAGATGGTGGTTTCTGTCAAAATTAGGGCTGTCAATCGATTACATTTTGTTCTCTTTAGTTTCATCCGGGAAGTTAACTCCCCTCCTTGGCTTGAAAGTCCTGTGTTTTAATCCTGTGTTTTAATGCCCACCAATCCTACCCAACTACCTCACTATGCGGCCAGCTGCATTCTTATACATTGGCTGACAGTGTGGTACATACAGCAAAAATTAATGTGGAATGCTTATAAATTAGTGTAGTAAACTCTTCTTAGCTTTTTGAATGAATGGTTCATTAGGACAGGCTGGATTAATTGCAAATGAATCACATAATTATCTATTCTAAATGTACTTTAAAAGGGATTCTTTTTTCAAGTGGTGTTTGAGACTGACTACTCTGTTGGTAACTTAATTCAAATCAATAGTACATGCAAATAATTTTATTCTTGTGGAGAACCATCTAGAAGGGCATTGGAACTTGCCATTCAAAAGACCCAAAAATACCCTTTTCTTTATCCATTTCTGCACAAGGAGCTTTGTACCTGCTATTCTCCATTCCCGTTCATCGATGTATTACAAGACCCTCTCCCATTCTGCCATCTGCATTTAATTTACACTTGTGCATCACATCATACTCATTGAATGTTTAAAGCACCATTTACAAGCCCAGCTCTCAAAATAATCAGTATCTGCAGCAATATACACAGAAAACATGGCAAGCAGTGAGACCTTAACCTCTGTTCAACAAGAACAACATATTATTCCTGAGTTTCCACTGAATATTACCAGGTAGCCTGTTATTTAGATTGACAACTGAGTGTACTTGTTCATCCTAATAGCACTGGACACATATACAAGGTTTGATATACCACAGAAATCCCTGACATGATGATAGTCAAACGATTAAGAGGCAATGAAAGATCCTGATTGTCCGCTATGTCTTTTTAATGATTCATTTACAGCGATATTTACATTGTAACCTCTTTGAAGAACAGTCTCATTCATCTGCTGTCTCAGATCATGCATATTAATCACATGAATGACCTACCTAGTGTACTGGGATGCTGCTCTGCATCTTGGTAAAAACGCGTACGTGTTTATTCAACTGTGTGCGTGTGTGTGCTCATGTGTGCACACGCTGCATGCATGCACACGCTGCATGCATGTAATCTCATGAAGCAGAACCTGCAATTGTAGCATGAGGGACATCCACATGCCCTAGATAGTTGTTTGAATCTAATCTAGGCCATCCTCATTTCCCCTACCAACACGTGACAAGCACTGCAGGTAGCTAGCTGTGACACATGAAGACACTCACAACTCACACAAACAGACACCAAAACATTGCAGGAAGAGTAGGAAAACCTGCTGGAGACTGCAAAGCTGCAAAACCTGGTGCCTGTATAATGTTTCTGTGAAGTAGTAGGCCAGGGGAGACACTGACATCCACGAGAAGAAGAAGAGAGAGAGCGAGAGAAGAAAAAGAAGAAAAAAAGGGTGTAGGGTGAGGTAATTCAAGGACATTCTGCCTGATGCTGTTCTTTGCTGCTACAGAGCATGCTGCAGACTAGCAAGAGCTTTCCTTTTGGGCGGTATTATGTAAGACCTTAGTGTGACAGACACAGACAGATACACACTAGATACACATACACACAATACACAGACACGCACACAAACACTCCAGTACACATGCCCAGACACATGCGCACAACACACATTGGCCAATTGGTGCACATACAGACACACACACTGACAAATCCTTATATCACACCAGTCACAAACACACATACACTTGTAGGCAAACATTCAGAGCACGTAAATCTAAATTCACACTGAGCCTTGTGCTTGAATTTCCACTGCAGCCAGCCACAACTTATTAAAGCTCTTGTTCACATCATTGGTGTGGAGACAAAATAGAGGTTGGAGTGGAAACATTGTACAATAGCGTTAGACTTTTTAAACAATTGTTATCCTTTAATGGAATAGTTTGATATTTTGGCATATATGCTTCTCAGCTTTCTGCCAAGAATTAGATGAGAAGATTGATACCACTCTGTCATCACTGTACGGTTGCCAGGCAACCAGCAGAGACACCAGGAAGACACTATGCACGGTCACTGTTCATTAATGTTGTCTTTTGTTTATTTCTGTTTGCATACAGATTAAACAAACACGATTTGAACTGCAGAGACAGATTTTATGCTATGCTAAAAAGCAAATACACTTTTCCCTGACATGTTGAAACATTCCTTAAATGAAGGATTTTTGTCAAGTAAAGCCAAGAGATGGCTTCTTTGCTTTGTTATCAGACAGTCATCAAACTCAATCAACATACTGCAGTACCCTGAAGCAATAGATTTTAGGACCACAATCCTTTTTTTCAGAAGCGGCATCCCTTCCATCCCTTGCCTCGTTTTGTATTACATTAAGATGTGTTATTCACACTAATAAATACTGACAGCAAAGACATTTTTTCAGTCTTTGCGCAAAGAAATCAAGCTGCACTCCAGCATCATTGCCAGATGTGTGTAGAAAAGCTGTGTCTCACAATTGCTTCTATGTAGTAAAAAAAAAAAAAAGATTAATTTATTGTTTATTTTAGGTTCAAAACCCAAATACATTTAATATATATATAAAACAATCAATTGAATAATGTAATAATGTCTTGATCTGATTTAATAAATTGCTGCCCAGTGTAATGCCACATCATTATGTTTATGTTTTCATTGTGTAATATTTTTTAAACCATGTTGTACTTACTTCAGATTATATTTTAGATTACAGATTATATAACTCAACCATTTATATCATTAGGAAACTATTTTATTACATTATGGTTGTCCTAAAATTCACTCAAACAATTTGGATGACTAATTGATTAGTGGATTTAATCGACAATTCTGTAAAACTGAGTTTCTCCGCAAAGAATCATGCAAAGGCACAACTTTAAACATTTTGTTTTCCAGAGATGTATTTAGAAATTCTATTGAAGTAAGTCTTTCATCATGAATAAAGCATAATAAATCTACTCTAATTAACTAAAGAAATCTCAGTCAACTACATGACCGATTAGTCAATTAATAGACTAATAGGGGGCAGCCCTAAATTACATTATTTTTAAAAAATTGTCGTAATAGTAAAATCCCTACATATTGTCACATTGTGACGTAATAAGATTATAGGGCTATGTTATGTATTTTTTTCCATTTGGAGGGACATTTTTGTATTTTATGATATCCTTCCTTGCTCAACGTCACTATAATTTTGAGTGAGAACCTGATCATCAGTGCCATCCTATTTTCCACATATATTTTCCAAGAAGAAATTTGAAACCTCATTTCTGAACCCACAGATGTTTAGGCGAGAGGAGAGCAGACTACTCACCAAAGACAGTCCTGGCAGGGACGGACTCTCTGTTGAGCCAGAAAGACACTTGGGAGAGAATGACTGTCATGATGCAGGGTAGATATGTCTGGATCACAAAGTAACCGATTTTCCTCTTTAGGTGGAAGTGGGTTGTCATCACAACATATTGTCCTGTGGTGAGCAGACAAAAGAAAGGAAGTCAGAAAAGATAAACATTACACTTCAAAATATAGATTTAGGACATCTATTAGAATTTTCCGTTTCGACTAAGTGCCTTTGATTCTAATCGGTTTGCTTTGTTTTGGCCTTCATGTGTATTGTAGTTGAGATTTATTGGCATAGTTATGAGTGTCATTTGTCAACAAACACAATACTCAGGTATGATCCATTTCATTAGTGCAGTTGGACCGATTTGCAGAGAGAATGTGACCGTCACAGAAACAGCAGTAGGGTTTAATCTGGTTATAACTATTTGTTGATTTTAAGGCTTTCGAGAGACACACATAACTGGAACAATAAAAAATAAATAAATAGAATGGATTTATTGACATAGCTTATTCAATCAAGCCTGGTAGATGTCACTTGGGAGCTTGCTGCTAAAGCCAATCATCAATTGGAACCTATAGACTTTCTTATGCATTACTTTCTGTCTGCAGGTAGTGTAACTGCATACAGGTCACCCATTTTATGATGTCACTAATTTTTGCCAGTATCAATAAAGAACAGAGGAGGTAGAAAAAATAAATTTTGGCCAGTAGGGAAATCATGAATCTAGGGCATGGCCTGTCATTTGTAAAGCAACAAACTGATGCCGGTGAAGATGTTGATGAACTGATGCAGCTGTGTTGAAATTGGAGTTTCAGACCAGTAGTTTGTTAAGTGATGAACAAGACTGAGTGAGCGAGATGAAAAGCACTATGTAACTCTTTATGCACTGAGCATTAATCTTTTGACAGGGTAATGCAGTGTGAACATTAAACATGTCAAATTAATCCATCCAAAATGCCAAATTCCCCCTCAATGCATTGATTTAATTCACAGTAAACTGTATCATTCAGAGCATGTTGTAGCCTAACCATAAGCTGTATAATATTAATGGACAGAGCATGTGTGACGTCACCCATTGGTTTGTGGAGATGAATCATTGAGTTTGCCATTACGGGTGCAGTTATACAGGTTGCGGATGTGACGATTTTAGACCCTACATTACGTTACACACATTCAATGACAATCACATCATAGTCATACCCTAAAACACCCCCTGCTTTATTGCCGATATTTTAATTTTAAAATCAACAAGACCATAATTCAAAAAATGAACATCATTGTAAATTGCAGAAGTCTTAAAACTAGCAATTGAGACCATGAACTTATTATGAAAATGTTTACTGAGGTAATAAATCAAGTGAGAAGTGGATAATTTTCTCACAGGTTTTTACAGAAACCGACCTCCTTTTGCAACCGCACGTGTCGCCCCCTGCTGGAATTCAGATAGAAATCAGGTTTAAGGCGCTTCCGCATTTGCAGCACTTCCCCAAACCGGATGCTTTGTCCATTAATATTATTCAGTCTATGAACCGAACTTAGACCTACCTGTGCTGGACTGCACCACACCAGAATCCACACTCTGCCCCATCAGATCGTACTGGTTTAATCTGGACCCATCCTCTGCTACCACCACGGATTGGGCAGCCCCTCTGGTCCACACATACACCACCTCTGCTTGGGTGTAGGCATCTGGCAATGAAGAAAAGAGTAAAAAGTTATAAATTATTTTGCTGCTGGCTGTCCGTTGGCATGTGTTGCTTTGCAGGTTATATTTTTGGAGCTGAAAAGGATGCCAGTTGAAAAAAAAGAAAAAATATAAAAGGAGGTATTCAACTAAAATCCACTAGTTCTAGTTTTACCTTATCTCATTTGGTCCCATTTGGCTAGTCTGCTCTTATCTCAATTGTGCCTCTTTTCAAACACTAGCCAAGTTTCCATCCACTTGTCCATCGATTTATCTAAAGGTCGGTAAAAAAACTCATCCTAATAAAGCTGGTGAAAGTGTGTTTCCATCCAACGGCGTTAACCTCACATACTTTTTTGCGAACAAATTGGTATATCGAATTGAGACATTTTAAGGTGTTTCCATTAATTTTCGCGCTGAATCGCACAAAATTCAAGCAAACATTTGCGAACAAAGTTTTTCTAGACAAAATGGATCACGCCGTCGACCAACAAATCAGATTGATATTGCGCAAGTTATAATAATGCTTGTGTGCTATCTGATAGCGACATATCAAGCTATAATAAGAAAACAACGACACTATCAACACATCGCTATGATGATGCAGATGCAACTGGCTTTTAATGTCCCTCCGACATCGCTGCGAGACAACTCTTTTTTGAGACATGTTCAATGTTTCAGCACTTTCCATTTACTCTAGAGGACGTCCCACCTAAAATAACCGTTATAAATATATACAAATAAATAACCAAAAAATGACCTAAAACTTAATTGCAATTAATTATTTATTCAGCACAAAACGTTCCCATTAGCGTTTATCGAATGCGCCGTATTTCTATCAAAATAAAATCCAATGAGATCTAAGGTATTTCCTTTGAGTCGATATTCACGAAATGCCATCGAATTTTACTGGTTCCATAAGACATTTTTCATTCGATATCACCTAATTTCGATAAAAACGTGTAGATGGAAACATAGCTACTGTGTGTGCTGTGATGTCGTATCACATCATGTCATCCTTCAACTTATAAGAAAACAAACAAACAACATCTCAACAGGACAAAGTGACTTTAAAACAGCCAAGTTAATTTTTTTCTTCCCTCAGGCCACCCAACCTGTCAAAGCTGCAGTGTGGCTCGACCACTGCAGAGGAAAGGATGGCTTGACTGCAGACTGCAGCATAAGGAAGAGAGCTCATCACTGAAATATTTAGGGAGTGAGTTCAATTTAAAGGGGGTTGAGGCTCGGTCCTCTCACTCACCCTGTGCAGCTGTCAAAAGAATGGCACAGAGATAGTGTGACGTTCACTTCTCTATCTCTTTCCCTTGTGCTGTATTTTTGCTTGCTTCCCCCATGTTCTTCTCCCACCTAGTTTTTCTATCCTTTTCTATCCTTATCTCCAATCTCCATCATTGTTGTTGTGTCTTCAAAAGGATGATCAGGGTAGGGGGAGCTGTCAGCGGTGAGCAGCTGGTGTGGTGCAGAAAAATGCAGGTCTGTGTGCTGCATGCCTGCCAGGGTCTTACAGGGTCTTGCAGGGCCTGACAGGGTTGAATGTGGGGGGGTTGGGGGGCCAAGAGGGTCCTTGGCAGACAGTTCCTCTGGGAGAACAGCTGTTACCACACTGTCATCCCTTATCAGGGACTGGCGCTGGGGTCAGGCTTCCAGTTGGATGAGACGGTGGCATAGTGTCAGAGAGGCGTGTGTGTCTGTGTTGTGTGCATTAATGTGCATGTATGTAAGGTTGTGTTTGAGTGCAGAGTCCACCTACAGCTGCCAAACTTCAGTGGACAAGCATGGGCATCCATAGGGAAGTCTTCCAGGTGCATTGGGCATTCTGCTCTTACTGTAAGCCTGTAAGTCATACAGACATGGATAGGGAATTAGTTCAATAGGAAACAATACAGTAGAAAGGAAAATAAGGAAAAACAGCATTATGGCAAAGCCAGGATGAAGGAACACATGTTATCAATGCTGGAAGAGGGGTGAGGAAGTGGCCTGGAGGAATTAAGGCACACAAATGACAATTTAGTACAGTGAGGAACCAGGAACATGTGGTGTGCCCTTTTTTTCTAGTCTCTCAGCACCAAACACTGTCAAATTGCAGCTACTTCCCCCCAAACCAACAGAAATGCTCCAGTTCCCTGAGCTGTGGGTTTCTATTTCCTGACAGCTTGGTGAAAAACAGCACGTCAGGCCACCCGTGACACACTAATCTCCCATCCATCCCTCATCTCTCTCATCTGTGACAGAAATATGTGCTCCGCCTCTACCCCCTCCCCCTGCAAGTAAGCATGCTAAAACAAATGTTTTACAATCATTGCTTTACAAATGTCTTAAATTATCATCACTCTGCAGTGTGCATCACGGTTTGTACCATCTATAAGGATTTTATTTACCTGTGTTCTGCTGAAGGCTACCGAGGTGCTACGACTGTTTCTAAACTCAGCTCAGCTGGTCATACACCTTATCTTCTTGCTCGCAACTGTCAGGGAGCATCCCCAAAGTGATAAATCATAACTGAATAAAACTATTTTATTTTTCCTGGTGAACACTACAATGGAAAAATGACAAATTGTAAAGAAAATGTATGTGGCCCACAGAACTTAGAAATGGCTGACCATGTACAATAAATACATAATTATATCAAGATAGACACAGAAATGTATGAGTGTAGTGAATTATCTTTGTGTAAAAATAACCATAAATTTAACAATAAGCTGGATGATTGTTTGTATACAATACAGGTTATAAGCAATGTGCAATGTTTTATTCCTTTTGGTAACACATTGTATTATTTAAAAACAAAGACCAAAACCTTTATTACCATGAATACGGCCACTTTTATTTCTGATGAGTCAAACCATTCTTGTGCTGTAAATACTTGCACCAAATGTGTTGCAAAAAACTGAGTTGCCCTGCTGTTTAAAGAAATTATTAAGAAAGTATTTGTGACCCGTATTTAAAATTTATGGAAAAATGGTCTTGGGGCTGAGTGCCACAAACAGCGTAGGAAAGTCACAAAGTATTAAGAAACAGGCTAACTATGTTGTTGGTATGGGTTGTTTGTTGAAATCTATGGAATAAGGCAATCATTATCATTTGAGTTTAACTGTTTCAGTTTGTTCATAAAATTCAATCCATCAATTCATCAATCATCCTCTTTTCAAATCAGATATAGATTCAGTTCAGCTCAAAAACATTTTAGTCTCTGGCTAGTTCTAAAATCCTTTCTCGCACTGTTGCAGTAGAACATGTTCAGCCTACCTCATGGTGTACAGCAGTGTGCCTTCCTCTGTAATTCGCAGCAGCTTGTTTGGCATGGTCATGTTGTGAGCCACCGACTTCTTGCCATTGTGGAAGAAGGTATCGGGAGTCCAGATCTTGCTGGCCATCAGGTTGTTAAGACGTAGCACGGCCATTGGGCCTTTAAATTTCAACCTTTCATCCTTCCAGCTCTGTCTGAAGAACACATCAATGGTGTACTCCTGAAGGTGGATGGTGAAAGGTAGAGAAAAATAAAAGTCAAAAAGGAGACAAAAAAAGAAAATATCCAAACCTGTACCTGTATGCATTCTACCTCCACCCAATAGAGCTGGATTGGGGAAGATGCTGAGTAATGCAAATTTGTCTTTCAATTTTACGCTTTTTTATGTTCTCACTTTTTTCTTTTTCTCTCCCTTGTTTCACTTGACTTTATAATATTAGTCTTACCCTAGTCTCCCTGCTGGTAACTGTCTCTTCATGTTAAAGGTTTTGGCAAATACAGGGAGGATCTAGTGGACGGATGTGCATGGTTTTCTGGCTGGTATCTTTTCTAAAAGAATGCCTCCATTGTTAAATACCATAATTGTTCACTATTTCACAAAGTAATATGTGTGGTTGCCTTTTCCATTTTCTTTTATTTCATTTTTAAATAATTATGGTCTGGTCAGTTTGTTGTGCTATATGCAAATGAGACATGACATTTGTTATTTGGTCATTTGATATTGCATTGTTAGGCAACTGCCAAAAATGATGGTTGTTAGCATTTATTTTGGGGAAACTTCTTTGCTCAGTAATATAAATTACATTAGACACAAAAAAGAAGCACTGGACACAATATTATGAGGACATTTCATTTTGAAGGCAGCTAATGACTATAGCTGAGAGCAGATTCTAATGGTTCCACATGACTGCCCGGCAGAGTAAAGGGAGCCTATAAAAATTACAACGCAGCCTGTTTTTTTGTTCTCTTCTCCCCCCATTTCCACTTGGCCCACGTAAGATAATTAGTATGAGCTGAAACAGAGCTTCAAGGTAATAGAGGGGGATGGGGAAAGGCTGGAGATGGAGATGGAGAAGACGTTCTTCAGCTCTTCCTTCTGGCCTTAACACAGTAGTGAAATAGTCTTGGCCCGCATGTCAGCCAGTGTAATTAACTGAGATTATGTCAGTACAACACTTCACGTGCAGATAACAGGAGTCAGTTTTTTTCCATGTAGTAAAAGGCAGTGAGACATTTGAATGAGATTAATTGGTTTCCGGTGCACAGAGTAAAGATCAGATGCTTATGTTTAAACAGCCAATGACTTTTTTTAGGTAGCACATTGAAGAAGACTAAACAAACCATAAAAGTGATGACTCATTTTTTGATGTTGCATTTTAATTTGATATTGAAATTTATTTTATTTCTTGCCGCCTACTATCAAATCATCTCATCATAATAATGTTAATAGCTATGTATGCTGCAATTTAATTACATATCAAAAGAGAAAAAGAGATCAGCACTTTCCAGACTGTTCAGTCAATTCAGATCTGCATGTTTCTAGTTCTAAAATGTGAATACTCTATCTAGATGCTTAACAAACAGAATGTTAGAGGCTAATTTCAATATTCTACAATAAATCAACAGAGTTTGGGGTTGCAGTTCACAGCATATTTCTACATTCACATTAAAGTAACATGCAGTCATATTTAGGAGTAAGGGTGACATATATGTAGAGTGGAATTACAAACCATGGGATAGAAAACAACATTTTACACATGTGACAGTTTCAGGAGTTAATCAAATAAATCATCAAATAATAATCATTTCACAGCTTAGACCCCCTTGTGCCTAGAGAGGCTAAGAGACAGGGGTGAGGGTGGAGGGATAGGGGCAGGGGGAAACTAGTGACATTTACAGAGGCGAAAAGAGTCTTACCATGTCATGGTCCGAAACTGGCCCAATACTAGTCACGAAAATGTCAGTCTTGACTTCAGTTACACGCTCTGTTGAAGCAGGAAATTGCCAGAGTGAGTGACTATCAGTGGTATTCATTAGCCCCTAACTACCTGTTAATACAAGACCACCTGGCTATAGCCTCTGATCCATTCAATCAATTCAACATACTTTTGGCACACACACACACACACACACACACACACACACACACACACACACACACACACACACACACACAAATTGGGAAAAAAACAAACCATCAAAAAGCCCATTTTGGATGTCGATAACCATTTCTGCTGGTATTGGTTTCAGTGTCAGCTCCATTACCCGGACTGTGGTTCAGTCTCTTAATACATTTGTGCATTGCTGTATTACTGAAAATCTGCCACCCTGGTCCCATAATACTGATAGCCACAATGGGTCCACTGGGGATTCAATTGGAGGGGGTGGCAGAGGCAATGTATGTTTGGGTGTGAGTGTGTGTTTCTTGTGATTCTGAAACTGAAATATAACTATGATTTATGATTGATACCCTTCATAATCCAAAACTTCTTCCCCCTCGGCTGCTGAACTTCCAGCAGTCCTGGTTTTATTCGCTTGTCTGTTTAATGTTTGCTGCATCACACTGTGCGATCCATTGTGTTCTTCACACACCAATTCTCACATTATTCTGTCCCATTTTCTCCTTACTCTATGTTTCTTTCTCTGTTCCTCTCAATTTCCATTTCTTAAGTTGTCTCTCTGTCTCTCTGCCATTTTATTTCTCTCTCTAACAATGAACAGTTGACAATAGAGTGAAGAGCAGCACACACAATAAGATGTCCTTCACTATGTTACATTAGAAGTGCTGGCTTTATGACAATTCACTGTTTCACAATAGCAGCAGGTGAAGGTGAAGTAAATTATCACACAAAATCTGACACTGAAAGCAAATCCACCTCCATAAGATTTAGTCATATGGATATTACTATGTGTGTACATGTGAAAAGTAAGATATTTGTAGGAGTCCGTTGGATTTTATTTGCAAAAAAACAAACAAAGAACAGTTACCATGAGGGACAAAAGACTTCTGATGACTTGAATTTACTGACCTCCCAGTCCTGGCCTGAGGCGATTGTCATAGCCATCCAGAAGGCTGTCTAAGATCTTGGTGAACACTGTAGTGTTATCTTTTTGTTCATCTGTCATGCCGTTCTGCCCAGAACTGGCAAAGACAAGAAGAAGATTTAAAGTCATCACAGCTAGAGTTTAAAACCACAGTCAAAACTGCGGAAAGACCCTGAATATAAAGCAAATATCAAAGACAAAGAAGGAGGATTCTCTGCTCTGTAGTTAGCAAAACAGTTCTGCGGAAGTAGATGGGCAACAAAGAATGCATTCTTCTGCTGCATCACATTGTGAAAAAATGGAGATTGACTGGAAAGGAAAATATCTCACAAGGTCAAATTATCTTGTATTATCCCTATGGAAAGTGTGCAAGTGTAAAAGTTATTTTCATCAACGAAATGTAAAATTGGGCATGCAGAGCCCAACTGTGTGTGTGCATCTCACAGCGAGAGACAATAGAGAAATCAGAAAAGATTATTTATACGTTAATAGGATATTTTAATGTCTTTGCTGAATGTGCTCTTTGAACAACATGAAACAAAATGCTTAGAGCAATACCTAAAACAATCACAATCCGTAATATTAAGAGCAGAGTTTGTTGCGTCTCCACACATAAATATTTCAACACACCCATTATCAGGAATACAGCCTCTAATTACATTGTGTGTCATAAAGGCAGGATGGGACAGGAATGTTTAGAGAGTATGTTTGTGGATGTGTGGGTGTTTACATAGCTGAATAAATCAATGCATGTATGTACTGGGGGCTCAGGGTCTACGTACACATACACAAACTCGTATTCATATTCATGCATATGTTTGCGTGTTAGTGCTGATAATAATCAGAGAAAACGCTCTCACAATGTATTGTATGCCTCTGAGCAATCATCCTCTCCCTCTTTTTATGCCAATAGTGTTTAGTTTGATTGCATGCTAAATAAACAGCAAGTGTTTGAAAGCAGGCTCCGAGAGCTGAACGGCTCCAAGGAGAGGGAGAGGTCATTTGGATTATTTATCAAGGACCTGCATTGGGAAGTAACGAAAAGTAGGAGGGATGGCTGGAGAGAGAGTGGTGTCCGGACAAACAGGCGGGGAAAGCTCAAAAGAAAGGACAAAGAAGAGAAAAAAGGTGAAGATAATGGAGAAGGAAGAGGGTGGATAAAAGGCAGAAGAGCAAGGTTGGAAAATGGGGAGGAAATTTTTAAGTGAGACTGGGGGTGGCTTTTTAGAGGGACACAGCTCACATAAAAAGCTGTGGGATTGAGGCAGATCCTACAGCTTTGAGCGTGAGCTGCTAAACATTTTTTGCTTTCTAAATAAGGATGCCACATCCGCGTCACACATGGATTTGTATAAAAGGGTTAATGTGCATCTCTCTGCCACCAATTTTCCTTAATTCGCATGCATCCTTCTATCTGCCAAAAGAAGAACTCTCTGAAAACTAAAGCCAGCATTTAAACTGTAGAAACTATGATGAGCAATTCTAGTTTGATTCAGTCTTGGAGGTAACAACTTTGAAATTCTCAATTTCAAAACAATAATTGAACTAATTTGTTCAGATCTGGGAAGCCAATTATGTATAAATACAGGAAGCTTAAATTGCATCCACAGGATGTCAAGGGGGTTATGGTTAG
>NC_045745.1:18388419-18393918 GCF_008692095.1 Etheostoma spectabile | reverse complement strand
AACACAACTGCCTCTTCCCTGCTTAATTAATATTCCTACTTTCTACATTAATTTAGGCGTTTCCAATTTGCCAATTCAGAGTAAGACACCAAAACAGTTTTTGGTTTGCCCAAAGGTTATAGTCCTCTTGTTGTAGTCAACAACAGAGAAAACAAGCCAGGATGTCCCTTGGCTCTTTCAAGTTCACCAATAATTAAGGAGGAAATACAAGGGAAAATATCCATCTTTACAAGTCGCTAATAATCTGTGGGGGAAGTTTGTTGAAATGAAAAAATAAGTGCACTTTTTGACCTTGCATTTTTATTCTGCTGCATTTGACCAGTCAAATTCATCATCTCAACCAAATAGAAAACCACTTTTTTAATATTAGTAATAGCACATATCTTTTAATTAAGGTAGACATTTTTTTTTTCCAGTGTATATGTGAACCATGGGTGGCGAGGGGGGTGGGGGTGTATGTCAGGACAATGGAAACAAAAAGGTGCTGTGGAAGGATACATATGTTTATCAGCCAGGGGCCCCTTCCTCATAAAACATTGTACACCATCCCCATCTACAGGTCATCTGAACAGCAACAGTGCCGTTCACACTAACTCTGCCAATGTCGTTCTTTTACTCTCTTTCCCTTTCTCCATTTTACTGTACATCTCTCTCTCTCTCTCTCTCTCTCTCTCTCTCTATCTCTCCCTGTCTCTCTCGTCACTTGGATATCTAAATATGAGGCAATTTCTTTCGTTGGCAACATATGTAGCAGAGTGCTAGGTCTTTCTGATTACCGTGTCTTGTTGAAATCCCCCAACGTGTGTGTGTGTGTGTGTGTTTGCGTGTGTGTGTGTGTGTGTGTGTGCGTGTGATTTTTTTATTTGAAAAGGGGGACTGGATTATGCAGTAAATCTATGGGTGATAATTGCTTTGCAGTTTACAGTGACAGTTCCTTAGTAAAGTAATCAGTACTTCATCAGTTACTTGGATTTACTTTAATGTGCTCAACATACAGCACATCAAACCCAGTAAATCAAACCCTCCATTTGCCAGTCAGTGCATTTTAAACCTTAGCTACCTAGCTGTCATTAACCAGTTAGATCAAATCAGTGTGCAGTAATGACGTATTGCAGCGCATCGTGCATTTAAAATAGGACACAATCCATCTGTGTTCTGCATGTGCTCAAGGCGTGTTAGATGAAAGATGTACTGTATCAATGTGTTTTTTTTTGTGGTGTAGCTGTTGTCACTGAGAGAAAAGCAATCTGGACCATCTCAAAACATCACCATTGAAGTCAACTGCCTGTGACAGTTCTACGGAATTATTTAACCATGCAAAAAATGCCTGATCTCTTGAGTCTCTCCAGGATTCTCCGGAAGAACCACAATAGGATGAGAGCTTATGTGATCTCATGCTGTTGTAACAGCTAATGAGTTGAATGTGTAACTGGTCTGCGTGTTTATTTAATGTAGGGTTCCATGTCAAAGGAGTGGAGCTGGATTATAATGTTTTGAGGTATGCTACACATGAATGGCTGCCTACATTAAATAATGTGGGAATTAATGCAGTGGCAGACACATGACAGTAGATCAAGTTAGTGTCATCTCTTATTCAATCATTCTCTTTCTTTCTCACTTAGTTTGTCTGCTTCTGGTTAGGTGACATCCCACACCTCAGTGTTGACATTGAGAAGTGTGTCTGTACATCAACCCTACCAACCCTGCAGTCACTGTCACAAACATGTGCACAAATCTGTGCTAAATATTCCGATGCAACACACATCATCCACTGCCCACAGACCAGGAATGAATTGAGAATGTAGATGTTGTCCCACAAGGCTAGTGAACCAAAGAAAGTGTCATACTATGGTATTGTGTATAGTGGCTATTTTGGCTCCTTATGTAATCTTTCTATGTTGCACTTCTTATTGCCTCTATGCAATTATAAGCATAAAGGTGTTCTATGGGGATGCCCCAGTTACAACCACATTAAATATTCTCTGAAAAGGTGTAAACCAAGGAAGGCAAGGAAGACAGCATTTCAGCTCAGCAGGTGTACCACTGTTTACCCCTTCACTGGCTGAATGCCTGATTTACTGACATATTTACTGGCCAGTTGACCATTCGGCAAGCACTGAGCAATAGAAATAAGCAGTAATTGTTCTCCTCAACAAAAACAGCATTTAAAATTTTACCCAATGAATTTTGGTCTTCACAATTTGTCCTTCAAATATCACTATATGCAATTGTAGTGTTTCATTAATATCTTGATCATATAGGCAATATTTAGATCTACAATAATAAATGTTTGTCTCAAAGTCGTTGTAAAGCTTGAAAAGAAAGTCATATGAAGAGTGTGCATGTCTTTTTTTTTGGCTTTCACATATTTAGAATTATCCATTGATCCACTGTGATACACAGGTACATACAGCATGCATTTGTAAGTTTAAGTTTGTTCTTACCTTTTCCCACCAAGCACGCTGTTGGCGACAAGCAGGCAAGCCCACAGACACAGAGAGGCCGTCCTGCTCCGTCCACACATAGTTGCAATATGAGGACCTTTCACTGCTGGAGGTCAAAGGGAGAGAGAATGAAGATTATCACCAATTCATTTGAGCCATATTTACTAGTAAGCCAACATGTCATCACCTCGGGTATAAACAAACATGTAGATGTAAAACAGCCAACTTGGATGTTCCTAAAGAGAGCATGTATTGGGTCCTGCTTAACATTTCTCACATATTCACTGACAGCCAATGATTTAAACCAAATGGCCCTGCCACATGCATTGGGCCATTGCAAGCCACTTGACACAGACACACCTCAAAGATTTGAAATTACCATTTTAAATGATGTGTCACATTGACAGAGGCATATTCTGCACCCTACATGTGAGAATCAATTTAAATATGTGCTCTGCATTTCGATAATCAGAGGGGGAACTAGTGGAAATACGACTTCCATAACTGACATTCAGTACACTCGCATTCCATTTGGCTGCATCTGTAGCGCATAATAATTAAGACAAAATAACAAGGCAACACATCATCGACCACAAAACACGCTGTGTGAGCTTGTAGCACCTGTACACAGCCTCCTCTAATACCCTGCAATGTGAAACGCACAATACCGCAATATCAAACCAAATCCCCTTAAAATATGAGCATTTGCGTCCTCCTCAATCATTAAGCTATGATGTCAGCCGGGTCATAAAGTATGTAAGCAATTAGCCTGCGCTACTGTTCATGCAAAACACAATGCCCCGATTCACTGTCCATTGTTGAAGGTATCGACGTGTCAATGAGAGGACCAATTACTTACTTGTAAAAAAACACTAAAACAGTATTTCACACACGACCGCAAAATCCTGCCACTAAAACACAGCACACATCGAAGACAATACCCCTACTTGCTCGTGATGTTCCAAGGTGCACTGTAAGCGGATGGGAGTCAGCGGACGTACATTGCTTTGCTAAAATGAAATAAAAACAAAAACAAATCCGATGGTTGACAAGGATTTGACAAAGCGGGGATGATGCAGATTAACGACTGGAGGAGAAAATCCCGCACAAGCACACTTTCTAAGTTATTCAGAGGAAATGACACCCTCTCCCCTACAATACATGAATGTAGTTGAGATGGGTAGAAATTTAGCATTCAACTGGCATCCCTATAAGGTTGGTCTAAATACATGCATGGCAGGATCCACTTCGTGCGTGGCGGAGTAATTAAGCAAATGTGCGTTGATGCCGTTTTATTCAGAGCGCTGTCTGTGGTGCTGAAATCAAGCAGCCTCTCGTTAAAACCATCAGACGGCTCTCGTTTGCCATACAATACCCCTTAAACGGTCCCAATTTCGACGAGAAACTCCCTCTTCTCCCTAATAAAACTCGTCTTCGATTCTAGTGGTGTCCAGCAGCACAAACCATCCCTACAAATCCGAGTGTTAGTCCCCTCTCCCCTTCTTTTGCCTGATAAAAAATGCGAGAAAAATGGAGAAAATCACTTACAGCAGATGAGTCGGTGTGTACTCGCTGTCCGCTGGCTATATCCTCAAACTTTTGAGAATATCGTTTCTAACCGAACTGAATGAGAAAAATCCTCTGTGATCTCAGATCTGACGAATTTTAGCTTGAGGCTGGAGAAGCGGCTGCTGACGATATGCGCAGGTCTCTCTCACTGTTCATTGGTGGTGCTGTAGAGAGTTGAACTCTCTCAGTCTGTCAGCAACAAAAGAAATGTTCTACTAAACTAACACATCTGTTCTGTGTACTGAGGTCTCTATCCAAAATAAATGATTTAGTTAGTCAATCGTGCTTGTAAATAAAGTGCATAGCAAACAGACTGTGTCCAAGCGCAGAGCATTTAATTTTGGAATAGGCTGTACCAACCAAATATAAAGACTAGCCCGCCCATTTTATATGCAGCACAATTTAACTTCCACTGCTGTCGCCCTAATCTCTAATCAGTGGCTGCTAAATAAAAATCCTCTTACATTTTCAACTAGGATCCCTTGATTTTTTCCCCATCGCGCTTTCTCTGTCTCGCTCCCTGACTCCTACGTGATGATTCCCAAGGAGATCAAATTGACATGCATCAAAAGATCGTCTTGCGACCAAGACAGCTAGGGCATCTTATGGAAAAGGGTAGCAGTCGTAAAACGGACAGTGAGTACTTACGATGAAGCAAAACAAGAGAAAAGAATGAAACACGAATGGATTACACGGCTCGGATACGCGCGCACACAAGCAAGGGAAGACACCTCCAACATTTTAGGAAAATCGTGTTCCCTCACCAGCTTTGCACTGATGAGGCAAGCCTCTCTCTGCAATAAATCCTCCTCGAATCACTCACCGTCTCCTAAAAGCCTGCGTTTCGCATCGAGATAACAGCACTGCCTCTGTTTACAGCCAAATATTCTGCTGCTACAGCCGCGCCACTCCAGACTGAGCTCAGAACGGCGAGGAGCGCTGAGCTGCGTGCATCTGCAAGGGAGGAAAAAAAAAATTGGGCTATGATACCCAGCGTATATTTTTGTAGTCATCTACGTATTTCAAGTTAAACTACAAATCAGAAGACATTTTCATTACCAAGAACTACAGCAGGAGGCATATGAGAAAAAGGGCATTCTTATGGGCAGTTTATAACACATCAGTGTAATTCATGGTTACATAAGCCTCCTATGAATCCCAGCTGTTGAATTTGGAATGCTTTTGACTGAGAAGCAACTCATTTTTCGCCGTTTGCTTCGACTGGGGGTTTATTTTCGACAGAGCAGGCAGAGTGAGCTGGCCGTGTAGTCACGTCAGTCTGGTCTGCAGCAACGCTGCAACGTTTCATCTAAGTGTGCGTGTTTGTGCGTATGTGTGTGTTGCCTCCTCACGCATGGTTAAAGTAGTGCATGTGCGTGATTAGTTATGAGAGGCGTCATGGCCTTATATTTGCCTCTGTATTCGTTGTGTTCAATAGCATATATCTATCTATCTATCTATCTATCTATCTATCTATCTATCTATC
>NC_045745.1:18377209-18388409 GCF_008692095.1 Etheostoma spectabile | reverse complement strand
TCTATCTATCTATCTATCTATCTATCTATCTATCTATCTATCTAGTCAGATTGTTCGCCTTTTTAGGATATTCAATTTCCATGAACATACTTTTCAAACCTTCTAAATACAATTAAGTTAAAATAATCGACATGGACTTCTTCTCCCATCTGCTTTTTATCTGCTCATATTTTGTCCCCATAACCTGATGGTGCACGCGCATATTTAACAATGACAAGAAAAACCTCCACAACCCCACCGAGCTCCTTCCGTAGAATGTATGCTGTTGTAATGCAAGTGGAATATTATATCAAGCTGCTTCCCTTCTCTCAGAGGCAGACGCCAGTGCTGCATGTGACTCGATTTATTTGCCTGTGCGCGCGCGTGCACTTGAGGGCATGCATAACCAACACGTGCCCGAGTGCGTGTTGTGTTGGCGCGCACGCAGGAGACGGATAGTGGAGAGGAGAAAAAGTATGAATCCCATCTCTTTACCCGCCTCCTCACGTTTAAATAACCTTTCGTTCAGCCAAAGAGCAGAATTCCTTCGTGGACAACAGTAGACAGCTTCTCCAAAAACTCCCAGTGATCAATTACAATAAGAGAATATTCACTGTCACCGCTCAGACAAATAAAGACCAGCAAAGGCGACTTGCCTACTCACAGCTCCATCTCTAGGCCGGTGATGGGAACGGATAGCAAAGTGAGGTGTGTGTGTGTTTGTGTGTGTGTGTGTGTGTGTGTGTGTGTGTGTGTATGCGCGCGCGCAGGACTAAACCGAGAGAGATGGATGGCGGTAATTTAGGTGAGGAATGTGCAGGTTATGGAGAAATAATCACTCGCTGTGAACAGTGCTTTTGAATTTTAAGAGAATTGACAGACTATGCCCCCCTCCCGTCTCTGTGCATCCATCATAGGACCATATGTGGTGATCATTTGTTTCATTTCACACAAACTTAAAGTAGGCTACCAACTGTGGTGAATTGATATTCTGTGTGTCAGTCAGCCTTTAGTATCATTTGTGTGTTTGCACTTAACATTCATGTCACTGAGTTTTGTGCACGTGCCCATGTGTGTTTGTGAATGTGTATTGGGCCTATGTTTTGCAGGTGCACAATCAATCTTGAACATGTCAGTGTGTTTTTAGTATTTATCCATGACCTTTTAAAGTGAAGTCATTCATGCTGTATGTTTATCATTGTGTTTTCATGTGCGCATGGAAGTGCGCAACCATTTGCTCCTTGGGGTGTCCTATGGAGCCTTTGTTCAGCACTCACTGTAAAGCACCAGTTGCACAAGTTGCACAACAAGAGTCAACAAGCCATTTGAGCCCTCATGGCCCTTTGAGCGCTCATGACCCTAATGGTTTTGCTGATCTTGTTTTTTGTTTAGTGAACACTTGCCTTTTAATGACTCTGTCACAGTCTTAAAATCCACAGAGTAGAGGCCTGCTCCCTGAGCACACAGACAACAGCAGATTATGTCTTAGTACCAATCATTTTAAAAGTGTACCAATCATTTTTAAAAGTGATAAAAGCAGGACAGGTGGGGCTTTTTACGCTTTTTGGAGTGGAACAGAGCACTTATGACAGGGATAGAATGTCATAATTTGGCATGTGATGTCTGTCAGTTGAAGATTCCTGAGTCTCTCCTCTCATGGACAGGGTGTTTTAGGTCCTTTTAGGTCAGGGCTGCTCCTTGATGAAGAGAAAGGCTCAAGACCACTCTTAGTCCAGTAGGCAATAGCAGGCAGGGCTCCCATCTGGCCTCCAACTGAGGCTGTAGCAGGAGAGAGAGAAAGATAAACCGAAGTGCAGTACTTCAGTTCAATTATTGCAGTAAAGCTTGATTTGTGCTTGCCTTTTTCACCCTTGGCTTGTGCATTTAACTGTGCCAGCGGGTTGAAACAATGCCGCTGCTCTGGCTCTTGAACCCAGACTTGGTTTTTGCTGCGTAACAGTCTTCTTTCCCCTTCTGCTAAGCTCCTGGTTTCATCTGTTAACTCTCACCCATCCAATCTGGATGGAGCAGTCTAATTAAGACTTTCCACAGGTGTGATGTAACCATGGAAATATTTTCAGTGAGGTGCTACATTTGAGATCAAGTGGAGGAGAAACACTAACAGCAAACGTGCGCACACACACACACACACACACACACACACACACACACACACACACACACACACACACACACACCTTACCCTAACCATAACCTCTACTTGCCTAACTACTTTGCCCCTTTATTATTTGCCCCTGTAAATACTACTTGCCTAAGCACAGTGTTGTAGTTGAGTCACCAAGTCTCAAGTCTCTAGTCCCCAGTGTTTGAGTCACCGTGGAGTCACCATTACCTAACTCTGAGTCCCAGTCGAATCAAAAGTCCAGAGAATAGCGACTCAAGTCTATAAAATGAAACACTGTTATAACCATGGAGTAACAAAAGTACAATGTAATTGTGCAATTCTGTCCCCTGCTATGAATCACAGACAGTTGCTACAGACGCTGCTCTGATCGTAGACTCTGGAGGACCATTTTTAAATCAATGAAATTATTTTTTAAACCTATATTTTACAGTATTATTACTGTAATTTATCAGGGTGACTGAATCACCTTGTCAGGGTTTTATTTGGCAATAATGACCCGCCTGTTCTACATTATCCCTTATCCCTTACATATACCATTAATATTCTGTACACTAAGACAGCCAATGGACCACGTTGTAATACTTCTTGTATTTGAATTGTGTGGGTGTGTGCATGTGTGTATGCACTGTACATGCATGTGTATGAATGCTTTTAACTTGCAAAAGGCTTTTATTTTCTAATGTTTTTATATAGATCCTCATTTTAAAATGATTTTATTAGCTGTGTATACATCAACATCCCAAATCTTGCTAAGAATCATGCTTTTCATATTGGTGATGTAAAACTAAATGCTACATGTAGAGGAATAGCAGACCTTAGATCCCAAGTGGACTAAGAAAGACATACTTTTTTTAATATAGTTTTGAACTGCTCAGCTATGTCTATGAAACAATTCAACATCATCATAGCTTCACAGTGACACAGTCAGTACTTTTTAACCAAAATGTTACACAGCTTTTTCATCTTATACAAAACAGTATTTTCCCACTCACTGCATATGTACCATGTACAGTTACAGATCATCTCAAGGGACTTGACTCATTATTCAGTTAACTAGCTCCCATGACAATATGAACATGAATATGCTGCTAGTGGATACACTGTATAGTGCATGTATATGGTCAAAAAACTCTAAATGTTTATTGGTGTATTTTGGTGCAGCACACAAAAGAGACAACAAACAGAACCAAAATGTGCCGCAAAGAGACTGCAATGAGACGCAAAACAACTTATTCTTTTCTTGAACTTTATTGCCCATATTAAACATTGCAGGCAATTTTAGCAAAACAATACACATACTCTTTCAATGAGAGGTCAAAGCAACAATAAATAAATAAAATAAATAATAATGAAAGGGTCACCTTGTGGTTGAACTTCATTCATCACCTATATTGACTACATAGAAGCCGGGTAAATAGACCATTGTATGTATGTTTAAATTATTCTAAATCAAGGCCTAGACTGACAGGAGTCCATCCTCTCCCAAGCAAAGGTACCTTCAACTGTAAAATTGAAGTAATATTTTCCATTGTATGGACCTGTTTGATTTTTTGCTATTGTAGGGTGGCCAGGCTTCATCCAAATAATAGTATTCATTTTTCTTGCAGTCATTAACAAAATATGTAGCTTTGGTCCTTAGAAAGCAAGTTTTCAGGTATTTTCTTCAGTAAGAAAAATAAAGGGTCCAAGGGGAGATCCATCTTGAAGATTTAGTCCCCTTCCTCTTTAATGTCTTTCCAGTATGTCTGTATCACTGAGCAGTCCCAGGATACGTGGGTATTGTCTCCCACCATACCACAGTTTCTCCAACAAGTGTTGGAGGCATTTTTTTTAAACATTGATACCTTAAGAGGGTTCCTAAAGAATTTAATCTTCAACTTCCAGTCAAATTTCTTTTCACATTAGACTTCCAGATGCCAAACAAACTTCAAAGGGACACAACACGACCACCAAGAGATGCAAAATGACTACACAGAGACACAAACAAGATGCAAAGAGACACATAATTAGACATAAAAATGACTACAAACACTGCAGCTGTTTTGTGTCTCTTTCAGTCCTGGTGTCTTGCTTCTATGTAGGAGTAATAGGGGACATTTTACATGTTTGTGTCCAGGAGCCTGCTTTCTTAATTAAAACAAAAATAAAAAATAATAGAATCAAACCACACACTCACACACACACACACACACACAAGATGGTCTCTAGTTTATTTTTTAATTGCAATTGAAGTATTAAAGGAGTTGCTTTCTCCTATTTGGATTCCTTCATGCTCTGCCTGTTTGACCAGCCCACAACTAAACTGTACTTGTGCGCTGTGGATTTATACCTCTCGCTTATATGTTGGGGCTTTTTCCAATTACTTCAATACAGCTTCTTGAAGCCATCCTCTAGTGGTCATTAGAGGAAGTGCTTATGTGGACACTTCTGCATTGGCTTCAGCATTCACTTCCTCTGCTGTAGAAAATGTAATTAAATTCCACTTTTTTTTCTCTTCCTGTTGGCATTGTCTCTCAATTTTTCCATCTCGTCATTCTTGGTTTACATCCATACTGGCTCTTCTTTTCCCTTCCCTCTCAAAAACATTGACGTCTGCTTGTGAATCCACTCAAAACATAGACACACACAACTAGTGCTGTGGATGCGAGCGAGTGGGGCCACTGAGCGGAGGTAGACCGCACAGAAGCAGCAGCAGCAGCAGCAGCAGCAGCAGCAGCAGCAGCACCGCTCTCACTCGTCAGTTTACATAACACTGATTATAACCCTGAGATTTAGCCAACCAACGTGCAACAGTTTAGTTTGGCCTGGGCATTAGAATCTCACTGACCATCTGCTCAAATACTTAGTTGCTTTCCTTTAAATACTTTTCCAAGATACTAGTGAAAGTACGCTACTGCCACTCAAGCATTAGAGTAACTGTATTAAATTAAATTAAACTGTACAAAAAACAGTTATGACGGTGTCCATAATAAGCATTTTATCTTCTGTATTTTTTAAAGATATTAGAGTCTTGACTTTTTTATTTGGATATTGGGATAAAGAAAGTTTGCATCTTATCTGTAGCCACACATTTAAAGTGTACATTTTGCACTTGGTAAATCGTCAATGTTTCACTCTCAAACAATGCAATGTACACATCTATTGTTCTTGGATATTAAAGCAACTTCATTTTCAATAAAAGGTGGAAAATAAATTTGCAAACCAGATTTGCCAAGAGCATTTCTTCTGACAGTGAATGTTTAACATAACTTAAGGGACACATTTTTTTATAAAGGGACAGATCACTATTTTCAATCATTTTGATGTCAAAGTTCTCTTTCAGGACATATATTCAATATATCAGAAGTTCTATGAGCTGAGGAGACAAACGCAACCCACTCCTTTGAAGATAATAGACCAGAAATTACCAGGATTGTCTTTGATGTAACTAAAATATCCTATATAGTAAATGTCAAGTCCTCCAGACTAATCACAAACTGATTGACTGATTGATGAAACGGATATAAACATGCTGATTGAGAAAAGAGGTAAAGAGCTCTATTTTAGTATTCTTGTTCCTTCTTGAATATAATGATGGTTTGAGCTAGTGATGAAAGACACATTTTTTTATGGTTATCTATTCATTTATAATTATATTTAGCAAACTGAAATCATTGTTAACACAAATGTTTGAATTTGTCCTGCTAAATTGCAATATTAATTGCATAACTTCTACACTGCACAACAGGTATTATTGAGTTATAATAGATATGACAGTGCCAGCTACATATTCATTCCACTGAGCAGGACATTTTTATTATATTCTGACAGGTTATTACGCTGCATATTGTTACAAAGGTTTCTTGGCAGCACACCTGAAGACCAGGGAATCTTATCCCAGCCAGCTCTGGGATACAACCAGACAGAACTGCAGATGTTGAAAAATGCTACTCTGGGATCAACTTATGAGGTGTTCATTTCTGTACATTTTCCTAATGTTAGCTAGTGACCATCTGTCTTCCCTATAAGAAAATGTGGGCACGGATCAGTCAACGGTATTTCTACAATTTATCTACCTTTTAATGTCTCTCCATGACATAATTCGACTGTAGACACCACTGTTTATAATATAAGTATTCATGTCATGAGTTGTATGTTCTGTTTAAAAATAAAATGAAAAAGATATTAATAAAAAAATATATAAATAAAATAAAATGGTTGCAAGTGTCACAACAGTAATGTTATCACTTATGCCGCATTGCTTCTCTGAGACCTGAGAATCTGTCAATAGGCGTTAGTGCTGTGAAGATCGACAAAATGTTGTAGTCAAAGAGGCCTCTACATCTGTAATTGTGTCTCAACCTCCTGTGCGATGCACCTCGCTTCCATGGTGTCCTCCCTTTGGCCAATATTTCCTCTGAGTACAGTTTACAAGTTAGCATACTGACATTAATGGATCATAAACTCTCTTTCCTCTCCAGATGTGATGAAGAAATTGCAGTGTAGCACCATTAATCTAACTATGACAATTAAATGGAATGACAGTTCCTGTCAAACATCCCACTGATCCCGAAATAAAGTGAGAGAGTTGGAGGGAGGGAGAGAGAGAGAGAGAGAGAGAGAGAGAGAGAGAGAGAGAGAGAGAGAGAGAGAGAGATGTTCTCTGATTGTTAGAACTAGGTAATGGAACACTGAAAAGGTGACATTATCAACATGTGGGCTGAGATATTCAGTGAGACTGTTGCTGCCTCTATTTCTGGAGGTGTAGGAGTATTTGTGTATGCATGTCTATGTGTGTGTGCGTGTGTGTGTGTGTGCGTGCGTGCATGTGCATGTGGGATTAAGAGAGAAATGGATGGTGTCAGTGTGCATGCATGTGTGCGCATGAAAGAAAGAAAGTGAGAGAATAAAAACAGAAATAGAAGGACAGACTGGAAGAAAAATAAGTAGTTTTCACACATCTCGAACCTCATTAGAGCTTATCATTCAGTCTATTTGCAAAACTGTGGATTTCTATGAAAGTGCTATACTTGGATGGAGCCACAAAAAAAAATTCTCTTCAATTCCCACCATGCAGCCAAGACTGAGGATATTTTATTCTGACTTGGATCATTATGATTAACGCCTTAAGAGTTGCTCTTAGCATAATCTCAAGGTGTCAAATAGTAAGACATGCAGAACAATGACCTGCACAACTATATCAAATGAAGAAAGCATACACTGCAAAAAATCAATGCCTAAAATGAATGTATCTGTCTTTTTGAAGATTGCTGTACTGTGGTGAATTTCTTTGAAACAAGCATATATGTCCTCCCCCATCGACTCTATTGTTAAAATGTGTGGAAAGTTATGGTGCTTTTGCTGTTGTGCAATGCAGTGTGCTTTGAAAGAACGCCTGGCAATCTGTCTCTGAAAAAGGAAAAAAACTTGCTTATATGGATTAACTTGAGTTTTACTTTACTGTTATATTTAAATCTAGTGTGTGTAAAATTAAATGAGTTGTAAATGGTGTATTAAGAAAAAATAAGTATTAAAGTAACTGGTAACTAACAAATAGTTTATATGAACTGCCTAAAACTGTACTAATTAATTAATCAAATTATATAATGACTGTAAAACTTCTTACGGCAATTTATGTTATTATTGTCTTATGTTGAGCAGTGGTAACCAAACTTGGCCTGAAAAACATGTAGACAGGTTAAGTTGATGAAGTAGAAGCAGGCCAAGCGAGTCAAACATATATTGGACGAGTTACAGTTAACCATGGTGCCTAGACATTTTCACTTCCATCTCTTGTTGCTGCCATGAGCAAATCAAACAGACACAGACTTATTACACCCTCCTTGATCAGAGTCTTGCAGGAACAGGAGGGAAAACATGTGATTTTAGAACTTTTTGGACTCAGCTGCTGCTGCTGCTCAGAAAATGTTAAGGGGAGTAAAAGAGTAACAAAATAGACAAAGAGAGAGTAAGAGAGAGTCATATTTGGAATAATGGCAAAACAAGTGTCTGCCTCTCAGCTGCTCTTGACCTTGAGCAGCCCTACTTACATATTGTTAAAGAGAGTGCAAACAGTGTGAAGTTAAGGGAGAAAAAAGAATACACAACAAAGGATTTTACATAAAGTTATGATAAACCCCAAATAGCAGGATTATTATTTATTATGTGATCAGAATCAGAATCAGCTTTATTTGCCAGATATGAGGACACATAAGAGGAATTTTTCTTTGGAGCATTGTTACTCACACTGTGCTTTCACATACAAAACAACCAAAACAAAAATATACACTAATATATACACAAAGATATATACAATATATCCATACTCTAAACAGAAACAATATTATACTCTAATATGGACGTTAATTGACACCCATTTTTCTCAATAAAACAGCAGTTCCTTTCAGTTTCATTATAATGCTCACTACTACTTCTACTACTACTACTAATGTTCAAAAAGCAAACTAACTGCCCTCTCCTGAAAGTGATGCCGTTGTAAAAGCCCCACCTCCATCCTAACATCCACCTGTAGGCTCTAAGTCTACGTTCCACTAAGTGGAAGTTATATTTTTCACTCCCCATTTCCTGCTTTGGTGATTCCTTGTGGGAAGTGATAAGATTCAGAGCCTAGACATATTCTTCATTCACATAATAATCACTTCTATGTGAGTTTTCTGACTGAACTGTCTTGATTGATTATCTAATACAATAAGAACATTACTTGTGATAAGCATTAGTTGGTTATGTGTTAGTCTCTAAAAGTCACAAAAGACCCTGAACAATCAATCAATCATTCAATAGCAATCTGGGCCACTAATTGTAATTATGAAATAACTGATGAAACTTGACGCTCCCTCGTGGTTTGGAAAGTCTGAGCTATCTCATTGGATGGTCAACAAACTTACCATAAAACATCTAAGAGTACCACCAGACCCCATCCAAGAATCCATAACAAAGAGTTCAGCCTGTGATTAAGCGAAAATGAAAACCACACTTATCTTTTTGCTTTTGGCTGAAATTCTAAGCAAAAAAAAACTTTAAAGATTAGCATGAGCGCCATCACCTCCTGTCAGAAAGAGCTGCCTTCATCCATGATCTTCAGACATGCAACTGTTTTGAAGTGCAGAAAATAGTGTTTCAAATAAACAGCTTATGAGATGTATTGTATATTGTTGAAATACACTACAGTACCTTTAATTGTGGAGAGATCAATAACCAGTGAAAAAATGTTCCATATAAAGTAAAAATTCGAATAAGATTTTGAAATGTTCATACACCCATTACCAGAATATGACAGCTATAACAGCTTTTGCTCCCTAACTGCAAATTATTAGAACGCCAGGTCCAGCTCCTGACCCACTGTCATGCTGAATCACAATCTACAAACATCCAGTCTCCTTACAAATGCTTTTACTTATGCCAGTCATTTAGAGGCATCAACAATACTGTTTAATATACACTAAAATAGACTCCTCATAGCTACTCTAAGCTATTTCCTGATTGTAGACACACAGTCCTTATTTCTGTGTTGGCATTTCTTACTGCCATAATAGTCTTGTAAACAAGATTGTTTTTGTGTTTGCTGTTCTTTAAGAAATATGCAAGGAAACAAGTTATGTTGCTGTGACATAAAAACTGCAGGGCTGCACAATTAACAACACATAAACACTATGGAAGGGCCCTCTAGCTTTGTGCTAGGGAGTATAATCCATGCTTCACCGGTCACATTCAAGGTCAAATGCTTGATGAAGATTGATGTTGGTGTTGTGTGGACTTAAATTGACAGCATTGACTGTCTAACTTTGTGTGGGTATGTGTTTGTGTGTAAACAGGTACGAGAAACCTTTGGAAAGTGAGAATACCGGCAAAACGTGTAAAACAGCCCATACAAGTTTTTATTTAACACATAAAGTGTATCAGAAGTGTAAATGAAATTCAGATCAGATGTCATATATCTGTAAACAGTGCTTACCGGGTGTGTTTAGGCTGCATTAGCTTGTCCAAATAGCTTTTTCAACCCCCACCAAGCCTCCGTACCATTCAGCCTCTATAGCTTGTTGACCATGATTGATGAAAGGCCCTAGAACACATTGGTGAGGGAGAGGTGACCACTGGAGCTTACAGAGGTAATAAGGTGTGATGGTGGCTGAGATGGCTGCATTGGGTGTATTAGTGCCACATATAGTGGAATGTAGGTTCACAAATTGTTAAGTATCAATCCTATTATGGAAAACGTGCTCTGGCTGAAAAGACCATACAGGTAAAGGCAGTTTGAGAGTCATTCTTGTGGCTTTAATGTGTTCAGAGAGCTCGTTCCTCTTTGATGATGTGAATAAAAGAATTACAATGCAGGTTCTCAATGCATGAAAAAACAAATCTTACCTCTTGCTGTTCAAAATAAGGAGCAATATGTAAAATATGGGATAGGATGCTCTTACTGTAATGTTATTACTGAAACACCAGCCCAAGCAAATCCTACAAAGCCATTCTTCATCAAGATTCTGTATAACTGGCCATGTTATTTTTGTTGGGTGTTTGTGTGTCTGTGACACTTTGAGTTTCTCATGGACCACATTTTTAACATGTAGTCAAGCTAAAACAGCAAGATATTAGGTAGACAATCACATTTTTGTAGATGTACTTTAAAAAAAAAAAATTAAGTATCAAGACTGGGAGTTAAAATTTATATTTGCCAAAGACACTTATGTTGACAAAATGTACAGTAAATAAACAAATTAACAGCATAAGCTAGGTGAAGCAGCGTTAATACTGCAACAAAGTATCCCATGGAAAAGGATTGTTGCATGCAGGTAAACTGACATTCTATGGAGGAGTTGTTTGTCTATATTGTTGTCTTTCTCAGGATAAAATCTTGCATTTAAAGTGACATCAAGGAGAACCACCAAAGTGAGGACATTTTTCAGGATAAGGTCATGCTCAGGAAGGGTAGGCATTAATATCAGTTTCAAGATTAGTGATAGGGAATGAGGCTCAATTACTTCTGTTTTTTGATTCCATGTAAATATGTGGTTAAGGGTAAGGTTAGTTATAGGGTCTGTGCGTGTGTGTGTGTGTGTGTGTGTGTGTGTGTGTGTG
>NC_045745.1:18358317-18377199 GCF_008692095.1 Etheostoma spectabile | reverse complement strand
TGTTTGTGTTTGTATGTGTGTTCACATGTTCATTCCTTTACTTTGGAAACATTGCTAATAATAAAAAAAAGTTTTGTTTTTTTATTTGTTTTGCTGTGGAATATGACATACTTACAGCTGTTTTGTTCTTGCATTACTTTCTGTAGTTTAGGTTAGTCCTGTCTTCTATTATATGCAAATCTACAAGCGCAGCCACTCAGTACGTTTTAATATCTTTTCAAAACTATTAAAATTATGTAAGGCCTCATAATGTAAAGCCTCATAATCTCAGCTGTGCATTTATTAGTTACTTCTATACTGGAAACTTTTCATATACTTAACATGCATTTCTGAAAACCAAAAAACACTATATTATCATGCACATACATACACATATCAAATGCTTGGGCTAAAATATCATCAGAGACAATACAGCTTTAAAGGCAAACCAAAACATCAGATAATATGATCTCCATATCATCAACCACTGAACAGCAAGTTAAATACACACTGAGTGCAATGGTTTCCATCATTGTGACTCATAACTATTTACCAGAAGAACCAGTAGTGAGGACAACTATTAAACTTATGTTGTGACTACTATTGAACCTATGTTGCACAATGCATGATTTGAGGGTTCCAACATTCTTGTTTCTTACAGTTTCAAATAGTTATCAAGACATACTGTACAGAACATGACATTGGTTTGGAACTCCAATCACCTTGTATCTGATTGTTTGTGTGGGAATGAAGGTCTATTCATATTCTGATTAAGAACTTTTGTATTTTTCATCTCATTCAAACTGTCTTTTATAAAACATTATACCTGATACCAGACTGATCTTAACTTTAATACCCTAATGTGTATTACCCTTTTTGAGAGGGTGATTGACTCACCATATATTACATCGGCCCTGAAGCCGACAGTGTAATCCTCAGTTGTGTCCTCTTTGTCCTGTGTGCTTCCTGCACCTGTGGCATTTCTCAAGCTATGATTTGGAATTGTCATATTAATGCTTTTTCTGACCTCCGGGGCCAAGGCATCAATCTTTGAACAGGGAATAGATTTGTGTTGGACACCTGGAGCCATTCACTCTACTAAGATGACCTATCCACTTTATGACACATGTTTCAAAGTGGGTGGTAAATTCCAGGACATGGAGGGTTAGTTAAACTTCCCAGTTGATGGCCAATGCTTTTGTGAGACAGTGTTTGTAGGATACTTCACTGCTTTATGGTTATAATTTGCTCGGGAACCTTTGGTTTCTGACTTTACATTTTTCCAGCAGAGGAAGGTTTTAAGACCGCAGACAAAAACTAAACCGTGGTTCTTTTCTGCTTCCAAGCCCCCCCCCCCCCCCATCCTAACATTGCTGTAAGGTAGGAATTAACCCTTGTTTCTCTTTCTGAAAGGACATTACTGTAGTGATGACCAACCATATTTATTTAGATATTGGCATGCAACTAATGCTCTCACAGCTCTTTAAAATGGACAGTGACTGGTTTATTGTCTTGCTCAATGACAGAGTGAACACATCGGCTGCTGAGACAGCGGATTGGGGTTTGAGCTCTACAAACATTTCCTGGAGACACAGCTGCTCCAGAGGTTAAACCTCAATCAACAGAACCAAATAATTAAAGTTTTCCTAGTACGAACCTTTGTCCCAATCCCATACTGCAAGGTAATTCAAAACTACCCAGTGTCAGAGGGGCATGCATGCTATACAGCAACCATTTTGTCCCCCCCCAAAAAAGGTTTATTTTAAAGTATATCAGCCACTGTAGCCCTACCATAATTGTATGATATCTATGATTACCTTGTAATTTTCTAAACAATAATAAATAATAAAATGTTTATGCTATTTCAAGCATATGCGTTGCTGGTGTTTAAATTTGCGTTCTAATTTATTTACTACGTCCCCGCTGTCAGACATTTGCTAATTGGTATATTTCCCACATGCGCCAGGTCTTGATACAGAAATGCATTTTTTATTTGAAATGGCAAGATTAGCCTAATAACATATAACAAAACATGTTCAATTATTTCGATTTGTCATTAGAAGTAATCAGACTTCCTTTGTAAGCAACACTAACGTTAAAGTGCAAAATGAAACCAAAGTGAGGAAGACTCTGAGCTTGAACTGGACATTTGGTTTTGTGTGGTCTAATAGAACACCAACTTGATGTCATCACTGGTCTCAGCTTTCCTTGATGCCATCACCGACCTCATGTCTGTCTCATTCACTTCTTGCCCATGTAGCTGTGATCTCAGAAAAGACATGTTGTTAAAAAAATATTATGTAATATATTTTCCATTTTAGTTTTTTTGTAATAATAATATTAAGAAATTAATCTGTTGATATCAAGTGGCTCCCCCTGCACTTCTACCTAATGTTAGACCTACCTAAGCTGCCCTACCTGTTGCCTTCTCCTGTTTTTCCTGATCCACCATCCTCACACCTGAAAGAAATAAACTCACCGTTAAATATAGCAGCCTAAATTCAATTCTTAAATCAGATTGAGGATAAAAACACAATAAAGTATATTCAAAAAGTCAGTACACATACTAAAACGTGTTGACATTACTGTTGATGTACACTATTGTCCCAATATGCAATGCACAAATAAAAAGGATGAGCCACTCAAAACTGAAATTACAGTGGTTAAATCAAATCCCTGGTTCTGGTATGGTCTATGCCACTAGAGAGACTTGGGTTGGTGTTGCTGCAGTGTTATGATATCACCAAAACAATGTGGCATGGACAGAGAAAACTAAAGCTTTGGTAAGCAGCAATGGATGTATGTTTGTATTAGGGGAGCTGGATACCATGTTCCAAGATGGTGCCCATTCATTCCAATTTAGGGTATTTACTGAATATCTTAGTGCATGTGCATTAGCTTCCTTCTCTGGCTGAAAAAGGATCACTTCAGAGTGTTTGCAAAAATGTATTAATAATTTTAGAGTTGTTTTTTTTAATGATTGTGTATGGTGTAAACATCATTTTTTGTGCCAGTGGGAATCACATAACCTACTCCACAACCCAGCGCTGTCCCTTTAGGCTTTGAGTAGCTAAAATGTTCAAAGTGACACAGACAGATCAAAGACCATTGATCAAACTAATGCTTGCACTTTTTTTTGCATTTTTGTGTGTTTATGTTTCTTTCCTATCTTCTTTTGGGCCATTAAGTTCATCTCTAAAAATGTTTTGACTAGAACTCCCATTTATGCTCAATACATCAAACCTGTGACCTTTATGTTACTAGATGGTTAAATTGCCTGGAAGTAATCATTTTCAAGGGATCTATTGTTGGCTGAGCCTTTGTGCATGACAGCTGTGCTTCCAAGGGCTATGGGAACAGAAATGTTTTCTTTTGTTTGGGTGGGAGTGTCAGGCGTAAAAGGATATAATGTCGATGTGAAATATGTCAACTCAACATTGACCGGAAGGTTCTCCTTGGAGCAGGTATTTACTAGAGCACTGTCAGCATATTGGACCAGGCTATAAATTGGTTGATGTAGAATACGGCTGCACAAGTCCTTATGTGTAAGCAATCTCTGACAAGCAGGCTATCCATGCTGGAAAGGCAGAATAGAAGGGTTGGACTTTATGAGGCAAAACATCATTGTCATCATCATCATCGTCATCATCACTGTTGTTTACTACTTTATGCACATCTCTTTAATCATTTTTTGTCACGTCTCTCTGCCCCAATCAGTTTCCGTTATAATTTCCTTGCCTCCTTCACTCCCACTTCTGTCTTCAGCACACCAACCATGTTCAGATGCCTCCCTTATTTATTTTCTCTTGCAACCTCCCTCTTTTTTCATTTATAACCTTCATCCATCCATCCATCCATTTATTCGCCCATAGACATTCATCTGTCCATCCAGCCAATCCTTTATCTTCCAGTGTCCATTATATTTGCCCCTCATCCCTTATCTTGTGTTCACCTGTGCTGTTACGTCTCTCATTCTCCTGCTTCCTCCTTCACCCCCCATGCTAATTTATCTTCTTCCACTTCACTCTTTGCTCAGCCCTCCGCCTTACTATTCTTCCCTTGTCTAGTCTTCATCGCACCATTTTTCAGTCCCTTCCTGCTTTCTTTCTTTTCAATTCAAAGGGACATGCTTTTTCATTCCTTCCGTCCCACAAAAAGACTGATTTTCCAGCTTCCTTTCTCCCTTCTGGTTTTTGGTCTCTTGCCACTGTTACAATTACTTTCCCATAGTGCCTCTTCCTCTTCTCCTCCCTCCCCACCCTTAACCCCACTCTGCACAATGTTACCTCGGTTCTTGCCTTGATCCTTTTCCCCACATGCTTAATTGCAGACTGTATTTTCCTTCTCCTTCCCTTCTTCCATATCTGTAACTTACATCCTTCTCTTTGACTGAGTTTTTCTCCCCTTTTCTTCCCTTTCTTTTCCTGGAAATCATTTCACCTTTAACATTTGCACGTGTTTTTGGTCTTCCAAATGACATTTTTCATTATTCTGCATCATCCCCTCATTTCCCCCTCCCCTACCCTTTTCCACTACCAGCCCCTTACATACTTTAAATAATGAACATGTACTTTACTTCATTCTCTTCTCCTCCCTCTAGCCTGCTGTCCTTTTTATTCAATCCGACATGCCCTCTTGTGTACATCTCATTTGGGGTTGTTAGATTATTTACAGACGTTAGTTACATGTAGTATTAGTAGAGCAGCAAATTTTAAGCCTGCAAATAAAGTATACAAAAAAAACAAGGCAATAGCAATGGCAAGCACTGGTTTCTGTGGTCATCTTTAGGAAATCTTTTTCAGTTACCTTGTTGGGGAATGACTTATACATTAACATATGACAGAGCTTATTTGTGAAACTGGTGTTGATGATTGTAAAACACTATCACAAAATGTTTCTGCCTGCATATTATGCCCAACCCGGTTTCACGGCAATTCGTGAAATGGTCACATTATTTAGATCTATTGATTTATTAACAGGGACACAAAGTTCTTGTTTATTTTGTGGTGGTCAACATGAAATGGGAACATGACCATTTCATGAATTGCCATGAGACTGGGCTGTAGAAGCCTGCTCTTGGGGTCAACAACGGCCACCGGGACACGATCCGCGGCCTCTGGGGGATACAACAACGAGGAAATGAAATGCCACACACTGGCGACAACTGCCACGACACTGGGCTGCTCTGGGGGATGCAACAACGAGAAATGAAACGCCACACAAGGTAGATGGTGACAACAACGGCCGCTGGGACATGATCTGCGGTCTCTTGGGGACGCAACAACATGGAAATGAAACGCCACACGCCGGCAACAACAATGGGACAGACCGCCACATGCGTAAGAGATCCCTAATCTCCGGGGTGAAAGTCCTGTGTTGTTTGACCCATCAACCACCCCAACCATAGTTCTTATTTTCGGCTTTTCAATAATGCTTGCTACCGTAATTGTGCTGTTATCACAAAATATGCTTCCCATTAAAACACATTAGTTTAAAATTCGTGCTCACCACCACGAAAAAAAAACGAGAAACTTCTGTCCCTGTACCCAAATTAATAGATTAAATAACGTCACCATTTAACAAACTACCATGAGACTGGGCTGTTATGGCATTGCCTGTGAAACAAGAGAAAACAGTAACTGCAAAACAAAACAATAGCTGCTCAATTAATGTGAAAATAATAATCTTGTTCATACTGTAAGGTCAAAAGGGATTATTTAGGTTTTGCTTTCAGTTTGGTCATGCAAAACCACCCACCAGTGAGTAACACAGCAGATCGAGTGCATAGCCTTCAGCATGTAGGAATCAGTGATGTTATTGATTGAGCTTAATTCACTGACTTACACTACAGTAACATTCTTTTGCAAATACTTCCATCACATGGAGTCTACAATGTCCTTTGAGTTATTGCTATTCAGAAGCATATTATCAAGATGTTTCCATAGGTGACAGTCAATTACAAATTGGTAAACAACCTTTTATGTTGATTTCCAAAGACACCATAAACAATACATACAACTGTTTTATTTACAGCCACATGATGGCGGTTTAATCATGTGACCGTTCTATTTAACGTAACAGGCACAGTTTTAAACACGTAGTGAAATGTAAAATGGAGCTGGTAAAGTTTGGGCATAACAAATACTCAGGGTTAGTAAAACTTCAGGGATTGGCTGTAAAACTACTAAAATGAGGATGTAACGTGACATCAATAAAGTTAATGTGTCATTGAAAAGAACTTGGTTAACATAAAATTGACAGTTGACTTTTGGTTTCACATGTGACAGGAACTCTTGTCTCCTGTGAAAGTCCTGTGTTTACTTGACCCATCCACTGCCAGAACCTGCCACCTAACAAGAAACCTAATTGTGGGTCATTGTGAGCTGCTTAATAATAATAATAATGCTTAATAATCGACCCATAAGGTCAACTTCTGGGTGAGATTGGGCTAGGAAAAACAAAACACAAAACCACTGAACCTAAACATCACCATTTCAACCCTTATATATCCATTAAAACATTTACTGTTTGTACTCAATGTACAATAAATGGTAAGGTCCTCTGGGGCAGGTTTGTGTATTATACTTTGGGGTATTATAAAGATTTATGTTTTTGATTTAAAAACCAGCAATGTGTTGTGTATGAGCCTTACCACTGCATGACATATTTATACATGACTGACAAACAAATACATGTATAGTTTATTTCATCAAATGAGGCACAGGAACTTCTTAAAACAGTTGGGCACTGTAGATTTTGTCAACTGTTTCTCAAAAAGATGTAACTTGTACATTTTAATGGGGACTCTTTCCATTTGCAGATTAATATGTGCTTGCTGGATCACCAGACTAATCCTTCAAGAACCATAATACTTTTGTAAACAAAAGACCTATGGTGCTGCAGTCGTAGGAGACACTTAAATTGCTGTGCCTTAAATATTACAACACTAAGGATCGCACTGTTTTGTGCCACTTCTAAACCTGATTTGTAGCAGCCTTAATGGCAAAGCATAGTCAAACACAAATTTGATAATCTTAAGAAACACATACACTATTTCCCTGGAGACTTTTATTTTTTATTTCACATTTTACATTGTCAGGGTTAGGCAATCAAGAGTAGTGTCCAGACAGGACAAGCAAGCCATTCAATGAAAATAACCGTTCCTTGACCCATGTGACACAACTGTCAGGTCTGGGCTCATCATTTACTTGACGGTTTTATATTCAGTAAGATTTGCTCTCTCATGTATTTGTTTTGGGCAAGGGTTACTCAGAAATATCAGATTGACTGCCATCTTGATCTCATTCACTCTAAGTATTTTATTTGTAGCGAACAGTGAAATGATTGTGATGACAAATTTATTTTCCCCAAACTGTCCATAACATTTTGGTTTTCACATCCCCTATATCTCTGAGCTAAAACCATCCAACCATACATCCAAAAATGTATAAATCCATCCATCCACTTCTCTAACCCCCTCTCATCCCCTCATCCATCCCCATACTGAGCCAGCCAGCTATGGCTAACCATCTGTTATTGTCTCAACTTTTTTCTCTTTTTCCTTACTCTCCTTCTATTTCTTCTTCTTCCATTTATTCTCTCTCTCTTCCATCTATTCTCTCTCTCTTGCTCGATTTCTCTCTCTCCCAAAGCCCATCCATGATATGAATGCACCGCTCCAGTGAGCAGTGCACTTTTTTCCCAGACTTCCTGACGGAGAGAGACAACCTTGGCAGAAGACTTTATATAAGCAGGTCATTAGTTTCTCCGCTTTGGACCCCCCACACTCACATGATAATCAGAGTGGCCGCCATGGTGAGAAATTATCCGGAGAAACACAGTATCCCTTTGACATACAGATTGAAAGCACTCCAGACAGAAATGTTATGCAACTGTGACCCTGGTCTCTGTGTGGTGCAGAAGTGAAGACATTGTGGGGCAGAAAAGGGCAATCCGTTGGTTGAAGGGCAAATTAAAACGGCTTTATTTCACTGCCCTTTTAAACTCTCGCTGTGGCTGTGTTACGGGAATGATTATTGACTCTGGGTGAAATTAATGTGGCAGTCTGTGTAGGAAGATGCTTCATATGAAAGCATCTACCACCTTTTATAGTTAATAACTTGAGTAAGTCCACGACAATACTTACACACATGAAGATAGAGGAAGACAACTGTGTATGACACACCCTCACATGTGCACCACCACTACACTCTTGTTTTATGCACTGCTGATTTGGAGTTTAGACCAAAGTAACTTGTCTTGGGTACAGTTAAGTAAAACAAAACTTTGAAAGGTAGGATACGGTGGATTCTGTTGGGATTCAGAATAAAGAAGCAACTGAGTAGGCAAATTAAAAAAAATGAATCACTCAGATAAGCTTCAATCACTTATCATTAATTAAAGCCACATGTATTGTGTTTCTTAAAATGGACATATGGATCATATTAATCCTTCAAACTGAGGAAAATAAAGATTTGATATAGAGACAGAATTGGTGCGCTTCGACCCGTGGCACAAAAGACCATCAGCTGCTCTCCGTTCAGCAAATATTTTGCCTGACCGTCAACAAAACGGACGCCTTATTTTGTTGTTAATAATAATATTCAATGCAATGTATGTGTAATTGCATAGCACATGATGTTGCAGCATGAGTGAACAGATCCTTTATGACTGTAACAACAGCAGCTGGTAAGAGGTGTGGGAAAACCGACTCAAAGTTAACCGAGGAGCAGATGGACAAGCTGGTCTCTACTGGTGGGTTACCATGGTAATGTGGATTTGACCTTATTTGTGTCTAATATTTGTACTGACCCCCCACAAAGCACCAAATCCTTTCTTTCATAATGTTGGGAAACATGCCTATACTTATATGCAAAAATGTATTATCGCATGGATATCAATTTTAACACACAGTTAACGTAGCCAACAACAAAAATACACATTTATATCTGTTCTGCCCACGTATGTGTACACCTACAGTATTTCTAGCAGGATCAGGCAGCAGCCGCCGCGCTTAGAGTCACTGTTGCCGCTTCTCGTTCAACATGCTTTCAAAACCCAGGGGAGGTCTCCTGTGCTCCTCATTAGCATAGGTTCTGTCCACAGCATGAGGCCTGTCATCAATCTTCCACTTAAGATATGCAAACTCGGAACAAAAAAAGAGGAGAAATGACAGGGGACTGTAGGTACATTTTACAGTAGAGTTTAATTCTGGTTGGCAGAGTAGATCTGTGTACTTTGTGAATTGCCATCATTCAATCATATTTCAGTGTTTATTTTTAATGTCTTCTTTATGTTTCATATAGTCCAAAGAGTTTGTGGCTACATGTACAGTAAATAAAGAGATGTCTTTGCAGGTAGCCACGTATGGCTAATATGCATGCAAATGCTTCATGAAGTCATATTCTTTATGTGCAAAAAGGATTTCTATGTCCATTGCAGCCTGTGATTTAAATTTATAAAAGGAGTGTATTGAAATAAACTATACTACTCGTACTATTGTGATACAAGGAACCTTCAGCTACCTTAAATCTGAGCTGCTTAACGTTTTTCCTCCTGGCTAATGAACTCTCTCTTGACTGCATCAGTCTGGTCCTTACTTGTCCCAGTCTCAACCTGCGTTTTTCACGACCTATACCAAAATTCCCAAACAATTAGATTGCCAAATGCATTGACTTCAATAAGGAATTCCTACTACCACGCAGGCAGAATTTTTCCTGCCAACAAAACTATTTTTCTTTCCTGAGTTCATGGAGCCATGAAGCCCAGTTGATGTACAGAGACGCTTTAATGCAAAAATCATGCAAAAATTGTGGTTCGTAATATACTGTTGGATTTATTATTTATTTAGTAAGGTAAGGGTACATTAATTAGCATTTCTTCATGCATTATAAGCATTCACTAACAGTTAATTACAGTTAAATAATTTGTCTAATAAACATTCAAAATGCTCATGTTCATGTTGACTAAGGTATTGATTGATGCATTATTTAGCATTAGTCAATACCTTTTAACTAACTGTTAATGACCAATAATAAGTCTTAATTAACTGGTAATAATAGGTAATTAAGGTGTCTATTATATCATTACTAATTGCAATTTTAAGCCATGAATAACTCTTGAATAGTTAACTTAGGTGTATAATTTACTATTAGTCAATATAGTAAAAAGCCTGGACAAACCTTTAGTAACAGTTAACTAAGACGTCCATTTAAAAAAATTTTATGTCTTGACTAACTGTTAAGAAAAATTAAATAATGCGTCTATTTTACAATTAGTTAATGCAATATTAAGGCTTGATTAACTGTTAATAACAGTTAACTAAGCTGTCTATTTTAACATAAGTTAAAATAAGAGCTAAACAGCACCTATCTGCGTTAATCAACCACCAAAACAAGACTGTTTGTGTGCATGTGTGTGTGCATGTGTGTGTGCGTATGTGTGTGTGTGTGTGTGTGTGTGTGTGTTTGTGTGTGAGTGCTTCTCCTTCACTTGGTCCCAAATGTGGGTATTTCCATACAGGTTTAGTGGTTTGACAGTTAATGGTGAAGTAGGGGATTTGATTTGCGGGGGCATATTGGCAACGGTAATGTTATTAGTTAGCGGTAGACTTAATTAACCCGACCCAGGGTAAGTCTGATGAAAAGTGCTGTGTCTGCCTGGTTTTGCTCTGAGATTTTCTTGCATTGCACAGCGCTGTAAAGGAATAATCTCAGAGATTACTTTATAGTCTACCTCTGTTTAGAAGTGGTAAATGTAAATGTGCTGTATTTATATAGCGCTTTTCCAGTCTTAACAACTACTCAAAGCGCTTTTACATCTACAGGAAACATTCACCATTCATACACTGTGGCCGGGGCTGCCGTACAAGGTCCCACCTGCTCATCAGATAAACACTCACACACATTCACACTCCGATGCGCAGCACCAGGGATAACTGTGGGTTCAGTGTCTTGCCCAAGGACACTTCGACAATGACCGGGGATCGAACCACCAACCTTCCAATTGGCAGGCAACCGCTCTACCACTGATCCACAGCCGCCCGTAGTGGTGGTGAATGTAGGCTATAGCTCACGGCACTTTAATACTACATAGTGTCTGTCGTTTGTTTAATATTTAGTGTTGGCAAAAATGGCTTTTTGTAGACACTGAAAAGCATAGCATCTTTTTTTTGCCAACCTTAGGTTCGTTTCAGTTATCTGGCCGTCCAGGAAATTGAAGAAAAGTAAGTTTGGCATATCCATTCATGTAACTAACGTTGGTAGCAGGAAAAGAGTCAAAGGCAAAAGCCAATGTGTGCTTCTTTTACCGATATACTGTATATTTAACAATACCTTTTGCATTCTTTATCCAAACAACGTCACTGCACTAACTCGTGACCGTAGCAAAACATCTGTCAAGTTTGTTTGAAAGCCATTGGACTAGCAGTTTGAAAGATATGCACATAACACAGACACACACACACACACAGACACACACACACACACACACACACAGACAGACAGACAGACGTTCCTGCAATTTATATATAGATGTTGACAAACGTCTCTTGATAACATCAACTGAGGGTTTACTGTTAATTAAGGTGTATGACTGGTGGATAAAGATGTTTAATAGCATGCACTGTATGTCTTAAGGTTAAAAGCCAAGCCATCTCATTATGAGAAAACTGTTTTATTAGTGTTTATTAAACTGGTATTGTTTATTTACGGGTTAAGGTTGTCCACTTACTTTTGTCCACTATATTTGTCCATCTTCCAACGGTTGACTTACTTTTGGTAAAGGGTGAGATCAGTGAAAAGATTCCTTACTCTCCATGCAGAGGTTTGCTTGTTCCTTTGTCTTCACGTAGCCATTTACTTAAAGCCCAGCCTATATAAATTATTGTGCATGCTACATAAGCATTCCTTAACCATAACTGTTCACTTGATTAATGTTTAATAATAACATAACAATCTTATTAGTACATTAACTAATGTTAAAATTGACACCTTAGTTAACTGTTATTAAATGTAATCTGTTAGACATCCTATTTAACTGTAATCAACGGTTTATTAATGATTATTTATGATTAGGTAATGCTAATTAATGTACCCTCATTGTAAAGTATCTCCGCTCTTTATATGCTGTAAGTGCTGGCCAAGTTGGAGGATGTGTGTACATCAATATTTTTCTCTTTCTTTTTTTTGAAGCGGTGAATGTCATTATGCTTGAAAACATTTAAGAACATAAGAAATACATTCTGATGTATTACATTCGGGTAATCAGCTTGTGTCTTGCTTCATATTATGTGAAGGGCAAGTGCATCCACAGTGACGTATATCTACAGTTGCCTGTAAACTAGATGTTGAGGTCACGCCAAGCTGCTTAATAGCGCTGGTTCCTAACTGGTTCTTAAGTACAGGCTCTTTCTCTCTAGTTCTCTTCTCTCTCTCTATCACTCTCTCTCTCTCTCTCTGTCACTCTCTCTGCTGCTGTAATCCTAAAAATGAATGTATTTTGCCTAAACTGCAGTGTCAGGAGTAAGACTACACTTCACGCTCTGAATGGATGTGAGATTTAGGTGTAACAGTATGTGGTCTATACCTCACTGGACAACTGAGCAACCAGCAGTAGTGATTAGCTGTGTAGTGGGTTTCTCAGCAATATTTGAATACAATTTACCCATTTAGAGGTATATGCCATGAATGTAGACAGTGGGCAAATTATTACCTTCATGCCATCCTATACAATGTTCCTGTGATACTTTTACAGTTTAAATGCTATTGCTATTAAAGATACATTTACAATGACTATTTGAATTGGTGAAATCATCGGTTTCTGGTCGAAATGTTAGAAAAACAAAATAAACACAGCAAATAAAATTAAATGTAATAGATGAAAACAACACAAGTGCTTAAGTTCTTGAGGATCAATAAAAGTAATCAGGTTTAAATGGTACTCAGTAACATCAGTCTTCCCAATTTAATGACCAACAAGGGAGACAGCCATCAACACTGTTTTGGGTGGCATTAGATACAACATCAATATGATTCATCAAGCTCCTTAACATACTCCCCGTTGTCCCTTTAACCTGGCCCGGTTCAAAGTGGCAGGCTCTAACACGTAACCTGTACAATGTTAATCATAGAGGAGCAGGAAGTCTTTTGATCAGCTTTACCTCCATTTTGTTTAAGTTACTTTTGAATAGTTGAGTTTATGAAGGATAAACTCTGCTTTATATTTTCCGAGGGGGCGAAATAAATGTGAGTAATTGTCGTCAGGTATTTGCTACTGCACTTCTAAAGACAGTCATGGGAATTTGAACCTTTCTCCAATTCACTAAGTCATGTGGTGGGTGGCACCAGTATGTCACTTTAATGTTCAATATACAATAAATGACATCCTGGCGATGTTTTATTTTAATAACCTTGAAATTGTGATCATTTTTTCAGTTTATTCTGTTGTGTCATAACAGCAAGTGTTTCCGACTCTTGACTACATTTTACAGCACACTTCTTATCATTTTAATTCAGTAATGACTTTTAAAAGACTCATTGATTTTGCGTCTGCATTTTTTATTCCCATATGCACCGGCATGTCCTTTAAAATGTCATTTCAAGCATCATGAGTGGATTGTGGACTTAAAAAGAAGCAAGGTTGTTTCACACTTGTGTTAGGTTGTTGTCTAAAACAAAGCACAACATCTGTAATGCCTTGTTTAAATAAGATGATTTTCAGTGCATTTCAATTGGCTTGTTGCCCAGGCTTGCCCAGAATCACATCTATTAATTTCTCGTCACTGGTCTTAAAAATTACAAGAACTTCATTACTAAAGTGTAGTCTTCAACTCAGATATATTTCTTACACTTTGTAACCAAACGCTATTTTTTCCCTGACATACACAAGCTATTTGTAATGCTTTCGGTTAAATTAATTGACACAGGAACTTGCTATTTGATATTTGTAAGATATATGTGTCTCAGAGTTGTTTGTAACGTGAAACTGTGGCGAGGAGATAAATTAACACATTCTCATCTTCTCTAAGACAATACAGAGTCTTGTGCAAAATAACAACTCTGAATTTGTTATTCATGTCCACATTCAAACAAAATTCAGATGTGTACTCATGAGTAGTTTGTAGGAGGAGAACACAAGTCTGATGCAGAGGCTGAGATGTGACATTTCACCTAGCAGCGTGGGAGACCCAGCCGTTGGTACTCTGCCAACTTCCATGCAAGCTCCAACTGACCTCTTGCAATAAGAAAAACTTGGTTACTATGGTATCAAGAAGTTGTTTAATGATATGCTGTTGCTATGTAGAGACTTTATACAGACCAAATTTTAAGCTGACAAAGACTTCCCCATATCTCCATGTCTACTATGCCTATAGATTATTTAAACTGCCAAAGTGATTAGAACAATGCTTTGTTTTAAGTGGTGACCAGGTGGTGGTACGTCTTGTTTACAATTTGTTTTTATATGGCACAGAATACCATTTAGCCATGAATATACAGTTCAATGAGCCAAATAATCAATTTGGATAATTTAGGACAATATGAATTAGGACATTGGAATATATTATTTTCCAACAGAGAGTATGTTTACATGCACGCCAATATTCCAATCTTATTCCAAATATGACAGTATTCCAAATTTGATACAGGTCATGTAAACAGCAAATTCCGGTTTGATATTCCGAATAAGGCCTTTTTCCCCAAAATAGCATTTTCTGATTAAGACGTGGGATATTCTGGTACTATTCAGGTTTCAGAAGCATTCTTTGGACATGTATACAGCGCTTTTGGAATATACTTCTCAATCAGGGTTTTTACCACAGTTTACGCCCAGTTTACAGCATCTGACCTGTTTACGGCTCATGGTCAGCTCTGTACGTTGCTATGGTTGCTGTACAAAAACAAATCAGCCAACAGTTTGCAAGGCTGCAGACCAGAGAAGAAGGAGAAACACAGCTACTTTTAAACTTGGTCAAAGACTTGGATATCATAGGTTTTTGGATATGCGCATTGCGCACACTTCGCTATGACAACTTTTCAGGAAGGTGTTTGAAAGGAATAAAAGACAGAGGCTGTGCTTGCACAGTCCAACAAGTCTGCCACTGCTGGAAAACTTTGAAAACATTGTATTTTGTATCTATATTTCTTTTTTACCAGGCCAAAATATTGTTCTTTGAGTCTCTGGGTATATGCATGAAAGAAGACACTGGCAGCAAGCATTCAAAACTCTGGAGTTGCCCTGAATCCTCATGATCTTTCTTTTTTTGAGATTTCTAACAATTTTGATGCTTTTGAAGTTTATATCTTAAACCATATTTGACCAAATGATCATTACATTAAAATGCTTATTGAAGCTCCTCATCTGCCCAGTGGGGTGTTTCTGTTCCAAGAGTGTGTGGAGCGCTAGAGTATATCGACGGAGCTCGTTCGTCACTGATTCTGTGGTTATTTTTATCCGTCCCCCGTGTGCAGGTCTAATCAGAACAGGATGTTCCTCATCAAATTAACCAGGAATAATTTTTCTTGAAATGAGACTGGGTCTGCACATATACCCCACCATGATGTAGCAGACTAAGGTCAAATACACAGGAGGATTACCAAAGCTAAATACAGATCACTGTATTGTAAACTCTCCACTAATGGCTCAGAATCCGATGAGGTTAAGCCTATACTTCTTTTGTAATGGTGCAATAACCAATAATACAACAATAAATGCTAAATAATAAATAATAACAATGCTAAACATTTGCAACACAAATTTATTGTCTGCACTTAGCAATCTTCCAAGTAAATTATGTGGAAGGAGGACCTTTGGGATAAGATTTAAGTCTTTTGTCACAGATATACAATGATACAGTATTCATTATTTACCCCCAAAAAATAAGCATTAATTAAAAAAGTTTGACTTTTAAACACATCTGCAAACACTTAAACAGAATCTTTTGTGTAGTACTTTTTGTGATTCTGTAATAATTCTTAGACAATATACAACCATTTCTTTAAAATATAAATTAAGATAATACAATATTATTGTTAATGTCCATCTTCTTTTGAGACTGAATGCCCATCTGCATTCTGATCAGGTCACCTGGACTCATCTGCACATTTTATTTGTTGCTAAGAAAGTTTGCTCTGTACTGGGATTAGCATGAATTCTAAAATAATTCACAGTAGTGAACAGTTCTGCAATTTTAGCATGAAAACTGTATACAAACACAGTTCAAAACTGAAAAGATAAGCTTATTACCATAATCTCTGCATTTTAGATATGTAGTATTTATGACAGCAGAAATGCATTTTGCTGAAACACATAATATATATGTGGTTACATTTCTGTCATGTTTTTTCAGTTTTACTTCCTATATTGTATGAGTTTAATCACATTTAGTAGATGTCGTCCCTGCTGGTGTATAAGCAGTGTTTTCCTCTTGCAGTATCCTAACTAATATCAATTAAAAGGTAAAAAAGAAAAGTGATACAAATCATTATCCTAAAGAACAGATTCTCCCCGTTAAAAATTATTTTGACAGTTAGAAAGTCACTCCAGCTGTGATGAGCCTCTTCAGATATAATTTACATTTCAAACCGGGATACATTGCATAATATCACTAAACACTGAAATGTTCCCCTTTGAGGGGAACTCGAACTGCGTCGGTTACGACACTATAGGCGTTCCCATAGTGTCGTAACCGACGCAGTGTCTCGTTCCCCTATCTCGGGGAACAAGGGTTACATACAAAACCCGAGATGTTCTCCTTGGGTCGATAAAAGAATGAATGAGGACCCTGAGCATTGCTGGATCAACACTTCAGGCCCATATTGTTCCATATATTCAACAGCTGAAATGTAATAAGCCTGGTGATAGTGCCATTCAAGACGCTCCACACCAAGTGAAACCTCCTAAGCATTGTTTCATGTACTGTACTGCCACTAAGCTGCAAGTAAAATCTGTGTGCATGTCACCACATTACATCCTTCAGAGGAAAAGGAGATGGAACGAAATGAAATAAGATTTAGCCGGCATCGCCACACAAAACACCACCGCTAGTGTTTCTTTGGCTCTTTCACACAGAGAGAGACAGAATGAGAGAGTATGTTTCCCAACGGTGTGACACCCGCGTTCTGGGTAATTGGCTGGCTTGTGCCATGGTGTTTCTCGTCAAGCACCAGCTTGGCATGTCAGGCATGAGAGAGCTGAAGTTCTGCTTGTTCGCCCCTTTTATTTATTCAGCTTTTATCTGAATCTCCATTCCTCTTTCTACTTTTAATATCTCAGTCCTTCTGTTTCCCTCTTTTGTCTCTACTTCTCAGTTTATTCCTGACTATCCCCTCACCTTCCTCTTTGTTTTTCCTTACTGTCCTTCCCTCTTTCCTGCCTTCTGTCTCTATATCTTCTTCTCTCCAGGCTTGACAGTGTTGAAAGTTGATGAATCAGACTGCATGTGACAGGCTGGCATTTGAGTGAATCTGATGTGGTTAATATGGTGCCTGCTGACCGCGCTGTGGAAATCGTTCACAGTGGAAGAGCACTGAGACACAAATACACTTTGGCCTAGATGCCTTAACTCTACGGCAGTCTGAATGCATAGGAGGAGCAAGTGTTTACGTGTGTGTGTAAACATTTTTTGGGGGGTCAAAGGTCAGCAGAATGAACTTCTATTTCTCTGTCCACATGTATCATCCTTTTTAACTAAATATTTAGAGGTCCCACATACTGAATATATTTATTTTTAAATGATAGAAAAACCTTAAGGCCAAAGGCCATGCAACATTTTGGGACAATCTAATTCAAAGTCATTCAAAACATATTCTTGTTATATTATTCAGCTTTCATTATTAATAAATTAATGCTGGGATTCTGTACATATTCATGCATGCATAAGCATCTGTGTGCATCCACACACACCAAGATATTTCCACATGTCAGTCTCTGTGTGCATGTGGTTACTGTGTGCACTCAAACTGAGATTTTCTCTGTGCCTGTGTAAAAACATATGGTGAGTCAGTGTGTAGGAGTGGGAGGAGGGAGAGTGGATAGGTGGTGATGGAGAAAAGCAAGGATTCAGGTTGTGCACCAATAGGTGGCACTCTACCCTTTTGTGATTGGCTACGGTGAACCAGACTAAGACGTGTCTGGAAGCACATGCGTTTGCATTCAAAAGGAAGAGAAAGTTGGATCATAAGATTTCCTTTTTTTACCCAGGCCTCTGGTTATTTCTGCCTGCTGGCTGCTCTAAATGTAGAAGAAAGAAAGCAGAGCGAGAGGAGAGTGTGACTGGGGGGTGGAGGTTACACCATTCTGGGTGGATAAATGGAAAGTTAATAGTGATGGGGTTAGAGGCTCACTTTCCTTTAGGGTTAATGCATGCCTTTATGTGTGCCATTAGGTGTTTTAAAGGTCCCATGACATGGTGCTCATTGGATGCTGTTATATAGACCTTAGTGGTCCCCTAATACCATATCTGAAGTCTCTTTCCCAAAATTAAACCTTGGTGCAGAATTTTAGCCACTAAAGCCAGTCCCACAATCAGCTTTCCTTAGTATGTGCCATTTCTGAGTCTGTAGCTTTTGAGGAGGAAAGCGGGGCAAGGTGGAGGCTGGGGGGGCGGCCTTCACCAACTGCCACTTTGCTCATTTGAAAGCCATGATGTCTGTCTCTCATGGGGGGGGGGGGCAAATTATCTGGGCGGCCAAAGCAGAGAAAGGTGAGGTATCCAGAAAGTGAAGTTTTCATGCCATGGGACCTTTAAGGGGCGGCTTTGGCTCAATGGTAGAGCGGTTGCCTGCCAATCGGAAAGTTGGGGGTTCAATCTCTGGCCCTGCAGTGTCATGTTGAAGTGTCCTTGGGCAAGACACTGAACCCCGAGTTGAATGTGAATGTGTGTGAGTGTTTTTCTGATGAGCAGGT
>NC_045745.1:18348018-18358307 GCF_008692095.1 Etheostoma spectabile | reverse complement strand
ACCTTGTACGGTAGCCTCGGCCACAGTGTGTGAATGGTGAATGTATGATGTAAAAGCGCTTTAAGTAGTCGTTAAGACTAGAAAAGCGCTATATAATTACAGCACATTTACATTTAAGAAAACAAAAAGTCTTCTTATAACATATAACATCATTACTATGATCACTGGGAGCTACAGTGTACAGTCTTGTATAGTGTACAGTAGCATTTATGTATGAAATGAGAATTACTGTCTTCATACTGGGTAATTAAAAGTAACAAACAGAACTGGTTTAAGATAAACCATTGTGATCTTCTTCTACATGAGGATAATGACAATTGTGGCAGCAATGATAAGATAATGCCCTGCTAAGAAAGTCTACAGAGATTGCATCTTCTTAGTCTTACAATAAAGATTGGGTTTTCAAATCCCACAATGAGCAGAGCCTCAAAGGCTATATCTACAAAGACTGTATCTCTCACTGCATAGTGACAGTTATATACAAAGTGAATACATAATCTGGCTTTATTGAGCATAGTAATATATAAATCCCTGGGAAAAGTGAGTAGGAGTTCATTTATTAACAGGGGACAACAGACCTGAATATGCAAATATTTTTTCTGTTGCAATAAAAATAAGCCTTTCTCGTGACAATAAAAACTAATGGAGAGCAATGTGTACAAGGAGCAAATATGGATGAAACTGCTAAAAATACAAAAGTTGTCATTCAAACCAGTACACATGGTTTATGCAGTGCAGCTGATCATCAAGCAGGGTCATACAGTTGGACTACAAATAGCAACCTACCGAAATAATTAATCATATTCACAAAATATACATGTGAAATAACATCGTAGAGCATTCATTGTCTTCTAAATTGTGTCCACAATTTCTAGGCAAATGACAGTGTAGTAATACAAAAAAGAGATAAGTGCTTGCTAAATGAAAGTATCAATAAAGCCCATGTCTGTGGAATGAAACAAAATTGACTAAAGGGCAGTTCATGACCGCAGTCACCATAGCAATAGAATTCTATATTCTATGAAGTTCACAACCTTCTACATTCAACAACCCTAACAAGCACATAAAGGGTTGGAGGTCATGCAAGTGTGGTTCTCACGGTGGTGCGATTGAGCTGATCAGCGAGGCTGGGGCCAGAGGCCAGATAAATTGGGTCACTGATAAAAGCAAACAAGCTTAATCATATAAAAAAGCACACAAACGTGTGCACACATCCATACACACCCTCTTACTGCAGCTTATTTCTGTTTGACTATTCAACTGAAACTTGTTCTGCAGAAAGACACTTAGTCATTGCTGGAGGTGGGAGGTCATTGGTGTTCTGAGGCTCCATTGGGGTTGAGCCAGCAGTTCTGTAGCAGTCTGAGTTCACTGACGGTCAGGTTTTCCCACAATAGAGTCTGACATACAGGGCAATAGGAGCGGAAATGCCCTGTCTCATCAGCCTCTGCCTCAAAGACAGAGGGGATGAGGGAGATGAATGGAGTAGAGAAAGAGGGAGGATACAAAGACAGAGCATACAGTCTGACATCACTGTTCTTTTAGTCTTCTGGTGTACATGTACATGTCAAAGACAAATAAAACAGGCAACAACTGTCTTTAAAATTAATCATCCTTTAAACTAAATAATTGACACAAGGACAAAGTCATTTTAATGTCAACTGACCAGAAGATTTAAAGCCGGAGACTGCGTTTGCATCCTGTCACAAGTTTGCTTTTTTAATGTCTTAGTAGCCTAACACTAACCATTCCTTAGTCATGCCATATTTGCCACATGCAGATATTGTAGAAAGCAACAATTAAAAATCCTTGGCACTGTTGCTCAATTGTCCGATATTGATGTTCTTGTCTGGCAATAGAGTTGCATGTTTGTAACAAGTTCATAAAAGCTTTCCAACTTTAGAATACAGTTTAAGCAATGGATACCAACCTTGGGGGTCCAACCAGAATCTATATTGCATTTGTGTATTGCATTGCATATTTTTATTCTATTAAAACAAAGTTAATGATAAATTATTTATTTATTTAATCAATATTGTTGAACTGAGATCTACCATGCTGGTCTATTCACAAATCAAAGTGCTCATAAGAAATACACATAATTACAACAAATGAAGAGCTTCCTTTCCGACTGGCAAAAAAATAAATAGAAAACACAATATTCAAAAACAGGAAATCATGGTGCTTCTTGTTCAATTACTTCTATAGGGCCCGCAGTATGTGCAACACAGGGGCAATTTACATCAATTGTACAATTCCTTTTAACATAAAGTTTGTCTTAAAATGTTAATTATTAAATATCCAAACAACCAGAGGAAGTGTACAGTTTTCAAGACTACGATTATCTTATGGAACCGTCTGCAATTTTTTGCATTTTAATAGGTGCCTGTGTTAATAAGACACATCTTTAATGACAACATCCTCACGGATGATGGATGTTATGAAGAAGCAAACACGCATAAGCTTATATTTAGATGCCACATGGCTTTAACATGTTACATTCTCTACTTAATTGGAAACTGTGCATAATCATATGCAAATTCAAGCAAGTGGATTATTAATGAATGTATTTTGGCATTTAATTTAATTGATGATGATAGGTTTAGGTGTCTTTTTTGCTGCTTTTTCAAATGAAAACTGGAAGCCGGAGCTGTTATCTCAATAAATAATTGGCAAACAGTTTAACTGCAACTAATACCACAATACTACAATACATAGAAACATCAGTCTACATCATCCTCTCTGGGAAGAAGAAATCTGTTGTTGTCAAGATACAGGTTAATGTATGAGATGCTTGTGAATATATGTGCAGTAGTGGAGTACCTGTTTGCAACACGTTCCATCATCCATTGCATTTGCATTCATTGTTCCACTAAAGTGTCTTGCATTTCATACATTTTGTAGCTTAAAATAATTCCTCTGATTTATATGAAATGTCTGGAAAACTTAACAATTTGTTTTTCTAACAATTCTGCAGCGTCCTCTCTTGTTCCTTTGGGCAGGTACTGTGTGTTTCTGTGATTTCTTCTAAAACATGATATCAGATGGAAGTTATGTTGTCATAGTCATGAATCATGCACTGATGTTTCATTTGTGTCTACAGGAAATCCATGACGTACAATCCTGTCATTGTGGAAAAAGCACAAGTGTAAGTGAATGGTACAGTATGTGTGCATGTTTTAGTGTATTGTTCAATATGTGTACATTTCTCTATTTGCATGTGCATGTGACTATTCAACCAGGCCAATGTACGTATCTGAGGAGCAAACCATGAAAAACCCTTTGAAGATTTTGCCTCATATCCTCTGCACTCCATCCATCAGTGGAGGAAAATTACGCCAGTGAACCAAAAGATAGTGGGTGTTAGGGGGGGGGGGGGAGAAGAGTGTAAAGAAGAGCTGTGAGTCAGTCTCACTGGATCCAGTCAGGACAACGAGTACAATCATTCCCTCAAGTGTGCTTTAAATATCAGGGTAGGGAATGTGTCATTTGAAACACACATGCAAGATCACTATCATGTATGGAACTGCATAAATGTTGCACACAGAGAAACAAATACATACAACAAAGTAGTGGCTCTGCCTTTGGTTCTGTAACCTAGCTAGCTTAGCTGTTCCATCTTGCCCCATCCACTCGGGCAGGGGATACAGGACAGACACTGAAAATGTGACACATGTGTCTTTATATATATATATATATATATATATATATATATATATATATATATATATATATATATATATATATATACCGGGGAACAGAAATAAAGAGAGGAAAGAGAGATGGAGATATGTTGTACCTGTTTGAAATGGTTTCAGAACCTGGGGCCCACAGGCTGTGAGCTCCAGGGTCAAGTTGGCAATAGGGGCTGGTACAGCTGCTCTCAAAACACTCACTTTCCAGGGAGTATTTAAAAAGACATACAATGCACTGAGGCGGCTTAAAAGAGTGCTTGGCAAGCGTCTGTCATCTATTTGTTGTGTATGTATGTGTATGTGCCCATGCAAGTATATGAAAGTGTGTGTGTGTGTGATGCCCAGGAAGACGAATTCTTGGCCTAAACGCTATCCCTGTAAGACAAAAAAGAGAAAGAAAGGTAGAATTAGTAAAAACAAAAAACAAAAAGGTCACTGTGTACAGTGTTTGTGTTAAAGAGAGGAAGAGGCGCACCCTGGTTTGCTGCCCAGAGTAAATAAAGGTTTTCTCTTTGAATTACGGATTTTATATTTATTATCATTTTTAAACATATAGATATATGCATACACCTCCATACATACACCTACTCCATTTCACATGCGGCCACATCTGCCCGCACAACGCACATTGGTATGATGTAACATCTCCGGTTTATTCTTGCTGTGAAGGTTGGCATCCATTCGAGGCTGAATTTAAAATTTGGATTTATTCAGTCCCTCGCTGCCAATGTTGTTCACAAAGACCCTGTGAAACACATCTGGGAATCTCTGCCAGGTAGTTCACACCTCCACCTCCTCCGCCTGATGTGTTAAAGCAGGAGACACTTTTGACAGCACAGAGAGCCATTTTCAACTAGAGAACTTACATGGCTTCTGGCAAAACTTTCTACAAACAACTTTCTGTGCTAGTTGGTAGGCAGGTAGGTAGGTAGGTGGGTAGGTGAGGAAGCATTTTGGGATGGAAAAGGTTCCGTGACCATGTGTTTTGAAGGGCAAACATGGGGCTAAATTTCTGATGAATTCCTTTGAATTAGTTAATTAAAACTATTTCTAAAATGTTTGCCGTGGGCTCATGTTTGTTTTTATGTGCCGCTGTGAGTGACTGTGGGATGGTGTACATCTTCAACTAATAGCTAGCCTGGCTATGTGCTTAAAAGTTTACATATTGTAGGATTTATGTTGCCATAGAGTAAGTGTCAAAACATTGTACTATTTCAGCACTAGTTTCAATTGGTACAAATTAGTTTGCTGGATTTAAATTCACCCTTTTCAAAAGCTTGTCACATGTATGTGTGACTGCAACATATTATTGTAAAGTATTTTATAAATGCCCATAAAAGTCTCAAAAACAGCCAGTGCAAACAAACAAGTGAGGGAAGAGGTTCAGTTGTAATTGTCTAAGTCTTAGTCTTCATTCTTACTGTTTCTTCCAGTATTCTCTGAGAAGCAAAGCTAACTTGAAATTAATGTAGTCTACCATTTTATTTTGAAGGCTTACATCTTTAAACCAAATTGGAACAGCCATCATTCAGTTTGATGCTGCTTCACATAAACAATAAGCAATAGATGCAATACAAGGTGTGTTGGCATGTACAGTATATGAAAATAACACACTACAATAACTGGAGACAAAGAATGCCGTGACACAAAGTGTTCATGTAAAACATGTGTTCAAATCATTAACCATTTGTCAGAAAAAATGTTAGTATCATTATCTGCAATTGAATACATTTGACATGTACTGATTTTAACAACTTGATTGCAATATTACAACAATTTTAAAACCCACTTGCCAGCCAAACAGAAACACGTAATTTCTGTGGCTGATGTTTAATGTGGTATTGTGTGTATTGGTGCATTCTGTGAACTAGACAATATTTACTGTTGATTTACTGCTTTAAAATATTAATAACTAATTTAGTGTAGAAAAACTTATGAATTGTGATTAATAACTCATAATTGAATCCGGTGTGACTTTTAATGAGCGAGCAGAGTTCAGTGTCTTGCTCTAGGGTACACTGACAGGTCATTCAACTGCTGACAGACTCTTATTGGTTCTTATAGTAACTGAACTTGTGACCTTATAGTGATGGGACCATTTTTCTTTTGACGAGGCTCCCCTGCTACATTACAGTAACTGTATTTGTCTGTATAGCTATACAGTCGGTATAGAAGACTAATAGACGAGACACATTTGCACAGTCCTGTGGAGACAAGATTCCTCTCTGTTCTGAAATGACTGTATGATTAATGCTGAGTGGATAAAGTAGAGGGACACCACTCTGCTTTGCCTGTTGGGCTGCCCTGTCTTACCAAAAAGGAAGCAGAGTACAGACAGTTCACCATGGGAGAAAGAGAGATGGGAGGGGGAGCATAGAGATAGGGAGGGGGTAGCAGAGAGATAGAGAGTGTGTGTCTGACAGAGTAACACTGAGATAAAGTAAGAAATAGAGAAGGTAGTTGATTGTGAAGGATGGAGAGAGAGAAACAGCATGTATAGGGAAGGGAAAGACAGCGACAGAGAGATGTTCTTTTGTGTGATAACAATTTATCTTATAAGGAATTGTAAATGTTCACATCTCCACACTTGACTGGGCACACAGACCTCCATGTAAACACAGGTAGATGTGTGAGAAACTAGGTGACAAAGGCGAATAAAGCAATTCCCACTAGGTCGCAGAGAGAATTATGATAGATAGGGGATTGCTGTTTTATATTTTATATTCTCCGCTCCCTGTCTGAGTGGGCTGTAATTGAATGATCATTACAGCAACGTTATAGCTACGGCCCTGCAGTCGAAAATAGGAATTGAGTTGAAAACAGCATTTAGCAGTTTTGATTTATGAGCAACACCGGGGAAGTTGTTTTTCAAGCCTGGCACTCTGATGGGCAATAAAGAGGGGCAAAGCTTATCGCCTGCTGTACCCACTCTGACATACATACACCAGTCAGCCAGCCAGCCTGCAACCAGTCAGCCAACCAGCTGGGGCCCTTCGTGGAAGGAAGTGTTTTCAGCAAATTTGTTTTTCTCATGTCATGCCCTGAATGGTGCTATTCATTAAAATAGCCTCCAGTTGGTAGGCACTGCTGCCATGGCACATTTATATACTTGTTCGCCTGTATCCTCAAAGAAGTAGACACACAAAAATCCACCTGCACACACGCACTTGCACAAACAGATATTCTTTTCTTTTGGTCCAGCTCATCTTAGCAGGAAGGCCTTCTTTAATAAAAGCATAGCTACAAAGAGAGAAAGAGGTCTGTTGCATGCACTGTTGCGTCTGCTTTTAGAGGGCCACAGGAGCTGTATATTCATTTCTCTCGAGTGAAAAAAGGACTGCCCGCTTTCATTGAATGGATGTGATATTGGGAATCAGGTGAATCAGAAGAAGGGGTCTCTAGTGTGGGTGGTGCTGCATAAAAATATGACATGTAAAGTGTTAATTATGGAAGTGTGAAGCATTATACGATGAACTGTGATTCAGCTGTGGTACTAGATCACTGAGCAGGAATGCTCTCATTATCACCAGAGCTGGTGTCTACTAAAGCTCTATACAGACACAGATGAGTTCAATCACATGTGCTATTGTAATCTCCAATTTACACCAAGCCACTCAAAATCATCTCCATTACCCAGATCTCATTTTACTGGGCTATATGTCTGTATTTATGCATCAGGGCAAGCGCGCACACACACACACAAACGCACATTGCACGTACTCTGTCATACCTTTATGTATGCAACAATTCCTGTGTTTTGCACATACATTGCAAACTGTATTGCATGTTATTTCCTTATTCCTATTGATTCCCAGGGCCTGAAATCCACCACTACTTTCCCAAATAAAGTATGTCAGGATCTGCATTCTTGCTTACAGTCCCAATCAATTAATAGAAACATTTGAGACAGTGTCACTAAAAAGGTTAGTCACACAGAGCTATCCCCATGCCTGCCAACACTGTTATGTCATCTGACTTGTCTCAGCTTAGGCCCTAGGGCTATTCCCTTTTTAGAGAAAGACCAAGGCAGGGAATGAAAGGAGCTGAACCCACGCTATGATAAAGCCCCGGAGTTAGGAGTGGTGAAGTGCATCAATAGCGTGCACATCAATGCACAACCAGGGATATGCATCTGTTTAGAGCATATGGTTAGGACAAATCAAACAAACAAACTTGCTTATGCGCAACCACCATAAAAAGAGCTTTCTCCTTCAACCAGCATAACCCTTTAGCACTCTGTCAAAGTGTCAAACATTACAGGATCCATAACGGTGATGTATGAGAGCAACATACACTACCGTTCAAAAGTTTGGGGTCACCCAAACAATTTTGTGTTTTCCTGAAAAGTCCACTTATGTTCACCCACCATACGTGTGAAATGAATGAAATAGAGTCAAGATATTGACAAGGTTAGAAATAATGATTGTATTTGAAATAGATTTTTTTTACATCAAACTTGCTTTCGTCAAAGTAATCCCCATTTGCAGCAATTACAGCATTGCAGACCTTTAGCATTCTAGCTGTTTTTTTTTTGAGGTAATCTAGAGAAATTGCACCCCACGCTTCCAGAAGCAGCTCCCCCACAGTGGATTGGTTGGATGGGCACTTTGCGTACCATACGGTCAAGCTGCTCCACAACAGCTCAATGGGGTTCAGATCTGGTGACTGCGCTGGCCACTCCATTACCGGTAGAATACCAGCTGCCTGCTTCTGCTCTAAATAGTTCTTGCACATTTGGAGGTGTGTTAGGGTCATTGCCTGTTGTAGGATGAAATTGGCTCCAATCAAGCGCTGTCCACTGGGTATGGCATGCATTGCAAAATGGGATAGCCTTCCTTATTCAAGTCCCTTACCTGTACAAATCTCCCACCTACCAGCACCAAAGCAACCCCAGACCATCATATTACCTCCACCATGCTTAACAGATGGCGTCAGGCATTCTTCCAGCATCTTTTCATTTGTTCTGCGTCTCACAAACGTTTCTTGTGATCCAACACCTCAAACTTGGATTCATCCGTCCACACCACTTTGTCCAGTTTCCTCTGCCAATGTCTGTGTTCTTTGCCCATCTTAATCTTTTTCTTTTATTGGCCAGTCTCAGATATGGCTTTTCTTTGCCACTCTGCCCTGAAGCCCAGAATCCCGCAGCCGCCTCTTCACTGTAGATGTTGACACTGTGTGTTTGTTGGGGTACTATTTAATGAAGATGCACAGTTGGGGACCTGTGAGGCGTCTGTTTCTAACTAGAGACTCTAATGTACTATCTTCTTGCTCAGTGTTGTGCAACGCGGCCTCCTCTGCTTTTTCTACTCTGGTAGAGCCTTTGTGCTGTCCTCTGAAGGGGTAGAGTACACAGTTGTAGGAAATCTTCAATTTTCTTAGCAATGTCGCATGGAATAGCCTTCATTCTAAGGACAAGTAGACTGTCAAGTTTCAGATGAAAGTTCTCTTTTCTGGCCATTTTGAGAGTTTTAATTGACCCCACAAATGTGATGCTCCAGAAACTCCATCTGCTCAAAGGAAGGTCAGTTTTGTAGCTTCTGTAACGAACCTAAACTGTTTTCAGATGTGTGAATATGATGCACTAGGGTTTTCTAATCACATTAGCCTTCTGAGCCAATGAGCAAACACATGGACATTAGACCACTGGAGGGATAGTTGCTGGAAATGGGGCCTCTATACCCTATGTAGATTGCACCAAAACCACGACTTTGAGACTAGAATGAGCATTTACCACATTAGCAAGTATAGAGTGTCTTTCTTCAAAGTTAAGACTAGTTTAAAGTTATTCATATTGAAAGTACAGTGCTTTCCTCAAAAATAAGGACATTTCAATGTGACCCCAAACTTTTGAACGGTAGTGTACACCACTTGATGTCATCAATAGACTGCAGCGTGATTTTATCTGCTGACAGACATATTGCTTTGGGAATAGCAACGCCATGGAGAATGCTGTGTGTATCTATAATTAGTTACAACTGTAAATCATACGTATGTTTCATTTTTCCAGGTCCACTTGTGAAAACAACATTAATGGTTCTCTGAGCCTTGACAATGGCAGTAGCTACTAGGGGTGATTCGAGTATCCGGCTGAAACGAGTATCTGGTACGGATAAAGCACGTTTGCCGAGTACAAGTATTATCCGAGTAATACGAACCAATATCCGTGCTCGGATTGAATACAACTCATTTTTTTTACTGTCAGCTGCCCCCCGCCCCCTCTCTCTCTGTGTCTCTCTCTCACTCATTGAGTATGAGTTGTATCAAAATTTGTTAATATTTTATTGCTGATAGTTGAAAACTATTTCCAAAATGACTGCGCTGAGCTTCAGATCAAGTGGTTTGTTCATGCGTAACAAACAAACTAGTATACCAAGTTTTTTCAACATACGAACAACACATTGGTGTCGCATTACATTACAATGTAATGAGACAAGAGTTTTTCATACTCACTATAACTTTCTTTTTAACTTTTTATTTTTGTATTGATCAGTGTGATTTTTGGTTTTTTGGGTTCTTTGATTTTTTTGATTTTTTCATTTTTTTTATTTTCACACCAGGTGTGGGTGTGTGTTGTGTGTGTGTGTGTGTTTG
>NC_045745.1:18347796-18347993 GCF_008692095.1 Etheostoma spectabile | reverse complement strand
CAATAAATATAACAATTTTTGATCAACTCATATCAATTGCATGCTTAAATAACACACCAGTTAAAGCCCTGCACATTTCAAAAGAACCTGACCCACTTCCTGGTTAAACATGACCACTTCCGGTTTAGGCCCCGCCCACTCCGAGTACGGATCCGGATGCAGATAATTCATGTGGTAAACAGATACAGATACAGATA
>NC_045745.1:18340384-18347771 GCF_008692095.1 Etheostoma spectabile | reverse complement strand
TGGTCCGTAGGGTTAGGGTTTCATAGCATATTATTAAATCTGAATCTAAAATCTTCGATACTAGTTTACTTTATATTGTATTTTTTCCAATACTAATCAACTTAAAGTTGATTAATAATTTAGGCAATAGTTAATTTTGTATGCAAAGCGTAGACACCTACAGGCTATGAGTACTGCAGCCCGTTGGCACTTTACAGTGCTAGACACCCTGCAAAACATTGAACGCCAAATACAGAGCCTGCCAGTGTTGCCTGGTGGTCTTGTATTGCAATTTTATAATATAACATATGTATATATATATATTCTTGTGTATTAAATCTCTGACCAACTCATCAACCCTGGTGACACATTTGGGAGGCAAAATGGTAAATAATTAGAGCTGTGTAATAGCTTTGTTTGGTTGCTGAATAAGATATAAACTTTCAGGCTGGCAAATAAATACAACAAGGAAAAACCAAAAAAAACTTTTGCTGAAGAAAAATACAATGATATATATATATTACCTCACACACACACACACACACACACACACACACACACACACACACACACACCTTTGTGTTCACAAGATTAGAGGTTTGAACAGTCTTGTTGGTTGTTTTAGGCTTATTCACATGTTGCATTTAAAAAATGGGTTATAATCAATCTAATTAAATTTCTTGTGAACATGTTTTGCAGTAACCTGGTTAAGGTTGAGCAAGATATCCACAAATTATTTTCAGTGAGGAGGTGCTGGAATTATTGGTAACAACCATGCCATCTGTTTACCTGGACATCTCCATCGTGTCCTTAGTGAGATAGACGATCCAGTAGACCAGGTTGAAGGCGCCAAACGAAAGCGGGAAGAGGATGCGGGAGTATTTATCGATGATGCTGGTGCCAGTCAGAACGTTGTTGGCCGGTACAGCTGAACCCTGCTGCAGGAAGGCTTGGGCATTGACAGGTGGGTTGGGAAATGTTTTGGCAGGACGGTCAAACAGCGGGGCAGAGTTCATCCTCTTCTTTAGCACACTACTGGCATCAACCTTGGAGAGGCAAAAGGAAAATATATATAATCTGTTAGAGGAAATTTATTAAAGAGAATTTTGCATGATGTAATATGTGGGTATTAATAATGAAACCGGTAATGTGCTGTTACCAGAGAGTCATACTATGTATTAAGACTGGTAATACTGTAATGGAAACTGCATGTAAAAAGGCAACATATTATAATGAAATGTATACCAACACATTACACAGAGAATAAAAAAGTAATGAAAAAGAATCCTGATGTCATAAATGCACATTAGTGAGTTGATCAGTGCATGTTGGTAATGTATGTGTTTAGAATATCAATGGGTCCCCACAAGTAATTAAGCTAAACAAAGGAAATCAATGTTGCTTTGTTTTGATTTGACATGATTTCAATCAACCCATTCCATGAAGTTGACACAGTTGTGGGAAGCAAACAAATCATATCAAACAAAAGAGGCTCGCAGTATATTGACACAGGGTTATTGCTGTGCCTCATCAACTTTTAGTAAACCAGTGTGATCTCAGCACATGTCCCCTGCTCTAATAGTTGTAAATCAGCTACAGTGTATGTGTACAGAGAGAAAGGAAAAGTATATCTGGTAAATGGGTCAAGGAACATTGCGTTGCTTGTAAGTAGAGTTAGAGAGTGTTAGAGAGAGACTAAAAGAGAGAGCCATCCCATTTATTAAACAAAGACAACTGTATAAAGTATGTATCAACCTGAAGTACCATCGAAAAAGCATGCATACAAACAGTCAGTTCTTGATGGATCAGTGTAGTACCTAACAGTGGATCCATTGAAAAAACAACAACACAATAATCACATATTTAGCATGTTGTCCTACTAAAGCCTTTTGATTTCATGTATGACTATGTTTTTAGGGATACATAATGCTTATATATTTCGTCCACTTTTAAACCAATTTTATACATTACCATTTATTTTATTTTCATGCAAGTTTTCCTTTACTGTGTGACAGAGAGAAAAATAGAAAGACAGTGGGGGGGACTACAACCTACAGTAAAAACATCTTATCAGCCTTTCACACATAAGGGGATAAAGAACAGTAGATCTGGAGTGATAAAGCCCTATAGCGACATGACAGCGGAAAATGGCTTTGAGAGAGAGTGGGTCCTGGTGATTTAACAGCTGGTCATCCCAACGTTAAGCTTACTCAGTAACAATTTGTTCCCCTATCTGTGAGTTCGGTATGTTTCCTTTTGTTAGCTCATTTGTATAGTCAAGGTTAATTTGAGGAATTATGCTCAAACAAGAATTTCTTTGTTTTCTGTTGTAACTGGTTGGTGTCCAAAACTCCAACAACACCAGGCTGCAGCTTCAAATATCAGCTGCTTATCCCTTTAGTGCTTCCTTTATACTGAAAGATAATGCAGGCCTGTGTGTGGCGTACTATACGTATGCACAGCTGATCCGATACATAGCTATTTTTGAAAATGACGACAGGCTAGCTTTGCTTCTTCCTGGTCAAATCCCAGAGGGATCAGCTCCTCTTCTCTTTATCCAGTGATTTCCAGATTTCAGCAGACCCACTTCAACCAGGGGAGGATGGCAACTGACTGATAGATGTATGGATGTTGTTTGGGTGTGGGCATACATATGCATGGGTGGGTGGCAGATTTAAATGTGTTTCATAGTGTGTAATGTGTGTGAAATAAGGTTACTGATAACTGTGCACTACCAATACCGCATGGGAGTAAGTGCCTGTAGGTTCATCTACGTGGGTGTTGAGTGGATACATATGATTATTAGGTAGGGGAGATGGATATGTGCATGTACATGTACTATTTATATTAATGTATTTGAAGCAAGGCAGAAAGTATCTTGGATATATCAGCTATGATGCTCTTTTATTCTTTAGGTTTAGAAAAGAAGAGAATAAAAATGTACATGAGATTAAAAATATAAAATACACATGATAGTATTAGGTATTTGTTTGTGTGTCTGTGTCATGGTCTTAATTCATCAGAAGTGCTGCTAGAATACAAGTTCAACCAGTAAAAGATGGAATAAAACTGACAAATGTAAACAAATACTACACAAAATAACATGTTATTTTACACATTTACAACATCTTCTAAATATTACTATTATCTAATATTAATATTAACTGCATTTAACATCTACTATGGAAAAGTTACAGGTTTGTTGATAGACATGGAAGAAAACAACACTTTGAAAGACTTGGGATTCTGACAGATCATCCTCTCCAATCTCTTGGTTGTGCAAGTTCATACTCCAATTTGAATCCTAGACAATAGCTTCCTATGTGACTTGCTAAAGAGGGAACTATAACAAGTGATAAGGCTTTCAAAAACATGAGTAATACCCTAGCCCACTGTATTTGGTCACAAAGTCCTCCTTACACAAACCTTGGGGAAATGTCAAAAATACTTCACAAAAGTTAACACTGTAATCAAAATTATAAAATGTTTGTTCAGGGCGAACCAAACACTTAAGTTTAACATTTCCGCAGACCTGCTCTAATCCTTTTCTTTGCTGGTTCTGCAAGCTCATGTGGAAGGCCACGGCAGGCCAGGATGATGTAAATGTTGGTTTTGCCTAACTCTGGTAACATGCATTAGTGAGATTAAAAAATTAACTTTGAAGATCTTTGAAGAGAACATTTTTATTATACCCCTAAAGGTTTTTGAACGGAGCACTGGGGGACCAAGTCACGAGTAATGTATTGGTGTTGAGGCTATGAATAGGGCTACTGACAACAATACGAATGTAGCCTATCTGTCATGTATCACTAATAATCTAGGCATACACATAAATAAAAATCTTAGGAAAACCAGAAAATGCATTTACTGCAGAAAAGGCTTGTGAATGCCGAAAAGCTAAATTGCTAAAGGTAAACTGGATTGCTGACATAATTAAGTAAGAAAAAGGTGAAGTAATGAGAATTGTTGGCCAAATGGGAATGGTTTTAATTGGGAAGAATTTCATTGAAATGTGGAATAATACCAATGATGTCTTAAACAAAAGTGGATTATTTTAAGTTTTTTTTTGTAAAAGAAAAGTCATAGTATAGCATGTTGAAAATATATTGTATACTATAGGTATGTCAAAAAAAGAATGTCATGAAAAGGACCACATAGGAATGGGAATCGAACCTGGGTCAGTGAGTGAGTGCAGTGAGTATTTGCTGGTTTCCTGTTGGAGCAGTGCTGACCAAGAAAGAAAATCATAAAAAAGTCATAGTATAGTGTATCGAAAAAAAAATTATATATATTTTATTTGTATATGTTTCTGTGAAAAAATCTTCCCTGTCCTTGTCACATGACCAATTAATGTTTCCATGATAACTAGCCAAAAGTTTGCCTAAAGAACCTGTAGATGTGTACTGTATTTGTTGAAAACAAAAACAAGTGAAATTAATAATGAATTTACTGTGTTTTACTTAGAAAAATTAAATTGGGTTGTTCTAATTCATCCAATATTTCCTATATTTCAAAGCAGGTTTATCTACGCTGTATTCTGATGAAATCCCATGGTCCCCCCCTGACTAATTATTGGTAACCCCGGTGCCCCCCCCTTCCACCACACGGCGGCATAATCCCTGCGCCTAGTTATGTCCCCCCACGGGATACCCAAAAGTTGTCTCCTGTTGTCCACCCCCCCCCACACACCCTATTTACTTCACACCCAGTCCTCGTTTGGTATGTCCCCCCCCCCCCTCCCCCCCCCCCATTCCCAGTATCGTATGTCCCCCCACAGTGCCTCCCCCCACCTCTTCGTTTTCACACCAGTTACAAATGCCACCCCGCTTTCCTGCCCACGGGCCCCGTGTGCTGGGAGGCACCGAATCTGTGTCCGCGACTTACGTGACCTCCGTGAGGTGGTGTTGGAGTGGTGCTCCCCCCACCCACTTCCTCTCATTGAACACACCTGTCCAACACCAAAAAGCTCACAGGTCGCTGTAAGTCTGTTGCCCAAAAGTATAAAACAAAGTTCACTAGTATTGGCATGTTGCAAAAAATTTTCAGTGATTAAAAAACCACACAAAAAAAACAAAGGCATGGATACGTACTATGTTGCAAAAATGTCTGCAAAAGTACGAGAATGTAGTACAAGCAAAAAAAAAGAAAAACAAACACAAAAAACTAACGTACCCATCCAGACAACTAAAACCAACACACCTCCAACCCCAATTCATGGTTATGATTGAGAAAAAAGTGATTTAAAAATAGTCACAGTTTAGTATGTCAAAAAAGTAATAAAATAAGTAGTCAAAAATAGTGTACTATAGTATGTTTAAAAAGAATAATTAAAAAGTCTTAGTTAGTATGTAGAAAAAAGTCAAAAGGACTATGTAGAAAAAGAGTGACAACAAGTGACAGATATAGTATATTGATAAATGTGATAAAAAAGTTTGGTTAGTACCTCAAAAAAAGTCATTAAAAAATCGTTGTGTATATATCACAAAACGTCTATAGTCTTAGTATGGCCACATAGCCAATTTATAGTGTTGAAAAATAGATTTAAAAAGTCATAGGTGTAGTTAATCATAAAATGTTAATAGAGTCATAAATGAAATAAAATAAAATAAATAAAAAGTCATGGAAAGTATGTTGAAAAAAGTTATAGTATGTATATAAAATAGTCATAGTATAGTATGTTGAAAAAAGTGATAAAAGGTCATATTATAGTGTGTTGAAAAAAATATATAAAAAGTCATAATTATAGTATATTGAAAGACATAATTGTATGTCAAAAGTAGTCATAGTATGATTGTAGAAAAAAGTGATAAAAAAGGAACATATAGTATGTTGAAAAAAGAGATGAAAAGTCTAGTATAAAGGTCATGTCACAATAGTAAAGAAAATAGTCATAGTAAAAGTAATAAAAAAAGTCATAGTATAGTGTGTAGAAAAAAGCCTTGAAAATCATAGTATAGTATGTCGAGAAAAGTGATAAAAAGTCTAGTATGCATGTTGAAAAGTGTAAAAGAGTGATAAATATATATGTAAAAAAAGTCATAAATAGTAAAAAGTGATAAAAAAGTGATAAAAAAGTCAAAGAGTATAATACAGTCCCGACAAAAGACTTGTCGCTTATCTATTTTGTAGAAACACCGTGCTTAAACTGACTTTAATTAATCACATTGGTGTAAGAAATAGTCATCTGAAGAGCTAAAACCCTCACAAATGATGTTCAATGCACTGAAAGAAATTAGTTTCACTAAAAAAAGATTTATTATTTAAACAGACAGAAAGGTCAAATTTTGGCAAGACAAACGTTTTGTCCCTATACAGAATGACAAATTTACTGCAAATACTAAAAAGTTCAGCAAATTAAATAGCGGTGCTGTGAGATCCAAATTTTAACATCTGTATGACTTCCAGAGCTGGAAATGCACATGCGGTTTGGCAAGGATTCATACAATGTATTGATGAAGTCATCAGGAATAGCTAGGAAAGCAGTCCTGCTGCCTCCCAGAGTTCATCAATATTTTGGTTTGGTCTTCCATGCTTCCTCTTTCCCTACCCCACATAGCTCAATGATGTTCATGTCTGGTGACTGGGCGGCCAATTGGAGCATCTTGATCTTTCGCCTTGAGGAACTTTGAAGTGGAGATGGGAAGTATGCGATGGAGCACCATCCTGCTGGAGAATTTGGCCTTTTAGGTTGGGAATATAAGAGGTAGCTAAGATTTCTTGGTATTGAGACTATTGATGTGCTTCCACCCTGCAGATCTCTCGCACACCCCCATACTGGATGTTACCCCGACCATGATTTTTCCGCCACCAACTCACTGTTTCTGGGTGAATCTTGGATCCATGCGGGCTCCAGTAGGTCTCCTGCAATATTTGCAGGCAACTGTGGTGTAATTCAACAGAAGATTAATCTAAAAAATCCACTTTCTTCCTCTTCTCCAGCGTCCATCCTTTTAGCAGGCTGTGGGCCTTCAAATGCCCACAGTTTTTTCAATTGTCTTTTGTTTAGTGGGCTTCTGGCACTGATTCGACCATGGAGGCCATTTCAAGACAGAATCCGAAACTGTTCAGGTTGACACAGGGACTTCAGGTGACCAGGTCTGGTGGAGCTCTGCTGCAGTGGAAAATGGGCTGGCCTTTTTATCCACTGTACTTGACGCTGAGACACATTGAAGGTGTCTGCCACATCAGCATTGGATCTGGTCTTCAGCCTCTTGATGATCAAACTTAGTCTCAGGGGAATCTTAGGCCTGTTTGCAGAGGTCTAGTGCAGTTGATGTGAGGTCTATGTACTGGGGTTGTTTTTATACACACCTGAGACCTAATTGATCCATTATTAGTCACGGGTGAAGGTCATATGACAAGGCGACAACACTTATGTCTTTGCAAAAATTGACTCAATGGGCTTTAC
>NC_045745.1:18336732-18340359 GCF_008692095.1 Etheostoma spectabile | reverse complement strand
AAAAAAGTCATAAATAGTAAAAAGTGATAAAAAAAGTGATAAAAAAGTCAAAGTATAATACAGTCCCTGACAAAAGACTTGTCGCTTATCTATTTTGTAGAAACACCTGCTATTAACCGACTTTAATTAATCATTGGTGTAAGAAATAGCTCATATGAAAAGCTAAAACCTCACAAATGATGTTCAATGCACTGAAAGAATTAGTTTCACTAAAAAAAGATTTATATTAAACAAGACAGAAAGGTCAAATTTTGGCAAGACAAACGTTTTGGCCCCTATAAGAAATGAACAAATTACGCAAATACTAAAATCGAGCAAATTAAATAGCGGTGCTGTGTGATCCAAATTAAATGTATGACTTCCATGAGCTTGAAGGAATGACTCATGCGGTTTGGCAAGGATTCCTACAATGTTGATGAAGTCAACAGAAAGCTAGGAAAGCAGTCTGCTGCCTCCCAGAGTTCACATATCTTTGGTTGGTCTTCCAGCTTCCTCTTTCATCCTACCCACATATGCTCAATGATGTTCATGTCGGTGACTGCGCGCCAATCCTGGAGCATCTTGATCTTCTTCGCCTTGAGGAACTTTGAAGTGGAGATGGAAGTATGCGATGGAGCACCATCCTGCTGGAGAATTGGCTCTTTTATGGTTGGGAATATAAGGGTAGCTAGATTTCTTGGGATTTGAGACTATTGATGTTGCCTTCCACCCTGCAGATCTCTCGCACACCCCCATACTGGATGTTACCCCGACCCATGATTTTTCCGCCACCAAACTTCACTGTTTTCTGGTGGAATCTTGGATCCAGCGGGCTCAGTAGGTCTCCTGCAATATTTGCAGGCAACTGTGGTGTAATTCAACAGAAGATTAATCTAAAAAATCCACTTTCTTCTCTTCCAGCGTCCACCTTTTAGCAGGCTGGGGGCCTTGGCAAATGCCAACAGTTTTTTCATGTCTTTTGTTTAGTGGCTTCTGGCACTGATTCGACCATGGAGGCCATTTCAAGACAGAATCCAAACTGTTCAGGTTGACACAGGGACTTCAGGTGCCAGGTCTGGTGGAGCTCTGCTGCAGTGGAAAATGGGTGGCCTTTTTATCCACTGTACTGACGCTGAGACACATTGAAGGTGTCTGCCACATCCGCATTGGATCTGGTCTTCAGCCTCTTGATGATCAAAACTTTAGTCTCAGGGTGAATCTTAGGCCTGTTTGCAGAGGTCTAGTGCAGTTGAGTGAAGGTCTAGTGTACTGGGTTGTTTTTAACACCCTGAGCCTAATTGATCCATATTAGTCACGGGTGAAGGTCATATGACAAGGCGACAACACTTAGTCTTGCAAAAATTGACTCAATGGTTTACCAAGCTGTGATATAAGAATACTTTTTGACAGTTTTGTTTTGCACGAAACATTATTACAAAAGTGTGGGATTAAAATGAGCCATTTCTTGTAAATAAATCTTGATTAGAAATATATTTTAGCGGCACTTCAGGTCAATTTGTAAACAAGCGACAAGACTTTTGTCAGGGACTGTAGTTTGTTGTAATCATAGTCATAGTATAGTATATTGAAAAATGTGATAAAAAGACAGTATTTGGAGAAAAAAAATCTGAAAAGTCATAGTATAGTATGTCAAAAAAAGTTATAAAAAAGTGATAGAATAGTATGTCAAAATCTTTTTATAAAACAATCATGGTATAGTATGTTGATGAAAGTGATAAAAAAGTCATAGTATGTAGTATATCAAAAAAGTGCTAATAAAGTATGACAAAAAACAGTTATACTATAGTATGTTGAAAAAAGTGATATAAAAGCCATAGTATAGTATGTCAAAAAAGTGATAAAAAAGTTGTAATACATGTTTAAAAAATAGTCATAGAATGTATTATTTCGATAAAGTCATTGTATAGCATGTAAAAGATAGTCATAGTATAGTATGCTGAAAGAAGTGACAAAAAAGTAATAGCATAGTGTGTCATTTCCGCCTTCACTACAGTTTGGACATGAAAGAGGAGAGAGAAGGGGGAATAAATGCAGAAAATTGCTGCAGTCAGGAGTTGAACCTTGGGACTCTGCATCCAAGAACAAACATCAACATGTGGGTGCACTCTCTACCTACTAAGCTACCAAACAGTGATAGAATAGCATGTGATAAAACAGCCTTTGAAAATTCACAGTATGGTATGTCGAAAAAAATCAAAGACGCCAAAGAAGTGATAAAATCATAGTATAATATGTCGAAAAAAAATCAAAGACACCAAAAAAGGGATGCAGTCATAGTGTGTTGAAAAATAATCATGGTATAATATGTAAAAAATAGTGTTAAAACAGTTATAGTATATAAAGTTTTTAAAAACGTCAAAGTATAGTTTGACCAAAAAAAGAAAAAAATAGTTATAGTATAGTATGTTGAGAAAGTCATAAAAAATTAATTGTATTGTATAAAAAGTCATGGTATGTAAAAAGTGATTAAAAAAATACATAGTATAATATGTCAAAAAAAGTAATAAAAAAGTCATAGCATAGTATGTTGAAAGAGTGATAAAAAACACATATAGTTTTTATATCGAAAAAAGTAATAAAAAGTAATTGTAGAGTATGCCTAAAAAAAATGATTAAAAAGTCATAGTTTGTATCATTGTATTGTATGTTGAAAAAAGTCACGAAATAGTCATAGTATGTTGAAAATAGTCATAGTACAGTATTTTCAAAACAATGATGAAAATGTCATAGTATTTAGTATATCAATAAAAGTCATAATAAAGTATGTAAAAAATAGTCATAGTAAAGTATGTTGAAAAAAGTGATAAAAAGTCTTAATACAGTATGTCAAAAAAAGTGATAAAAAGTACAGTATGTCAAAAAAAGTAATAAAAAAGTGATAGTATGGTGTATCAAAAAAAGTGATAAAAAGTCATAGTACGGTATGTTGAAAAACAGTAATGACAATGTATTGTAAGAAACACTGAATGTAAACAGGAAAACTCCGATGGTAACCTTTGGGACAGTAGAGTTTAAAAATCAGGATACCGGGACGCTAGGACAAATATATAAAAATCAAACCTATCCCGATTCAACCAGGATGACTCCTCACCGATACTGTGAACACACACACCTGTGGCTGGGCCTATACATAAAGGTCTGTTCTGTCTCTTTCTCTCACTCTCCCACCCTTCTTATTTTATTTTCTAATTATTTCCAGCACCACACATTGCATCTACTTGTACACGCCACTGCAATGCATACAGCACCCTGAATACACACTGATAAACACCCCCTTTCCCCTTTGTGTTTACAGTTGTATTTCTGATTTAAATGAAACATTTATTGTATGTTAGTGTGTGGTTTCCATTCCTATTGTGGCTTTACCTGATACCATAACAGGTCGTAGTGTTTCCAATCGTGACTGCTGGATGGCTATTCTATTCCCAATGATACACCATTGTGTTTTTCTCCCTTTTCTCTCTGTAATGAAGAGTCTTTCCTCCTACATATTTGTTGAAAGCAGTCATTTTCCATGATGCATTCCTCCCACTCTCTCTTTCGCTCAATGTAACTCTCTCTCTCTCTCACTCTCTCTCTCTCTCTCTCTCTCTCTCTCTCTCTCTCTCTGCACACACACACACACAC
>NC_045745.1:18328386-18336715 GCF_008692095.1 Etheostoma spectabile | reverse complement strand
CACACACACACACACACACACACACACACACACACACACACACACACACAGCCCCCTCAAATGGACTGGGCCAGCTTTCTCAGCCCCACCCTACTTCATTGTGGTGGCTGCCCTCCTTCTTGTGAGCCTGCAGTGATCTGCTGGATATTCCCTAATCTATGGCTGTTACATAATCTGCAGCAACATCATTCATGGAGCCACTGGCTGTCTCCTCGTGTCAGGCTGTGGTTATCACACAGTTACAGGGCAGAATAGAGGACTGGGAGAGAAGGATGATGGATGATAGCTATATTGTAGATGGATGGATAGCTAAGAAACTGTATAGAGTAATAAGTGAATAGTATAGATGTGTAGGGCATCATTTGCTGCAGATTACGTGTGTGTATATAAACGCGTCTGTATATAGATTGAGTGTTTGCTGCAGATTATGTGGATACTCTTGTGTGAGACTGTGAGGACAAGCGTGGATAAAGTGGAAATTGTGTTGTTTCAGTGTGTATATGTGGACAGTACAAGCAAAAAGAGAGGAAAAGCGGCAAAGAAGGGAGCAGAGTTTTTTGTAGGGGCCAGAAAGTAGAAAATTGTGACATCTAAATCTGGCTAAAGCAAATCCAATCCTGAGTAATCATTGCTATGTGTAGTATATTCAGAACCACTGAAACAACCTGCTAAGAACTTCACCACACTGACCAGTAAGCTGCAACCAGTCGGCCTTAGAGGCACAGACAGGTCTCATCTATCAAAACCTTTGAAAAACAACTCAAGTTAAGCTTAGCGTAAGTTAATGCAGGTCACAGTCATAAACCCGCTGATTTAATTATCGTTCCTATCATTTAATTTTAAATGGGACTCCCTCCTCACTGATCCTTGCACTGACGCTGCTTCACTCACTGCAGCGGCTGACAACGCTTTGCCTCCACCAGCCTCAGCCTCCACCTTCATAGTTCAAAGATCCTTACTTGACTCAAAGTTTTAAATGGTTTTTAATGTCTTTCTTTTGGTTTCACTCTTTTATACCCAAGGGGATTTCTGCATAGTGCTCACTGTTTCAGTTTAGCATGCTGCTTAGCTGGTCCAAGGAGCATTCTCAAGAGTGGAGCCATCAGCGCCAAGCATAAATGAATTTCCATTTTTTGTAATAAATGGTTAAATCCATGACAAGAGTGTTCCTAAATGAAAGAAGAGTTTAGTCCACAATGGAAACAAGAAAACAAATCATACAGCACCAATCCCTCAATAAAGACATTCAACTGATAGAAGCGGTAGTCTAAAAATGTGAATGGAAGGAAAAACGTCCGAAACAACAATTAACAAGAGATTGAAAGAGGTTGAAAAGATGGAAGCACTGCCACTAAAACACTGAAAGGGGTTTATTCGGTGCATGGCCAAAATATATAGAAACACAAGAGACATACTGTATTGAATACAAGTTGGTAACACTTTACTTGAAGGTATCTACATAAGAGTGGCATGACAGTGACATAAACACAATCATGACACATGACACTGTCATGACACAATCATGACACATGAACCCTAATCCCCAATTTCCACCGGATGCGTAACGGCTGTGGATCAGCTCCACTGCGTGACGGCTCCGTGCTCCGTCGTCTGTCAATTCCCACCAGGTCCGGATTTGTTGCGGAACGGCTGCGGCCATGACTGACAGCTGACGTCACAAGGACCCAGGAGATCTCTCGAATTCACGTAGAATAGAACCACAAGACCAACAACAGTTTGTTTCCATCCAGAGGAGTAGAGAGGAAACAACTCTGTGCTGTGTTTTCAAGCTTAAGTGCAGGGAAATATGATCCGCCATGAGCACAAGCCTTTTATTTTGAAAATTAACCAGGTGTTATATTTTATTCTGTGCTTGACTTCCTGTCCCGCACTATCTGTCGTGTGCTGAATTGCTGCGGAGCTCTTCACCATCCAGCACAAATAAAAGCTCTGCAAATCTGCCCCGGAGGGCTGCGAATCGCCGGAGCTGGGACGCAGCAGGGACACAGCTGGGATGCAGCCGTTCTGCTGTCCAGGGAAATACACACATTGACTTTAAAGGAAACCTAATGACTCCGCCGCTGTTCCAGAGCGGATCCGCAACCGTTATGCATCCTGTGGAAATTGGGGGTAATCCTTACCCTAACCATACCTTGTCATGACAAAACCAAATGACACTTACTAAAAGAAGCGTTATGTCATAAATGTTTTTGACTTGTTTATAAATACGTTCATGACAATATTGCATCACTCTTATGTAGATACCTTCAAGTAAAGTGTAACCCAAAAGTTTTGTAAAAGCTGTTCCATGCTTTATAACCATTCTTTATGACAAACAAACTTCATTTTCTGTTGTGGGACTCAGCAGCTCAGAATGTTACCTGCTGCCACAAGGCAAAACAGACTGATAATAAGTAACCTGTCAACAAACATCTGCCTTTAACAACCCATACAGTAAGCATATGCATAACATATAAAATGAACACATATGGTGCTTGTGATATGAATGCATATGTACAGGCACAGGCCTATAAACATCTTATTTGATGTTCACTATTGATACTTTCATTACCTGTATGTTATGTTTATAGTTGCTTTCTTTTCTTTGATCTACTATATATTTTATGTCTTTGCATCACAGCTGTCTTAAATGTTATCCCAATAACAGAATCCCTAATTGTATTTGAAAAAGAGGCAAATATTTAAAATTACAAAGTATGTATACATAACAAAAAAAAAAGTATATATACAGGCAATGAGCCAAGAATGGATTCACGTAAACAGCAGAGACAAACAGAACTAGACAGACAGGAGAATAAACAGAGACAAGCTTAGCAAGCGACAACAACTGAGAAAGTCAAACCAAAAAGATCAAAGACATGATGACTTGATAGGCCGAGGTTACACATAAACCTCCAGAATAGTAGGACATAACAATATACAGGCAAAATTCTCTCTTTATAGGGTTAACCCTTTGCACGCAAATGACACATTTTGCCATAACTCAGTCTAACCAGAATGAGTAATTAATAATACGCATACTGCTGGAATGTTTATACCAATGGTTACAGTGAAAATAGGAACTACTTTTAATTTGTGCAACATGACCTTTAATGGTGCAATTTGAAATGTGCAAAAAAAAATGTAAACAACTGTAGTTTAGCCTCACATCAGCCAGATGTGACTGATCCACATACAAATCTCTTCTCTGTTCATTTTCTGGGATTAACAAATGTTGATGTGCAAAGTGACTGCTGGTACTAAACCACCACTTTTCTTCTTAATGTAAAGGCGGTGGTACGTTATTAACGTGTGTGTTGGCGGTCAGCTCACGTTTTGGACTCAATATGCCTTTTCTAATTTAGACATTTCATGTCCCCAAACATTACATAGAGAAAATACAAACCCCAGTTCCAATGAAGTTTAAGCTTTTTAGGAATGTGTTGCATCAAATTCAAAATGAGTGAATATTTTCAAAAAAACAATAATGTTGAACATTAAGTATCTTGTCTTTGTAGTGTATTTTTATTTACGTTTTACATGACGTGCCAACTTCATTGGAAATGGTGTTTCTTGAAAAATGGCGGCTCAGAAAATGAGTACTGACGTGACAACAACAAACTTTCCAATAATTTATGTAAAAGCCCTGCTTGTTATTTAGCAGCTCACTTTAGATTTGTGAAAAAAGACTGAAGTGTGGTGGAGCAAGTGAAGTGGTTTGATGAGGAGATGTAGAGGCACGTAATGAGGCCAATTGAAGCCCTTTTCCTTTCTTGTGAGTGCAGCATCAGCTCTGATCATTATTTATCACAGAAACTCAGTGTAATTTTTAAGGTACTGTATGTATCTGTACACTGCATCAGCAGTCCTACTGTAGTTCATCAATTGACCACTTGAGGCTGGCTCCAAAAGGGAGTTAACCTTTATAAACTCTCCATGTCGAAAAGGCCAACTATACAGCAGAAATAAACATGTTTGGGGGGTTATTTCTTTTATAGCTAATTCGTGGATATTATAATAAGACTTACACTTCTGCATAACTAGGGGTGTTCTGCTTTGGGTGGCAGATAGGCTGCCACCACCTGGGGCAAACGTAGACTGTAAGCTTCATTCAGCCCGCCTCAGCTCCTGCACTTTCCACCTATATGCCCATTTTTGGATTAGCGACATTGGCCCACTTTAAGATTGATTTTGACTCTTCATGAACCTATGGTTGACATCCATGGTCACGTCCACATTTTATACAGGCTATGATGTAAACACAATAAGTGCAAATCAGTGGGGCAGACTCACTGAGGAAACTTCTCCGTCGTTCCCCGTTGCAGAAACCGCAGCTGCAGCTGCTGACTCTTGGGCCGCCACTTTCATGGCTGCTGCCTTCCTCAGCTCCCGGTTGGCCTGCAGAGTGGAGAAGTAGTTGACGGCTGCAAACTCAATCAGAGCGGAGAAGACAAAGGCAAAGCAAACGGCGATGAACCAATCCATGGCTGTGGCGTAAGAAACTTTGGGAAGGGAGTGACGAGCGCTGATACTGAGCGTTGTCATGGTCAAGACAGTGGTGATACCTGCATACAGGGAGGAAACAGAAGTTAGAAATGTACTGTTCTCTATTTCACATCTTATCCTACTGTGGCATTGACAGTGTTGTCTTTGTTCTTGTGGTTTTTGTTTTGGTATACTGTGGCAAAATGTAAGCTGAAATTGGTTTTGTCTTTTAGGAATAATTTGAAATTCTTTTGAAGTACGTTATTTGCTTCAGAGATTTAAATGATGTTTGTTTAAACTCCACACAAACAGACATGACTTTTCATTTGGTGACCCCTTTCTGATGAGGACAAAAATTTCAAGGCCCTCTTGACTTGATCTTTAATACTTCAAGCTATTATCATTATTCCAGTAAAACATGCCACAATCCTGCACTGAGAATGCAGGTATATATAATACATGCTAGGACAGTGGTTGTTCACCATGAACTTTACTCTCAGTGTAGTAGTATAGTAATGTTCCAGAACAGTATAAAGTAAGTTGATGAACGATGAGTGTGAGAGTATGAAAGTTTTAGTTTTCTGTTTCCGAGAAACCATCGTATAACTGAACGCCTGGAAATGTTTGTCAAAGAATAATAATGTAGAGGTTGATTATGAGTGACCATTGCAATCAACTTGATTTAGACACACACCCCAGACAAACATATACAAATAATAGTAATGTTACACTGTATATTAGAAAAAAACTTGAGTATGAATAGTTGTTTTTCAGCCTGTCATTTGACTTTGTTGTCTTTTCTCCAAATTAATAGATCAAATATAGCAGGTGTTCTCACCAAAGCTATTTTATCATTTATGTAGCAAACAGAACTGGAGGATCTCTTTGGAAAAAGCAAAATATACCATCTGGCAAATAAAGCCTGTGATCACATTTGTATTGCCGAGTTGACACACTCATGGCTTCGGGATTTATTAGACCACAATGCTGCAGAGATGATTCAAAGCTACTTTCTAGCGAGGTCTCAGCATGTACCACAGTGAGTCATTTTCTGTGTTTCCATTCAATTGTCAAGTACATTCTAAGCCAACTTTTGAAAACTAGCAAAAAACAAATGCCAAAAATGACACGTTTCCATCAACTGTCTATGAGTAAACAAACAGTAATCTGACAGTAAACACAGTAGAAAAAGTAGAAGTTGCAAACCAGGAAACAAAGCAAGTCGGCTTGGCCATCTAACCCATCTACAAGAGAATAAATGGATAAAGGTCTTCAGGAATTTTGTTCAAATGGGCGAATATGAATTGTTCTTGCGTGTCAGCTAGTATTGGTCATGTTTCATGCTGTCTGGAGAAAAAAACATGTTTTGGAATATCCAGGAAGACAGCTGATCATTCATTTGAGTTAAATATTCACAACTTATTTGGCAAAGACATTTCCACATCGTATTTAGTGCAACAACTATTTTTCAACAAAGGCAAAAACACCATTAAGTGAGCATCAGACGCGTCACCATCTGTAAGTAGGGTTCACTGTGGCCGCGTGACTGGAAGATATTGACTGACAGCTGGGGCCCCCTATCGCATTTTCAATACCCGCGACAATCCCAGCAGTCCCACGTGCACTCTGAAAGCCACTGACCAAGCGGGAGTGAGAAGAATGGGTCAAATAAATTTCCTTATTTCTGCTTTGAAGACGAGATGTGTATGACTTGAATATCTCACATTACAAATTACATCAAAAAAAAACACAACAAAAATATTTATTAATTTAATGATTAAATAAAGTAGTGTCTCCGAACTTACTTCAATTATAACTTGTCTCCTGCTAGCTGTACTACAGCAGTTACTTTTACTCTTTTTATTTCTAGACGTCCCTAAGCATTTGTCTTACTGCAGGTAGCAGCAGAGACCAGAAGCCAGCAGGCAAGTGTTATTTAAATACATAATTTTATGAGTGCATAAACTATTTGTACTACTGTAGAAGTTTGGTATCATTTTGGGCATCATTAGTGGTGTAATTTACGAGATGCACACTTGGTTCCAACAGCGTCTGCACTAAGCTAACCAGCTGATACTGCTAACTTGCCCAATGTTTGACTCCGGTGACAAAAGCTTCTGGGGTGTTGTTTGGTTTGAAGTTGTTGCGTAAAGGACCCTAGGGTAAAATCACTCCAAACCATCACTTTAAGAGCCCAGTGTTGGCTGGTTACCCTACTAGTGAGCGTGAAACCTTTTTGAGCAATTGAGGACGTTTTATCCAATTTTATCATTTCCATACAGCTTTTCTAATGCCATGCTTCCAGTTTCTCATTTAAATATGTAAATAGAAACACTTCTATTGACAAACAGGTCTGACAGCTATCAAAACTATGATAAAGTGATTTGAAGAATAAATTTGTGAATACAAATGCACAATAAGCACAGAAGTACATGAGATTGATATCTTACTCTTAGTTTTTATGTCTACCCTTTCACTTGAATCTCGTGGCATGCCTGACTTAATTACATACAAACTTACGTAAAAATGAATTGCAGTGTGTACACATTTGGGAATGCAACAGGGAATGCTAATCTGTCCATAAGCAGACTAACCCATGAACCCGCACTGGCATGGCAATAAAAGAGACCAAATACCTGGAAACATTCTCAGGAAAGCCATCCAGTAAGAGGACCCAGACACAAGAGCATGCTTATATCCATTTATCTGTTAATAAGTATTTCCCTTACAATGTCTTGTTGAGTTGATAAAAACATAAACAGACTGAGGACGGATGCATGGAAAAAAAGAATGTCTGTATCAATGGATAGGTTGAAGACTGAAAGCAACGTGGTTTCCTTAGTTGAAGAGTGCACTGGGCTTTTCAAAGTCTGTAAAGAGTTTGTCTAAACGTCTGGCCATAGTTCCAGATTAAAACACAGACGGCAAAGACCCCGTTGAGCACCGCCTCAAACTTTAGAAAACGGAGAAAAAACACTGTTTAGGTTTGGGGCGATTCATACATTCTCTTGGATAAGTGATAAAACACAACAAAAATTTATTTGAAGTGCTACAGAAAAATTACTCTTCATCACTGGAAAATGATTGTTCCTCCATCTTGCTTGAATTTCAACCTAACATGCTGACAATGAACATCTCTTTTAGTGGCCGATTAACAAAAATATATATCTAATTTCCTTTCATCACGCAGGGAAAAGGGGCCATTGAACACTCCTGCCCATGCTTTAACCAAATGTGCACTGTTTATGTAAATTCAATTAGCAGCGTAGGAACTTGTCAAGGATTTAATGCACCCAATAATGTCTCAAAAGCATTCTGTACACACCACTTGCAGTGAATGCTAACATCTCTCAAATACCAGCTCCTCCAATTGCCAGTCAACGCTGACTGTCTAAAGCTCAAGCACAAGTTAAATGATTGCAAAAGGGAGGAGGGATACAGGAAGAAAGCCTGTCAGGGGTAGGAGGAAGAGGCAAGAGAAAGAGAAAAAAACAGAAAGAAAGAAAAAGTGTAGGAGGGAGGGGGATGGCGTATAAAGACAGGATAAAAATGAAATGCTTGGGGCATTTAAGTGCTTTTATAAGCAAAAAAGCAAGGAACAATTTAGGCCACACTCAATTAAGTCTGTGCAACTTGTGCTCAAGGGACATTCAGCTCTTAGAGAGGTTGTTGACAATTCAGCACACATCAAACTATGACTTAATGTACTGTCTGGGTGGAGCACATCCATATAGCAATTATAGGACATTTTCTTTCTCACATGCACTATCAACAGCATTAATGCAACTTACTCAGATAATGTTTTATATATATATATATATATATATATATATATATATATATA
>NC_045745.1:18312628-18328376 GCF_008692095.1 Etheostoma spectabile | reverse complement strand
ATATATATATATATATATATATATATATATATATATATACATAAAGTGGTTCCTGTCTCTTATACCAAAATAATATGTAACTACCTTCTGGAACAAGTAGTTGATGAGCAAACATCAACTGTTTGAAGATAAAGTTTGGCCTTATATCATAAAAAATCTATTATGTTGTATATGATTTTCTCTATACAATTTCTGCTAAAATAACCAGTGTGCAGCTTTGTCCAGCACTTCTTTTTAAGAACAGGCAATCAAGAGAATGAGCATTTTTTTAATCCTATGCCCTGACACTGAATAAAATGAAAACAGCAGTACGAGTGAGGTTGATGAGATGCCACAGATGTTCTTCCCGCATGGGGCCTCAACTTTCACGCTTATACCAATGATTGGGATCTATTCTCTGAAGAACTGTACAGGCTCGTTGGAGCGCTGGCTTGCTTCCAAAGACAAGCACAGACTAAATAACCATAATCTACAAGGGCCAACAATATTCGCTCAGCTGCAGTTTGTTGAAAATTATCATTAGAGGAAATTGGATTAAAAAAGGTGAGGCATTTCTACACACTTTACCCATGTTTTCCTTTTTGCTTTGTTTCTGCTTTTTTGTCTCTCTCTCTCACTCCTCTCAGTCTCACTTTCTCCCTCTCTCTTCAGTGTGGCTCACCCTCTCTGCTCCCGAGGCTAGAGTTTGGTGGCAACTGTAGCGTAATGTAATGTGAGCAAGCGGAACCTGTGAGTGCTCAGAAGAGGGCCAAGTAAACATCCTCCCTCTCGCTGCCCTTCCATGACCAATTTCCTAAATTGTATTCCCAATTAATTCATCTCCAGCCCAGCAAAGGAGGAATAGACATAATGAAATAAAGGTTAAAATATACTGATGGCTGTGTCTGTCTTTGTTCTCTTGCAAAAGGTTGTTTTATAGGGAGCAGTCTGTGTAGTTCAAACCAATCAGTGTGCAGTAAATAGAGAAAAGTATTCTTGCTTAAAGTTTGCAAGCTAGAATCACTCTGAGATCAACGAGTGGGTGATGACATTTTAATTTGAGTTTAGGATACTTGACTTTAACAGCTGAAAACAGTGAAAAGAAAAACTTGATAAACTAAGATTCATCAGAACTTTGAGAACTACTGGATAATGCATCAGAGGCACAGCCTTAGAAATGACTTCTACTCAGTGGATTTAAGTAATTGCAATCATGCAAAACAACAACTGAAAATATTTTTTTCTAAGATAACACCAACATTATTTGCAAGCTATAGTTTTGAAGTTTTTGACAGCTAAAATTAGAAGGTTTTATTCCTTTTCCAAATGATTTCATCCCAGCAGGAAAGCCATGTGCAGCATGTGTCCATCCATTTGCTTCAGTCTGCATCAATGTCCCTTTTCACTTGAAAATATGCATGAAACGTACACAGGAATGTATACAGCATAAGAATACATTTAAAGAAATCTTACCAAACACAGTGCGAGCTGGAACTGATTCCTTATTAATCCAGAAAGAGACTTGGGCCAGGATGACAGTCATAATACAGGGAATGTAAGTCTGAATCAGAAAGAAGCCCATTTTCCTTTGCAGGTGGAAGTGGACTGTCATGATGACATATTCACCTGAGAGAGTAAAGAACAATTCAGTCAAATCAGTAATTTTATACTGTATGTAGACACAGAAGTAGTACTTCAAACATTCTGATTGCATACATATTATTTTATAACATGATTGTACTTTTTCAAAGATATCTTAGTTTAAAATAAACAATACATCACCTAACCCAGACAAACCTTGTAAAAAAACACGTTGCACCTCACATCAAAAGAACCACATAAAAAACACATAATCTAAGAGAGCTTTGAAACCTGGAGATGGTAATCTCAACCCATCCACAACATTGGACAACACAATTCTGAGCACATTTCTATTTATCTCTTATCACCTGTGTTGGACTTTAGCCTCTCGCTTGACACTGTCTGACCGATGAGGTCGTACTGCAGCAAACTGGATGATTCCTGTGGCACCTCTACAGAGGACAGAGGACCCTTCTTCCAAGTGTACACAATCTCGCTGATGGGGTAAGCATCTAGATAGGATGAATGGAGAACTTTGTTAAAACTTAGACATCCACCATTACAAAAAGTATTTTTATTTTTTATAATTTAGGACACAAAGCGCACAGGAACTTTTGGCACTTTGAGAGAATAACAGATAAAGGGACAAAGATGATTACTGCTGCCGGTTTTCTGACTTTTAAAACTGACCTACTTGTCTGCATTCTGTAAATAAACTACTAAATAAACAAGCATTCAAACAAACAAACAAATAACACTGAAAAACAAACATGCACATGTAACAGCTAAAGAATGAACTGAAACATTATGCTTGTGCCAAAGAAAAAAGAAAAAGCTGGCATATTCATTTTTTTGAAAACATTTGAGTGAACACAACAATCATTCAAGGTGAGAGAACCAAATCGCTGTTGTTATTGCGGGTACAAAATCATGGGAGTTAGAGATAACCTTTGGATTTTCATTTTATTTCATTCACATTTTTGCAGGCCAAGTCTTCTATACACTTGACAGATATTGAATGAGGAACTGTTGGCATAGATTTTTTGTAATTATTTTTTTTTCCAGTTCCCCAAATGTACTGTTAGCAACATTTGAAATTAAAATCTTTAAATAATGTATTAGTTACTCAGTGACAGAATGATCATCCGAGAGGTACACTATCTGTTAGACCAGTGAGGATTAACAAAAAACAAACTCACAACTTCCAAACTTGAGGGGGCAGGCATGGCCATCCATCGGGAAGTTCATCAGACGCATGGGGCACTCTGCATTTATAGTTAATCTGTCGGAATAGAGAAGAGTTGGAAGGGGTGTTTGATTTATTTTTGATAGTGTCTAACTTCCCCAGTAATGACTACTGCTGTAAGCTGGATCCAGTCTTTGTGGTACCATGCTGTACAGTGGCTGTACAAACCAAAAACAATATTTGATGTAAGGTGGATACATGAACTTTGTAGAGATTAATAGGTAATGATTTTGAATAATAGCAACACATGTAGCTCTCCCAAATGTAACTAAAGACAAAAATTTACTTAATCATTCAGTAAAAAATTTGATCACAAAAAAACTTTATCATTCAGTGTTTTAAACTAATGTTGCTCCACTTAAATATTCTAATTATTTAAAAAAATATGTTTTCCTGCCATCAGTAATTGAAGGGGAATTTTTTTAATGCTACATTGGAACAACGCCGGAGTCATGTTTGTTTGAATTGCGTTCCAGGCCTGTTTTCAGTATCAGATGGCCAATATCTTGTTTTTTGGAATGGCTCTCTTCATTTTGTTTTATGTCTGTGCATTTTCTTGGATGTGTATTTGTTTGATTTGCTTTCCAGGCCCGTGCTCTATTCCGGTCTTGGCTGGGTTTGGAGATCACTGTCCAGCACTGTTACCTCATGGTGTAGAGGATAGTTCCGTTCTGCATGATGCGGAACAGCTTGTTGGGGGTGGTCATGTTGTGAGAGATCGACCTCTTGCCATTTCGAAAAAAGGTGTCCGGCGTCCATATCTTGCTGACCATCAGGTTGTTGAGCCGCAGGATCTCAATGGGGCCTTCAAATTTTAGCCGTTCGTCGATCCATGTCTGACGAAAGAACACGTCCATGGTGTATTCCTGGATGGAGGTTAGAGTGTGGGTTAAGGATTTATTTACTACTACTACTACTACTACTACTACCAATCCTACTGCTGGTGCTGCTGCTCTTGCAGCTACTATCTCCACAACTCCCGGAGAGAATGGCAGATGGGTTTGTGAGCCATGGTTTTTTGTTGGACATGATGGAACAAGTACTGGCAATGTAGTCAGTTTTTTATAATTTCTGGACTATTTTACTATTTTTGCTAGGACTAATAAAATAAAAAAAAATGTCCATGTATATAGCATTTTCACAATCAAGACATTAGACACAGTAGAGACAGAGATATACTGTAATATTCCAAAAAACAGCCCTAGAATTATGTTTCTTTTTCATGTACAGTACATTACATTCATTTACAAGACAATGCTACTCAAACAGATACCAAGAAATAAAACACATGTATATGCTATAAGTTCATCCTATATTTCATCTTATGTTCGATGGACTGCAAGGTAGGAAAATAAAGTGAATTCATGATTGACTGATAATAAAATCATTAAACGTGAAAACAGTTTATTTGATCTACAGAGTCAGCAAAAACTCCAGGATGCCTTTTGATCAAATGGATGGCCTTGCTGCCCTGTGGAGCCTTTTACATGCACCTCTACAGAACTGCCACCAGCATATCACATGGCAGGTCAAGTAGGCTTTAGATGCAATGAAAGCCTAAAGCCTGAGCAGTGTAGAGGGCAACAGACATACAGCGCTCAGCCTATCCCATGACAGGAGTAGCAAACCTATCCCATCCCAACATCAGCCACATCTCTCTCCCTCTCTCTCTCTCTCTCTCTCTCTCTCTCTCTCTCTCTCTCTCTCTCTCTCTCTCTCTCTCTCAGATGGGGGAGATTGTCAACCAGATTAAAACCTAAGCTGCACTAATGAACTCATGCCCAAATGCTGGAATAATGAAGGGGGGGGGGGGGGGGGGGGGGGGCGGCATATGCTATATGCAAGAAGTTGCATGCACATATTATATTGTGTGTTCACACACTGACATCTACATTAACAAGTAATGATACTTGATGGTGCTTGTGTATGGCAGCATGTGAATTAGCCTTTGCATACAGTATCTGTATTTCAGCAGTCAGCACGGTTTACATACCATCTCAACATCTGAAACAGGTCCAAAGCTGGTGACAAAGATGTCAGTTTTGACCTCTGTAACTGGACCTACAGCAGAAGGATAAGTAGTTGCTTTGATAGAAAAAACAATAACTTTGAAAACGACATGTTCATGTTTTTCAAAATTATAAAGTAGTGTACACATTATGCTATGTATAGTCTATGCATACAGGGTATTGCATTGATTCTGAGTTGATTTTAGTTGTTAGCTGTTATTGTATCATGCTCGTATCTAAGACAACACACTGCAATTTTGAACCATTAGAACGCAAAAGCAAAATGAAGCACACACTACTGGAGAAAAACTTGATCTTCTAAGAAAAGGAACATTGATCCACATGAGGCAATATTGTTAAAAATACATCGCGACATGGTCAATAACATACCTCCAAATCCTGGTCGCAGCCTGTTGTCATATCCATCCAATAATCTATCCAATATGCGCGTGATGTTATCCAAATAGATATTGGTATCACCGTGCTTATTTCCCCAAACACTGCTCGCACTGTAATTAAAGTACATATGCACAAATGAAAGCTTATTCCAACAGAGAATTACACAGTTGAAAATACAAAGTTTCTCAAATACACATCCATCCACGTCTTTGGTTCCCGTGCGTAAAGGTCCGAGAACATGCAGAGAAAAGAGTTGTCATACTCACCAAGACAGAAACAAGCAAGTTAAAAGGAAAGCCATGCCTCGCAAACACCCCACAACTAGAAATCCCTGGTCAACTTTTAAAATCAGCATAGTCCATCATTTAAAAGCATGATTAAACGCGGGGCAGCTTTTAGTTGTAAAACCGTGCGAGGATATCGCGCCAGTCCAGCACGACTTGACTTCCCCTCTAGTGCGATTGCGCCCGCCTCAGAATCGCTCAGTTGGAAAAACCTGAAGAGTTTTTAAGAGAGTGAAGAGGAGGGACGAACATTCACATTAACCCAACAAGGCATTTAGCAATACACACACTGTTCTCAAGAGCAACTTGAATATTTCGTAAAAAGGTTTCTGTTTGATAGAGATAATGACGGTTACTGTGCCAATTTGATTAAGGATGTTTAGAAGAAAAGAGCGATGGAGAGAAATAGAAAGGAAGAGGGGAGGGAGAAGCAGAAGAAGAGAGCCTGCACAACTACAGTACTATTATATCAATTGACCTTTTGATTGCAGTATAATTTCTATAAAATGATATGATTGAGTGAGTGAGAGAGTGTGTGTGTGTGTGTTTGCGCGTGCGTACGTGCGTGTGTATGTGTATGAAACCACAGTGCTTGGCAATACAAAGAAAGAAAATTGCTACTAGAGATAAAGCATGGTGAACTGTGATTCATATAGTGGTTGGATGGTTGAGTGGAGTAGGTGGTAGATACATTTAGTGCAACTTCAAACTCACACTATCCATAGACAAAGAGCAAGGGGAAACCACATGAAGTCAGCTATTCCTACAGCGATGGGTGTTTTTCTGCAGCAAAAACACAACTGAAATTTCATAAATTTCACTGGTGCCATGTAAAGTTGCCCTTTCAGTGGCACAGCTAGCAATGTGCACAGCCATCAGCTGATGGGGTTATGGCATTGGGGAATGCTGGCCAAGTGCAAACATGGAATTTGTCACATTTTGGTAGTTTAAAGGTTGAAAAGACTGGTATATTCAATGTGGTGATTATTTGATCAAAAGGTTGGTGAACAACTAAGCGTTGACCCAAACATTGTGTGGAAGGAATCTTTTGACTGCACTACCATTTGTGACTTAAATGCAAATTATAACCCGTGCGCTTAACATACTTACATACATGACTTACCTCAACCAAACCTGAACCTTCATTGCATTGTGTCTCCATTGATCGTTAGAGTACTCTACATTATTTCAGCACAACATTACTTTTTTATCATAAGTGGTATCATAGTCATGTTATCAATAATTCAAGTGAGGGAGAAAAAATATAGGAAATTCTTGTGACAGCATTAAAATGTGGAGACTGATTATGCAACATAATCCTTCAACTCTGGTCTTTTTGTACTTAAAACACACGTTATATAATGATCTCAAAATATGATTTAAATCATACACAGACAACAATGGATCATTTTCAGATCAAGGGCATCCAGTGTGACTCATTTCAAAGATAAGACATCATTGATGAATGAAAGGATTCCTCTTGGTTTTCGCTGAAAACCTGTGTTGGTAGGTTTTACTCTATAGTCATAGTAAAACTGGATGGTTCCATATGATTTTAAGTTGACAGAAGGAAAGTGGAATTTATGTTTCCAAAAGTTCAGAGACAGAGAGTGTAAGCATTTCTTTGAAGAAGTCACCGTGAAACAGCTTCTTTTGGTGCAACACTAGAAGAGTTGCTTGGTATGGTGTGTTGTGACATGCGTAACCTTTCTGGGCATTATGGAGGATCAAACCAAGTACCTTTAGATATTCTTTCTCAGTATCCACTGCAACCCACCATACGAGAGCTGTAGCAATAGAAGAAAAAAAAAAACAGGAGTAGGAGTAGAAGTAGCAGTTTAGGGGGAATAGCAGCAGGAATAGTAGGAGTGGTAGACATAGTAATAGCATTAGCAAGCAAGTTGGAGAAAAAGCAGCAGTAGTCATATATGCTGTACATACTGGAGTAGAAGCAGTTGTAGTGGCAATTGATTATAAATCTTATATACTTTGTAAACAAGTTGATATTACAGCTTCTCTGCTGGCTTGCTGGTAGACTAAGTAATCTGACCCTAATGCTGTGATCAACTTGATCTTATCAACCGTGAGGTCAACTCATCTGACAAACCACAGCGCACTTGCCGTGAAAGGCTCCTGACCTGATTCACTTTGCTTGCACTAGATGAGGTTGTGGATGAACATGCCCAGGAAAGAGTGAACTTTTTCCTCCCCTCATTGGTGGGAATGTGCTGTACATGCTTTGCAACTGCTTCAAACATCACAAGCATGCACAGACCCATGTGTATAGGGTACACAGATAGAGTACACACTCACATGACATGGATAAGAGCTATTGCTTTTTAATCCATCTCTTTAGCTAGTAGCTTTAAGTACCATGCACTGGACACACCCACACAGTCATTATTAGTCTCTGCTCTGTAGGCATGTCACCCATTACAAAAGACCATTCAGCATTTGTACAAAATTAGCACATTATAATACTGAATTTGTACACATAATACTATGCATCTGCAGCCACACAATATTATTTAGATTAGATACGATTGCCGTGGCCAAAATCAGATTGCTACATGTGCACTCACATGTGTGTTGTTGCCTGTGTCTTGTCTGTTTTTCCACCTTTTTTCTGTTAGAATAGTAATTATTTTTTCAGATATAGAGGCTTGCTGGCTCGATGATTGTTAGTTAAATGGCCTATTGATAGAACAGTGTACTGAGTAGCTAGATGCATCTCTTGAATGGCTGGAAGACTCACTGATGTTTAGACAGCTATTCAAATGCAATGCCTGTCTTCGTGATTGGATCCCTGTCTTGCTGGATCCCAAAGTCTTGAAGCAAGTGTGCTCGGTCAGGTACATAGCCCAACAAGTGCTTGGGAGAGTAGAGAAGCAGATGATTAGACTTGATAAACTGGGAGCTGTGTAAATGCAGATAATACAGTATTTATATATTATACATTAAACAATCCTACTAACTGAAAGTCAATAGAGATAATAATCAGTTCAGGTGAATCATTTTAAAATTATCTTTGAGTATTCTGCCACAGCCAACATCTTCTTCTGACTCCTCTTTCTCTCTATCATCTGGCCCAATTCCTCTGTGTAATTGGTCATTAGTGTTTAAAGCCCATGTCAAGTGAACAATATTCAATAATAAGAGGCCATTATAACGAATAGAAAATATTTTTACAAAATATTATCACTGAACCATTAATTAGACTTAAGTCTGAATGAGATGGAAAAAGGCGCGGTGATTATGATAGATTGCCATTATGTATGCTTCATTCCTTGAGAACAATACACCTCATATGCCAGGCTGGGTAGCAATTCAATTATGTCAGTTTGTGAAGTACAATTACTTGATAAGGGGAAGATAAGGCAACATATTTCGAAATCCAATGTGTTTTGAAGAAGGAGAAAAAACGATCTCAGGCAGAGTTTGTTAATTAGTTCATTATTCAACAAAATATGATTTAATTAAACATGTAATGATATGTATTCTGTATTTGATTCTCCATAGCACGCAGCTTGGTGCAGAGCTAGCAGATTATGGAAAGAAACTTTCCAAAACTTGCTGACCTTTTGAAGGAAGAGGAGCTCTCAGATGGCAAAATTAGAACGTTTTTTTTTGTTGAGCTGTTTGTTCAGTGATAGTCATTTGAATGTTTCTGTAGAAAACAGACTGAAACGGACATACACAAAGGCAGGCTTTGAGGAAGATGGAAATAAGATGCAGAAACAGATGACAAAGAAAGCAAAGAAAGAAAGAAACATAAAAAAGACAGACCTTGTTTGCTCATGATTTGAATATGCTGAATGCCTTACTGTACGTTCAGCATCACAGACATTTCCAACAACCAACTTATTGCCCATACACTGAAGTACTACACAAAAGGACAGTTCAAAGTCACTGCTAACATAGTACACCGTGGCTCACAGTACCTATTACACTCTATCGCACTTCATTTCTTGTTATTACCCCCAAAAAGTGCATTTCTAAACTCATTTCTGGCCAGACCACAGTGGTTCTATAAATACACGATAGCTCCCGTGTGAGATGGACCCACTGTACTTCATGAGCCTCAGCATGTGGTATCTATGGTAACCACTTACAGTAGGAGAAGCTCAGCATGTGTGGTGAAATGTGTTTGTGTGTGTGGGTATTTCTAGACTATTAAAAGCTAAATGTGTTGACTAGAATAGAAAGGTGAGGAATTTCTGGTCATTGCTTCTGAAAATGATTCCAATAAGGTGTAGGGTTAGGGAAAAGTTAGGTTAGTGTATGAGTTACGGTTTCATCAGTATGTTTTGATGAAAAAGGTTGAGGGTTAAGAATTGAACTTAGGAATGTTTTGGGGGCAAGGGTTAGGTAGTGGTGGAAGTTTTGCAGATAGGGGTTATAGTCCAACATAACATAAGTGTATAGGATGGAGGTTATGTTTTGTGCATGTGTTAGGGGATGGAGGAACATGCAGTATGTGTTTGTAAGTGGTTCTTCATAAGTAACTTATCACTTAAGTCATACATTGAGACAAACTTTGACACTGGGTATAGCCTTTTTGTTTATCTCCCCCATAGCCACACATCCACAACAGCTAACTGTAGTTCTTTAAAATCTATTCTCCTCAGACATGATGTGCTGCACCACCTCCAGTGGATTTAAAGTAAGGGAAAAAAATCTTCTTCTGCAGTTTCCATGGAGACCAAACCATATCATAGTAACATAAAATAAATGTGGATTTTAAGAAAACTGTTGTCCTCACTGTCTCGGTTGACCTTTCGCCTGACTGCAGCCAAAAGCTTTACAATGAACTGTGCTGGACAGCTGCCAACAGCCTGCAGCACAGAGAGATGAAAGTAAGGCAGTTAATAACACAGAAAGTTAATTCAATAAACTTTAATGCCTCAGGGTTTGTGTTTGTTATTGTAATGTAAATTTTATGCATATAATAACTGATCTTTCCTACAAGTAGCACGTAAAATTACGTAAATTGTTTCTGTAAATGTGCAGACACAAAATTTGTACTTTCAGATAAGCACAGACACAATAGTACAAATATGTATACACATATATGTATATATATATATATATATATATATATATATATATATATATATATATATATATATATATATATATATATATATATATATATGTTAATAGTTTGAACATGTGCAGTATGCAGTATGTGATAAAATTCAAGAGAACGTACATGCACAGGTGGGGATGAAATGCTTATTTGCACTTTTTCTTATTTCCTGAAATACTGGTGCAGTATTATCACTACATGAATTCATACACTGCAGCATAACCTTCCTTGAGTTATCACTTACAAAAATATTTAACTTCAAAAAAAGAATTTAATTAGTGACCACCAAAAACACACTTCCCTTTATCATTGCTGAAGGCATATTTCTGGGGAACTGTGTCAACATAAAAACCTCTGCAACTGTATTTCGTTTCTCAATATAGTTGATAAAAACTTGTGAAACAAAGCCCCTGGAAAAGCCACATTAACACTTTTACAAAAAAAACCCCTCCTGATTCTGAAGTCTTAAACGTGACCTCAAAGATAATGAGAATAACAAAAGGTGCCCACATACAGTACATACCACACAATAAACTACCATGATGTGCAAGAGAGAAGCCATGCATCCTTTGAGTTACAGTAACTGTTTGGTTCTTCTAACACTTGTTATGGAAAACACAAATGATTTAGGTGATGCTTAATTTGTTTTATGCACATAATATTACTCCTTCAGCAGATGAGAGTTATTATTCAGTTTCTATGGTTACCACTTGTAGTTATGGAAAAATAATCAATGTCAAGTTAAAGTCAGCGAGCCTGCAGAGGTGGTACTTTGCCAACTCTGCAGAGATTTATCTTCAAACTGAGTTTTTCCGATTAAGCTTGACCTGGTCCAAACAGGTTGTCTGTCAAGGTTGCAATTTATTCACCTAAAATCTCACTGAATTTATTCCATGATTATATGCACTTGACAATGCACTGTTGGGCTGCTTGTTGGGATTTTACTTAAAGACAGCAAACACACCTTCAGAAAAGAGTTTTTAACCAAACGTTAAATTGTTTGGAAATATGTCTCAGTTTTATCTATATAGTTTCAACTCTCCCTTATTTAAATTGCTTATAAAACATGTTAAAACTAAAGTTGCACATTGAATGGCATCAAGTGTCAACCTCACTATGTCACAGTAGTTTTTGATCTTTGTAATCTGCAGGTGGCATGGTGAAACCGTGACACAAGAGGCCAACTGCTCTGTTATCATCCTGTGTCATCATCTAAATCATCACTTCTGATGCCAAGACACTAAAAGAGGGGCTTTTGGCAGATGCCCTCAAATAATCCTCCTATCCTTCCCTCCTATCTCTCCCTCCATTTTTCCACCCGTTCCAACTGTGGCTAAAGCTGACACTCACCCTGGACTCCTGTCAGCAGTTCTGGCAGTGATAACCAACGTCTGTCAGGGGCAGAGTGAAAGACTGAGAAAGAGATGAAAAGAGAGAGTGTGTATGAAGGTGGCCGTAGAATCCGCCAACTATCTGCTGTTTTGGTGGGAACTAGGCAGGGAAGGACACCGCAACCTTGAGGAGGTTGAAGGGGTTGCCTACTCTGGTAGAGGGAGTGCAATGAGGTGTAAAGGTTGGCTGATGCACTTTGTTTGTCGTGCTTATCTAAACTTCTGAGGTCAAACCCACCATAGTGACATTTTGCCAGGGACAGGTGGAGCTTCGGGCCACCAACAGGCTTCTGGTGGTGCCAAGGCTTGCATGGAAACCCTGCAGTCCAGGACACATCCAGGGGCATTTTGAGGCTATGTCAGGTAGCATGTTGGCCTATAGATCTATAAGGTCTTCTGACAATTTATGAACACAATTACCACCTCACAGCCTGGATGCAGAGGGGGGGGGGGGAGTCATGTCAAGCTACTAGTTAGCTAGATACTAGCTAGCACGCTAGCAAGCAAGCTAGCTGTTGATCTGCTTTGTTGGATTTGGGAGATCTTGCAAATAAAACTTGACATCTCGCAAATGATTGTGATGATGAGTGTTTGTCCCCAGTACATGTTATTTTGTAAAATCCCCCCCATGTCACCTCTGGGGCTCTGTAGTACTTCTATTTAATTTTGCATGCAAATATATTACTTTTTAGTCAACTACTTTTATTTGAAAATAGTTATTACTAGTTAATTAGAAAATTAGGATTTTTGACTTTTAGAATACAATGCATTTCTATTCAGTAGATTACCCAAAACATTTAAAGTTGCTAATTACACCACAACTCTCAACTCTGCATAATGAGTATTTTTACATTTGATGCTTTAAGTTCATTTTGCCGGTAATTCTTACTTTTACTTAAGTACAATAAGGCTTTCACTTGAAATGGAATATTTTACTGAATGTTGCTGAATTGCAACTGTTACTGAACCAAAGGAACTGTCTCCATTTCCTCCACCACTGCATGACTGTAAGTATGTGCTTAGGCATATTTCGGGTCCAGGAAAAAGTGCTTGTTTATTAATAAACAAAGTCAAGCATTTCCCAGTCAGCCATAAGTCAGCTATAATTACACCAAACTTTGCTGGTCAACTGTTTTTTGGTTTCTGCTTTTTTATTTTGGTTCTTATAGACTTAAGTGCTCTCCTTGTCAATAATTACAACACCATCATTTAGATATGCCTTCCACAGGCCTCAAATAGAGCTCTCCTGCTGAGTTAAGGGGCTCTAATCAGCAATGTCAATGTACTAATTGCAGTATACCTAAAAAAGAAATACAGAGTGGTGTTTTTAGTTACAGAAAAAGGTAGAGTGCAATTTTCATCTCTGTCTAGTAAATGCATATTATTATGCTATAAATGTAACGTAAGTTAACTGTTGAAGTTTATGTTGTTTGGTAATTTTTATCAGACATACAAGCTTTAATGCACATTTATGTTACTAAAGCCACATAAAAAGATACATAAACACACACATAACTATAAATATTTGTATTTTTTATGTGCATTGGATCTCCACACTGTTAATGGCCATTTTAAAGACACAGCCATGACAGTAAGTGGGTGAAATGATGCTACTGTTTCAGGCCATGTGCTTTGGCACATTGCCGTTCCATCTCAGTGAGGCTGGATGGATATCAGACAGTTGATCCAAGGGAGGTGTTACCTGCTGAGAACAGACCAGGTGCAAACTCCACAGTAAGACCACAAATTGAAGGGGTTTATTAAGCACTGCAAAGTAATCCACCTTCTTCCCTTACCACATTCCCTCTGGACATGCCTAAAATGTGTAAATAAATAAAAGCTTATTGCATTGGCTTTATTAGTTTGACAATGTTTGGCAAGGTCTTACAACAGCTTTAGCAATATTTAATTGAGAAAACATTCACGAATTAGACATGTGGTGGGTATAAATAGAATTATAGCCTCACAACTTAACAGGGATAAACTTTACACAATCAAAGATGTCCCTATACCGATACCAGTATTGGTATCGCCTCTGATACTGCCACAAAACAAGTATCGGGAAGTACTGGAGTTTACGCACCAATCCAATAACACGTAATAAAGTCCTAAAGAAAATCTATGTTAAAGTACTGTATTCATATCCTCTTTCAGCTATAACTGACAGTCAAACTGGATAATAAAAGAAAGTTCTGTGCCAGTCATTGTTTGAGAGTTTAACCTGAGCCAGACCAACAACAAAAATAGAAATCATATCATATCCATACAGGGATAGCAGTATACAGCTGTTAAAACATATTGAAACATATGACACAGTGGTAGCAGACCATGACTTGGTATCAGCCAATAATAATAAGTTCAGGTATCAGGATCCGTATCGGGAAGCAAAAAATGGTATTGGACCATCTGTAATCCCAAAGTTGATAGACATGAAGCATTGAAGCATTATTTATTTATATACTTATAATGTTTTAGAATTGTTTATTATATTTGTCTTCCATTACTAAAAATGCGGGGACAAAAGTCTTTCCAGAGTCACAATGAGGGGACTCTGGAAAGACTGGTGTGCCAAAGGCAAACCGTGACAAAGTGTTTGCATGTGTGTACGTGTTCACATAAAGCTTTTGACATCAAATGTTATGCCCAACTAAACACTTGTGTGTGACATGGTTTGCAAATATTGCGTTTTTCCACCATGTTGGTTATTTATTGCGAGGCAAAAGTCAATGTCATGGCAGACAATAGACTGAGATGTGTTATCTGTGTACTCAGGCACAGTGGTTCACTCTCTCTCCAACACACACACACATGCATGCATGCACGCAAGCACACACACACACACACACACACACACACACACACACACACACACACACACACACACACACACACACACACACACACACACACACACACACACACACACACACACACACACACAGACACACAAACACAAACACTTAGTGCAAGATGCTAAGATGCAGAGCAACATAGATAGAGAAAAAAGATGAGAGCTAGAGCTGTTTTGAGAATGTTGAACAATTCAGTCAATCAGGCATTAAGAACAGCATACCAGGACAAAACATGTATTTGCTTGCCTCAGAGCCAGTTTCAAAGGGATGTGAAAATCTACCCACTGACATTGTAGGGTTACAATACAACTTTTTTTTATATTCATAATATTGTGATTGGCAAAGTGCTCTGTGGTTCCATCATCTGTTTGCCCTTTGATGAATATTAGTGAGCTATGAAATGCATGCTAAATAAGGTGATAATATGTAAAGCCTTAATGGATAGAGATCATGTCCATGTGCCACAAATTACACATTACTTAGATTGACTTGTTTTTCACTGTCTTTAAAATCTGTGTGTTCATGAAAACCAACTTGGAGTTTTTTTTGACAACAGCCCATTTTTTTGTTGATTACATAATTGACATAAAACATGGTGGCAGGCCCATTAGTAAAAAACGTACCAAATGTTCCAAAAATCCATGGTGCTGCTCTTACTGCATGCCCTGGAGCAGGAACAGTCATTTCCTCAGTAAAATCCCAGAGTCCTCTCTTTGCCACCAGCGGATAACCAGGAAGCACCACAGCCAGACACTCCACAAACTTTGGTTAACAGCATTCAGTTTAGATGGATGGTAGACTTACCATAAATATGTTCCAAATTGATTAAGTTATTTTAACAAATGCCAAATAAAGTTTGTACAATGGACAGAACCTGTCTATAGTGCTTTTGTAGTTAACACAATATAGAGAAAAGAC
>NC_045745.1:18310938-18312618 GCF_008692095.1 Etheostoma spectabile | reverse complement strand
AAATACTGTAAAAAAAAAAAAAAAAACTTAAACTTTCAAGTAATTCAATCACGACAACAAACACTGCTATATTCGGTTTGATGTCAATTGTCAGCTATAAAAGAAGTCTGACACTAAGCACTTTCATATAATGACTGTACAAAACTTTGCAGGGGGCAAATCATCTGTGCTGAGGCGTATATTTAAAAGTATAACATGATGTAATATGTCAAGGAAAGCAGACAAGAAAAAACATGAAATCACAGAGACAAACTTGTTGTCAAAATTGTGCACTTGCTTGTGCTTCTTTAGGTTAATACCTAAACAAAGCACTGCCCCAGGTTTTTGCTGCTACCATTTTGACAATGCAACAAAAATGCTAGGTAATACAATGAAAGAAGCTGTAAACAATTTTACATACATTTTAATTTGATTTTCGACGTGTCATCTTTGTCTCTCTTCAATTTCAATTCAACCCCCTGTGGATATCACCCAATTACCACAGATTTGTGCAAAGGAGACAAGAAATAAATATAGAAAAATATTACCCAATTCAAACTGCGTTTTATTGGACTTTTAAATTCACATTTTACAACGCCCCCATCAGGCCAAAGCAGAAGTTTAATTTATTTTTCATGATGAAATTGATTCCAATATTTAATAAAAAAAAAAAAACACGTCAATGAAAACCCAACATGAGTGGAATCATAACAAAGACGATGCCTTTTTTGTTTTTTACTTGTGCTTTTACACTTCGGTACACTTAGCATCTTCCTGGTAGGACCAAATCGGCTCCTCTCCTCTCTCAGGCAGTAGAGCCGCTGTAGGACTTCTACACAGGGCTCACTGCTCTAACATCCGCGTCTGATCCCACCATATCCATGACGATTCGTGTCCGAGTTTACACAGTGGCGCACATCCTGCTTACCAGTGCGTGGAGTCACAAGCGTGCATGGCTAGGAAAGATGCGCCGAGTGTAGGCTTCAGTGCCTAGTGCTCTGGTCCATGCATCTTTCAACCCCAAGGCACTGCATTAGCACCGCACCGCTCAGAGGCCCAAATGCTTGGTGGGTGAGCAACTGTTGGTGCAGGGATGCATTTATAGCACGGGACTCCCCTTTTGTCTGGAGAGAAAGCAATAGTGAGAAAGGGAAGCACATTCAGCACAATGGACAGAGTCCGAGTGAGGTGGCAACTGAATTCACACACTTCAGCACCATGGACAGAGTCATCAACTGATGGCGAGTGATTTTTCCTTTCTCTCTTTTTTGGGGGAAGGAGTACACATATGGTTAATCTGTTGTGTTCCCTCAGCTTCCCTGAGGGAACCGCCTTACAGTAAGCTACCCGGAAAACGGCAAGCAACAAGAACAGTTGCATCTCCCTTGTTCGGCATCTGCCTCACTTGCAAGATCACACCAATGCACGGAAGGTGATTTCACTGAGCAATCTCAGTATTTTGCAATGAACACAACATAAATGTGGAAAAAATTCAGCATATTCTAATAAGATAATAGACAACACAATCTTTAGTTATCTCATGTCTAACATATGCATTCCACTTAATGTAGTGGGCGTTCGGGTTGGTGGTCAGCTTGAAAACGTGTTGATTTAAAAAAAAAAAAAAAGTTAAGTTGAATGCTTTGTCTAGTACTGCCTCACGCTAAGAAATACTAATATATATATATATATATATATATA
>NC_045745.1:18294346-18310928 GCF_008692095.1 Etheostoma spectabile | reverse complement strand
TATATCAGCTGGGAGCTCTTGGGCAGCTCTGCTGGAGCAGTGGGGTTAAGTGCCTTGCTCAGGGACAGCTAGCGAGTTGGCTGACGCGTGTCTGCACGTGTCTAAAGAGTGAACGGAAAGAGACAACCCCACCCACATTTTCTACCTCGTCCCCGTGGATTTGAACCACTAACCTTCCCGTCAAGAAATCAGGGAGACCCCCATGTGCCCCTGAGTAACTTGCAATTTTGCTTCTCCTTTAAATTTCCTGTGTGGCTGGGTACTACATTTGCCACTACCACCATCACCAGCAGCGCTGCTTCTTGATGTTGTGGTCGGGAATACGCATGCGCCCGGCATTGGAATTACTGCACTGGCAAGAATAAGTTGGACCTCGTCTGTCTTCACTAAAAGAAAAATACACATAACATAAGTATGTCAGTGTTCAGAATAAGAAGAATGGGGTGTTTTTGCGTCTGGTTGCTCCCTCTCGTAGTGACTGTGGTGTGCGCCCAAAGGTAAGTGAGAGAGTCGAAGGATGCCTCACTCATTTGTTCTTGGTGTGACTGTTACAAACGGCATGGAAAATACTTGGGCACTTCATGGTCCAAGAATGTCTCGTATTTAAATCTGCTGTGCACCCTTTCTCTCTTTTTTCTTCCATAGTGTTGGTGACCCTAGCAATATGTCTTTGGTTAAAGAAACGGTGGATAGACTGTTGAAAGGTTATGATATACGATTGAGGCCAGATTTCGGAGGTAAATGAACTCGTATTATAACCAACTATGTTCGAGTTTGCTCCTTGTCAGTCATATAATAGTACAGTGTTGAAATGGCTACGTAGCCTGATCCACGATAACAAAATTGTCTTTGCGATTTCGGAAAGTAAAAGAGACATTTAATATCGGCGTCTTCCACAGTCTCTGACATGTTATATGAAACAGTCGAACAAAATGTGACAAAAAAAACATAATAGCGACATAATAGGATAACATGTTAGTGATATGGTTGGGGTCTTTCAACTCCCAGCGCACGTCTGTTGAAATTTTAAACAAATGTTGCCTATTCTTGTATATATTCATGTTCCAATTTAGGAGTTCACTGCGACGGAAACATGTTTACGGCTAGGTGATTTCATGTCAACAACTTTTAGGGAAATTACCAGCACTTTTACCGCAGCTCAGGGCGTCTAATCTCATCCGAAATGAACACTGTAAACTATTATCCGGCTGGCAACAGCTAAATTCACAAGTGTTAATCTGTGTTGTCATCACGTACATTATTAAACGTTTCTCTTTAAATATGACAGTGACTCATACAGGCTGAACCTGATGTACAGTATTTGTTGCTTACCGTTATTTTTGATCTATTCTAGGTCCTCCTGTTGGAGTGGGAATGAATATAGACATAGCCAGCATAGACATGGTATCAGAAGTCAATATGGTAAGTAGGCCATTATCACCTAAACTTTGACAGTGGGTGACCATTCGTGCTAATGATCCCTGCTAAGCATAAACCTACGAGGGGGATACACTCCCAAACTACCTGGGGTACCCCCCTCCTAATGAAGGTCTGTGTGAATGTGTCTTTTTAACTTCTCTGGGGTTTTTGAAATTGACTGACAATAGATGTAGTTTCCGGTCTCATAAGGTAATTCCTGCTTAATTTGTTGAACAGGCACAAAGACAAGCATCACTAATTTCACAAAATCAATGATTTCGGGAAATGCTTTTTCTTATAGACAACGTTATAGTATTAGCCCAAGTCTCATCCCAGGTATTATTTCACACTGACATATGTGTTGCTTCATGACAAATGTTATGATTGTCTGTTATGGCTGGTGTATAGTGCTTAACTAGAAATAGTGACAGTGAAAGAACTTGAGAGCTGTGGATACGGGAAGTGGAGATTATTGAGTTTTGCTTCATACAAGTGCACCTCCTAGTGATGAAATGTTAGAACTGCACCTCAGTTAACAAGGAAACTCGAGGCTGTGTTTTATCATCATAAAATGCCACTCATGACACTGATACAGTTGACAAGGTGAGCAAAAACTAATATTTACAGTTATATGCATTAGATTTTAATAGGTCTACTGTATTTTTTTGTAACATTATTTCTTTCTGTGGTCGACATCTGTCTATTTACAATTTCTCTTACCTTTAACATAGTTGTCGCCTGCTGTTGAAGTTGTTTTGGTGTTGCTAACTGTGATATGAGTCATGCTGTGATCACGCGAAATGGTTACACACTGGAATATTTTGGGCAGCAACACCCAAAGGCTGTTGCTCATGTTGTTATCTTTCGCTCCTGTAGACTATGTTGATGTGTAGAGATGAGATGTTTTTGTATGTGTTTACCCAGAAGACCTGCACAACCTTAGTCACACACACACACACACACACACACACACACACACACACACACACACACACACACACACACACACACAAGCACACAAGCACACTCTTACACAATGCAGGTCTACAGAGCCCTCGAAGATGGCCTCAAATCCACAATTAAAGGCATGTTTTCCCTCTGTAACCGATGCAAGAGCTTGAAATCTGCCATAATTTGTGTTTGTGCATTTGTGTGTCCATGTGAAAGAGTGCTTGCAATACAGTATGTCTATTGTAACTGTGGAAATTGGATATATTTCCAGGAATTAAATACTTAAGTGTTATGTAAGATGTCATGTGTATCTACATCCTAATCACCTAATACATATGGTACAATTCATCCAATGTATGTATAGCTTTTCTAAGCAGAAAGGAAGGTAGTGATTTGGTTATGGTAAATTACCAGACAATTGTGTATAGGTAACACACAATATTATAACAATAAATGGGGTATTGGATCTTCTAGGATACCACAGAGCAGAGATTTAAATCTAAAAGACAAGAGGTCACAAGCAAAATTTGTTGCCGGGGTGTTGCACCACATATTGACAAAACATAATCCTATACAGTAGTTCATGTCTTACGACTAAGCCAAAAGGACTCTCCAAAGGTTTTTATGCTTTGTTTATTATTTCCTCAGCTATCACCCCCTTTGGGCTATAACTTTCTGGAAAAAATTTGAGTATATCCAGCTGCATTAATCCTAACTAGAAGTACATCAAGGCCGGGGCTTATAGCCACACACACCCACGCACATGGCCAAATAATAGAAATCCTACTTTCCATCCAAACACACAAAGTCAGTGCCGCACAGCTTCTTTGATAATACTATTCCTTTGTCAGCTTTTGCCCACTAAACACCCTCTAATGTGAAAGGGGAGTCATTACCACCTGACCATTGGAGTCTCATGAAAAGAAGAGGCCACATGTGTGTGTAATGGTTTCGGCATCTTTGATCTGCTCCCCTTCCTATAAATGTAACCACTTTTCAGGACAGCAGCTGGTGTAGAAGCACTTTCCTTTCTTCCATTTCCTCTCCCCCATCTGGCTTTCTGTCTGCCACTTATTTTGGTGTGGGGATAGAGCCACCCTGTGTCTTTTCTTTAGAGAGCAGATGAGAAACAGGGTTGAGGGTAATGGAGAGATGTCACTGAGGAATGTATCCAACAGTGTCCTGTTAGCCATTATGGCAGAGTGGGAGACCTATGCTTCGTTCTTAAAAAACATTTCTTATATAAGCCACTACTGCTTTCTGTTGAAGGCCTTGCATTAAAAGCAGAAACATGAATGTGTGATAACATAGTGTATATATTTTCTCTAGAGGAGCCATTACAATAAGAATATAGCAATGTCTCACCAATGTCACAGAGCAGAGCCCCATTTAGAAACAACACAGGCCTTTTGTTCACTTTAGATGAGTCACCAAACTAAGTAAGCCTTCAAGTGTGAGTGGCCCAGAGGACATGAAGTTCTCTCCAGTATTTTGTCGTGTAAGCAATTCTGATGACCCCACACACCCGTCCTACCTTTTCTTAGTTACAGACAAGCCTCTAGAACATGTTAGCAACCGATGACTGTTTAGATGTTGTACGAGTAAAACTGTTCACCAACAGCTGGCTTTACTGAGTCATATACTATGTAGAAAATTGCATTACATGTCACTTAGGCCCGCAGCCAGACATGGAATGAGGAGGCTGTGGCTGGTGTTCATTATATATCCAAGAAAGGTCACTTGTTCCTGGGTGTCAGGGCCAAAGTGCCAAGCCTTTGAGGGAAAAAAGGGATAGGATATGCTTGTGCAAGAGCTAAGAGTCAAAATGTTCACCTCTGTGTGTGTGTGACAGAGAGTGAGAGACAAAGATAGATAGGAGAGAAAGCTCTTACATTAACAATTGGAGAGCCAGAAGCGGTGCTGGTGTTGGAGAGAAGGTCATGTACCTAGTGCTGCTGAGGGTTCATTCTGCATGAGCTAGAGGTGGACGTACGGAGAGGGACACACACTGAATACCAATGTCATGTTAGACATTCAACCCAAGGCAAGTGGCTTGGCGCGCCTTAATTCATGCACTGGTCAAAGGAATAACGGAAAACAGGTACAGTAGGCATATGGAAGAGTTGGTTGGTTTCTTTATTTGTCCTTCCTCCCAGCAATTCTTCTTTGTGCTCTTTCTTCAACTGGCATTTAAGTCTCAATATTTGCTCTTGGTTGAGCTCCTGAGCACTTCAATCCTAAGCCAACAGCTTTCACAGGGGAAGAAATACTCATGTCTGAGGATGAACTAAAGTTCTTCTCCTCCTCCAAAAGGCAGAAATACCATTATTAATGCACATAAAGGTCAAAAGGAGCTTATTGAGTGTTGGAGAATGACTGGAATTCAGAGCCTGCCATTTCTGTGCCCAGTAATTTCAACATCTCATCAAAATATGTCTCGGATGGGATGTCTGCTATAACTGCATCAAGATCCTACTGAAAAATTGGCGTATACTATATATCATACAAATGGTTACATTATAAAGGTTGTTGGCATCAAGAAAAAAAGATCATTGCTTGCTATTTGCTAATAAAAGAAAAGGAAGGTTCTAGAAGAACTTCTCTGCTATTGCATAATGTCTGGTCCGGACCTGAGAGCTTTAAAATGATAACAAGTCTGCATCTGTAGTTGTGTCTAGATCTATTTCATAGCAGTCTTCAGTATCCTATTGCTGATGTGGGCAGAATTGTAAATTGATGGGCATCAGCCAACAAAGTTAGTCGTATGATTAAAAAAGATTCTCATGGTACATATTTACATTTTACACCCAGTTTATAATGGCAGTGGTGGGGATGATGTCATCTTATTCAGCTCATTCTATTGTCAATGATTCAAAATCCATAGATGGATGATATAACTACTATTTGAAGATGATGGATGCAACTTATTGTTGTGTTTTGAAAGGATACAATGACATTATTGTCTCTTTTGTCTGGCCAGGTTTCACAAAAATTGTTCACAAGGGTTGATCACAGCAGTCTATGTCAGTAATCAAAATGAACTTTAAACAACCGCTCCTTGATGGTTGCATAGCATCTAATGAGATTATTGTGGCAATATGTGAAGATTTACACAGTGAAACGCATCCCAATTGTGGGGAAAAATGACTACAATCCAACGTTTTGTCCTATTGTAAAACAAGCTGTCAAACTTTTAAAATGATCTCCACACTCATGATCATAACAAGTGAATGAACAAAAAGGGATTGACCTTGGTCGCCATATATAATCCTGGGTGATATGGCATTAAGTAGGCAACTACAGTTTAAGATAATATTGCAATCCACAGAGCTGTAGATGACTGGTTTGGTTATTGTTGAGCACACATAGAAGCTGCAAACAAAAATAATAACACTGAAACAGTTTGCTTTGGAAATGTGCAACAGTTAATCACAGCAATAACATTCTTGAGTTGGCTGTAAAGGGTAATCACAGTACTCAAAACTGCTACAATAAAAAGTTGTCCTTACTGTAGTCCTTTGTAGTGACTATTGCTGTGTTTCTTTTCTTATTCACACTCTATATTAAGCCTGCTACCATATAGGAAGAAATGGACTTGTACACTTCGATGTCTCTAGTGTGAATGTACACTCTGTCTCTGTGTCTTTCATGTACATACACATATTCACAAATCCTAATCCCTTGCTATTCTTCAGTTATGCTACTTCATAAACTGGTATGTTAACATAGCCTCCAGGAAAGTAACTGTTTGAATTACGTAACAGACAGCAGAGACAAACTCAACTAGGGTTCAGCAAGGATTTGACTTGGTGTGGTAATGGAGAGAGCTGGAGCGAACATAATGCATGAAGAAAGCCAAGCGCTAATGATAACAGTATTGATTATTTTCTTCTACTGCTTAGAATAGATGATACATCGGTGTGACTTAAAACTTAAATTTTCCATTAAAAGTCAGCTTGAATAGGATAGCAGTTGGCTTATGGTGCAATTCGCTAAAGAAGGGAAATCATTGCATTTTTAATAACTCTATGTGGAAGGTTGAAGAAAAAAATGGACAATGGAGGCATTAAGAACACAATTGTCATTTTTAAAATTATATGACTGGTAAACCATATACTTCCTTTTAGCTGTGGCAATTTGATATAATCCCTATAATGACTTTCTGTTACTAGGATGTAAAACAGAACACAGTAAAACAGTTACACAAGACCAATCTAGGAATCTCAGAGACGTTGACTGGATGCAAGCATGAATAATATTAACTTGTATCATATGTTGAAATAACTTTTAAACTTTAAGCATTACTGGAGATTTTATTTTCATTTGTTGCAACTTGTGGTCAGTAGAACAATCTGAAATCGCAACTTATTATCACCAACCAAAGTTGATATGGCAAATGTGGTAGCAAACAGTTGCCAAATTACAAATCCAACAGACACAAAGCAACATTCATTTGAAGTCCTGTTTCTGGCCACCCATTTAATGTAAATCCAATAATTAAACTTCCTTTAGCCCTGTTTTAAAATTCATGAAGACCTGAGGGAAATATCTGTCTCTTTAGCTGCCAAATGCTCCTCTGTGTTCACCAGTGAGTAACTAACTGTGTCAGTTTGCGGTTTGGTGCTCGGTAGATGGTATCCACTGGGTTTATCTGAGCTTCTCTGCTTAAACAGCTGCATGCTGATGCTGGAAAAAGGTTAGCTGGTAGTGGTAAAACTGAACCAAAACATTAAATGTGGGCCATAAAACTACAACAATAAGATGAAATATGTTAAAAATATCTGTTTAGCTGAGGTAAAGTGCAGATTAGGGCAATAATTCTCTATAGGTTTATTATGAGTGACACCTTTAACATTATAGGTAGTCATTTTACCTATTGTTTGTTTATGTATAGTATTACTTATGGCTGTAAACCAAATTGTCCTCTGGGGATAATAAAGATACCTTGGACCTTGAGATAAAAACATGTTTATTGTACAGCTTTAATCAGACTACATAAGGACACAATAAATTGATTATGTATATTTAATAAGTCCATTCTGAATGGATTGGAAATGGGGAAGTTAGCATTGTGAACAAGTTAGTGATTTGCCTATACCCACCAAGTCCTGCTTGTCCACTGTGTATACTATATAAGTCATATGAATAGAAGCACATTGTATGGTGATATCCACCATGAGTTAGTATATTTGGTAGGTTATGGAAATAACGTGACTTTTTGTCTTAATTGTAAATTATTAAAATGCTTTCTATTTAGTCCATTACCTCAAAGCCTTCACTGCCTAATGCACAGATATGACCAATGCAGCATCTTCCAGCTGCCCTGGGGGTCAGCAGAACAAATATCCGGTCTGATACTAATAATCTAGGTGACTGTAGTTTTTATTCACACCATTATTATTTGTTGGTAACATTCATTTTATGGACTGTCTATTTTAGTCCGCTATTTATTAGGCTTTGATGCTGCATTTATCAACAGGTTCAGCAAAAAAAGAGAAAAACACAGAAGCTAGATATTACTGTACAAACGAATACAGAAAATACAGCAAGCGTGTGCAGAGGAAAGTCACTAGGGATGTTGAAGGAAACAAAGGAGGAGTGGAGGAATTGTGTGATTTGAGTGCTGAAACAACCCATGCCCCAACTTGCATTTTTAATGCTGGTAAGTTTAGATACACGTGCCTCCCAATAGAGTTTTAATAATCCATTTAGAATACAATTTGTGCCATTTGAATTTAGTAAAAGGATAGACACAAAGTGGCATGTTTGTATATTGAAAAGAGGATGGTTTTGTCACAAGTGATATATTGGTAAGTGCTTACTCATTAGCAGAACCAATTAACTGATGGTGGTTGCTGTGTTTCTGTGATGATGATGTTGATCAGTATGATAAAATAAAGAAGGAAAGAAGAGGACTTTTATTTCTTCAGTCTTTCTTAAACGGAGGATGACGAACAAGCCCATGTCACATGGTATAACCTCCATTAAAGAGGTTGTATGTTTCATTAACATTGTGCAATAGGGCATTTGTGCTGCATTCATGTGTTCGAAATAATTGGAAAAAATAACGATTATTTTCCATGGCTCACCTGATATGTTTACTTTGCTTTTTGCTGTCACCCAAATACTGGAAAAAAGCTATACATGTGGGTTCTAAATGGTCTGAGCAATAAAACACAACAGGTCGTATTTGTAGCGTGGGTATTTCAGGACGGCGGAGCACGTAGGTGACACGTAGCGGAGCCAATCCGCAGCCGTTCCGCAGTTGGTGAAAATCCAGGGACTTTAAAAGGTCATGGAACACCAAACGACTTCCCAATTTAGGAAATAGCACCATCAAAGAGCATGTGTATGCACCCTTGGCCCTGTTGAGTCTGTGCTCTCCGAGTGTCATTCTAGCTGTCAAAACAACACTAGGCAATTGAACTGACTGTAACTTGCCTATTGGTAATCTTTTCTATAATTATATAAAAATATAATAATATTTTGGAGCCAAAACATAGGAGGCTTTTCAATTAGTATATCATATTCCTTAGTGCGGAATACAAATGAGCCACTCCAGGGACATGTTTCTTCATTACAATGGACATGAGTACTGCAGTTTTGATTTTATCCCATATACTGTCCTGCTGCCGCAAATACTCACGAGGGCAACACATTTGTATTAAACTGCAGCTTCAAAAAAAGTCCCCATGCACTATTTACTCTGGTTTGAATAGCATTTGCTAAACACAACAGTGCCCATCTGAAATTATAAACATTAATATGTCTAAACCACTTTTGAAAAGTATACTATACCTTAGTGTAAGAATGAATGAGCTTGGGGCTTAGTCTCACAGAAAAATTATTGGGAGATCAGAAAATATTTAAAAAAAACTGAAATTGTTGAGTTTGGTCTTTTCCTGGAATATGTCAAATAGAAATAAATAAAACAAAAACATAGCCTTATCCCTTAAGATAAATGACAACAAACATTGGAAAATTTCCCTAAAGTAGTGATCAGCCCAGATTTACCAAAAAGTTAGCATTCACTCTTTCTTGTGGAGAATTATTTACTTGGTCAACAGACAGTCTAACAGTTGGACATAAGTCAATCAGATATAGCAAACAAAGAGGCAGTCAATCAAAAGGCAGGCAGGTGGCCATATGTACACAGGTACAGACAGGGAAAACAGAACAGTAAGGCAACAAGACACAGATGCAGTTTGGCACTGTCTGTCTATCTGTGAGCTACCCTAACAATGTACTGGAGTTAAGTACAGATGAGGTGTGACTGGGGGAGCAGGTGACTGAGTTAGGTGTTGAGCAGGACCAGGGAAACTCAACAGCTGGCAGGCATCTGAGGAAAGGCGCCTCAGAAAGAGGTTAGAAGAATTGAGAAAACAGGTAACAGTGGGGAGGAAATAGAGGTTGAGGAGGGAGGAGAGATAGATGGAACAGCTGTCTCCATGACAAGATTAGCTCTGGTTTTTATGGGGTCAAAATCTCATAAGTTGTGAGTACAAAGATGTCTGGGAAAATTGTGAGTGCTGCCATTATTTCTTTTCTCACTGCAGATGTCTCTTTAAATCTCATCAGTAGTCTGTACAACAGGTTTCTGCAGTTGCCCAAACATTGGCTTTTCATTCATTGAATACTCTTTAAGTATACTAAATGTCCTCTATCCAGCATAGTGTGCAGTTTTGCCACACTGTCTTTCTTATATTTCTATGTCCCTGGATTGTTCTGATTGTTTGCTTTGCTTCTCCAACTCTTTTTTGCCAACTCTTTATCTCTCTAACTTCATGTAGTTCTTTTTGATCCTTTATATTTTATCTAGTGCCACCAGTTGTGCAACATTATTATGTATCCAGCAACATTGGATTGGATTTTGGATGGATTGCCAGAAAATGTAATTTAGTTGTTCATGTTACCCACAGAATGAATTGTAATAACTTTATTGATCTAGAACCATCATCCAGTCACATTCTTTGGTTTACAATCAAAAATCTCCAAAACAAATGACATTTTCGTTAATATTAGTTGTACTTTGAGTATAGTGCTAACTAGCAAGAATTAGCATTCTAACACACTTAAGTAACATTGGGAACATTACCTGGTAATATGTTATTGTCATTTCACTCAAGACACCACTGCTTAAATACAGGCCCCACAGAGCACCCACGTGGGTTTTTTCCTATATATAAATATATCAATAAAAAAAATTGTATGAACACAAAGCAAAATGACAATGTGAGGATACCCAATTATATAACTGCAAATGTAGCTTTGATATGGATGTATTCTCACCCCTTAGATATGCGTACAAAGCATTTTTCTCAGTTTTATTTTGCAAAACAAGCACACTTCAACTTTTAAGGCTCACTGCTTTAAGCTACCGTATACTAAGAACCAGAGATGGCAAAAGTACTCACTTTCCCTACTTAAGTAGAAGTACAGATAATTGAGATAAAAAATACTCTGGTATAAGTAGAAGTACTGATTTAACTTAGTAAGTTAATATAAAGTTAAGAGTAAAAGTAACAAAGTACAGGCTTGGAAATTTACTTAAAGTATAAAATTAAATGAATGAAAAAGCTACCTGGACCAGACAGATGTTACTAGAGAGCACGCTGAGAAACTATAGTGGACATGGAAAAAAGGCTCTTTATATGCCATTGCCTATATTTTAAATGGCTGTCTGCCAATAGGCCTAAAACGTATAGCTTATTTATTGTGACAAAGACTGGGACTCAAGGTTAATAAGATTCTGACCGAGTTGCAAGATATGAACGGAGACAACTTCTCCATTTTGATGCTTTTTACAATCAAGCAACAGTATAAACATAGGCGTGGGTAGTTCTGTTATGACTGTGTGTTTGTGTGGTATTAAAATAAATAAATAACACTGTAATGGCTACCATACACAATGCATAGGAACCATAAATGCTAGCAAATAATAAAAATAAACCCACTATTAATTATATATTATCTTAATGAGCAAGGACGTTCAACAGTTGCCGTTATGTTGAACCAATCTCTGCTAAGAACCCTGAGGCAACATGTTGTTTTATGTGAGGTAATTCTTCATGTGTTTGATCAGGATCATCAGAGCATATTACTGCTTTTTAGTCTTGTTATAAAACTTAAATCTGGAAATATTTTGAGCATAGCATCTAACCAAGCATCTAATTAAGTGGCATGCACTGATTGCTGTACACACATGCACAGACATTGTTATGAAGCAAGAAAGATGTATTGCCTAAATCATTACTGTTAGATACACTGTCTAGTGCACAATTAATATTACAGCTCTACATGACAATGGAAGAAAGGCATGTAATCAATCCCCCCAGGTTAAACAAGCTCACTAGTAATATGATTCACTGTTGCCTGTGACAGTGAATGATGGGTTGGCTGTTTATCCATCAGACATGCAGCTGTATGTCTAACTGTTAAACAGTAGCATCTTGTTTTGTGGGCAGACTTGACAGCATATTGCCATTGTGCCATTTTCTCATTGCAGGGCATTAATTTCCACACCAGTCCGGTGTCACACAGATGTTACTCTCTTCTGCAAGTTTCCTCATCCCTCTGTTTCTCTCTCACTCTCTGGCCTCCCTCTCACTTATCCGTTCTCTTTGCCTGTTTGAGTATGACACAAGGATGGGGCCCTGCTGCAGGGGGATTCAACAGAGTTACAAATCAAAGTGGGTTAATCAGATGGCCAACCAATTTCAGGAGGCATGTCTCAGTTCACTTGCCCCACTGCTCTAGTTGGTTTTATATGCTATTGCTTACACCCTCCAGCTCCGAGTTTTGATTTAGGCGTTGTGGTGAAAACAATTCCAGTCATACTTGCTGAACTTCAATTGCATTTGTGCGGAGACTGTCCTCCCCCAAAAAACGTCTGTGCAAGCAGCTTATTATGCTTATGTCAGATTCAGGTGGATGGATCGGTGAAACAGAGGACTTTCACCCAGGGGCCACTGTTTATGATCCATGTGAAACCACTTTGACTCATTTTAACTTACGTACCAAAGTTATCTTGTAAGTTAAGTAAGTAACACTACGTTGTGAATGTAACTAAGGCACGTACTTAGTTATGTACAAAACTCAAACCATAACCTTTTCTTGAACCTAAGTGGCCTCGTTATGTTGTCTAAACTTAATCAAACTGCTAACATTTCGCAAAATTAAGTATATGTTCAAAACTGCAACAGTTTAATTACTGTAGATATGAGGACATTTAGATCTTCTGCCCAGTAGTGCTGTAGTGGCGCTTATTTTGGAAGCGTTCCTGTGGGTCGTATTAGATGGTAGGAACAAGCAATCTATTTGGTCGAATGGGTTGGGGGACTTGTTGTAATCTTTATATATATACTGTGAATATATAATTAAATATACTGTACATTCATAGACTTTCAACTTTAACAGAAAATGTGCACATATGGCTTTATAAATCTGCTTCATAAACCTACAGAGACAAGACGAGCTGAACCACATATCTGTTATTTAGTTTAATAGAAATGGCATGTTGTACACCGGGATCAGTGAGGATCAGGGGCAGTGGAATGAAGAAAAAGTCAAGGACAAGGAAGTTTCTTCAGCAATTTCAGCAATAACTAGAACACTATTGATCAGTTTAACTACAGTGATCTGTTTTTCAAACCTCAAAAGCCCACTGTTTCCAGCACATTTAAACATTACACATTACACACTGCAGCTGCCTTGAGGGTGTGAGCAACTGCTGTGTGTTGTGTTGGGAGGATAACACTCATCATTGTGTGGGACCTATTTTTAGATTGTTAATCAAGGTAACATGTTCAGACTGACACACTCAGTATGATACCTCATAAAGTGTGAGTAGAGTGAAATTGCTTCATTTTGGCTCATCCACCCGCAGTGATCTAACAGAGGTCGGAATCATAGGTATGTGCTTTAAGTGTGTGAGTGTGCGTGGTGTCTGTATTTGGTTTAGTGTTTGTTGTCGGACAACAAAATAATGTCTCAACCCCAAGGTCTAGCATATTGGTGTAATGCAGAACAAATATTTGTTTCTCCTGTTAACAGGTATTTCACAAAAAAATTCTATTCCAATTTTGTTTTGAGATTTACTCCAAAAAGAGAAATTTAGTCTGACTCGAGACACAATATAGGCTGTTTAACTGTTAGTCTCTGGTGGTCCAGCAATTTACAAAATTCAGCCATATTTAATATTTGTTCATCAAAAACTGGAGGTTGTCATAGAATAAGGCCCAGATTAAAAGAAAGTTGGTACAAACTCATTATAATGATTGAGAAAGCTATTGACACAGCAATTTGCCATACTAACTCATGGGGACACATTGTATAATCAAAAATAAAGGATAGATGTTATGCATGTAATGGGTGGAGGCACATATGATATATAGTTTGTGTCTTGAGAAAAGAAATAAGAAAGAAAAAATTAAAATCTGTAAAGCCTTTGTCATTTTCCAGGCCCTTTGAAGAGAGTTCCTAACTTCAGTTTATCATTTGCCTGTCTGCCGTCAAGTCATCCAGTATCAGGCTTTCATATAGGGTCATTAGGTGAAAATAGCACTAACTTTACCCTGCACTGCACAAGAAAGCTTAAAGGAGGGAATGTCTGAGTACCAAAAAAAACTATCTAAACCTCCTTTTTTTACTTTTGGTTGTTTGTTTTTTCCTGCAGTAGGTTATAATTCTACTCTCATAAGGAGTAGTACATACATTTGGTCTTAGTTGGGGGAACTACTTGGCTACATTCAACTCTCTCTGTGATGACACATTTCTTGTTTCAATAGCTGATTTCATAAGAAAGGTGTGTCAATGACACATCTTTCTGTTTCTGTTCACACAGGCTAATAATAACATCTTGTCTGCTGGACAGAGTCTTTATCAAGTTACTGTTTGGTATGTACATGTTACTGTTTGCTACACATGCAGTCCCCAACAGCACACAGATTGGTTAGTGACAACAGCTGTTTTGTTTTACAGGCAAGATATGCATCTGTGTAGAAGTACATGCCATGTTTTTTGAAATCATATGTAATACTACATTTGAATTTCCTGTTTCCCCATTTGTATGTGGTCAGCAGTTTTAAGGTATTCACACTGTATAGCATTTGTTAAAAAAAAGTTTTGCATTTTGGGGCATTTGATAATGCCAGTGTGGATAAAATGCCAAAACAAGCGAAAATGGCACATTTCAAAAGGTCATTGTATTTGATTTGTGTTAGATAAATGTATTTTTGAGTTACACATAATGATGTGTGTGTTTCTTACAAGCGGAATAAATTTGCTTAACATGGTTCTGATGTTGTGTCTTGTCATCAAAGTCTTACAACTGGTCTTATGGGTCACTGTGGTTTGGCTCATGTCTGGCACTATCACACATTTTTCACAGTGCGTGGAAACTAGTTGTCAATGGAGTACAACACTAGATTCTGCTTTATCACAGCTTGTCAAAATACAAGAAGTTGATAATGGACAAACAAGAGAGGCGGCGGGTGTGGATTGGTTTTCCCAGCAGCTGAACATGACACTGTGAGCTGATAATAGGATGATGTCAAGAGGGAAACTGCAGCAATTGCTCTTGGATTGAGTTCACTTATATTATATACTAATGATTTAACAGTGCAAATTGAGTTCAACTTGAAATGTTCATTTCTTACAGTGTAATAACAGAAATATATTACAGTTTTCTTTGTAGTTCCGTCTGTCTTTTGATTCAGGGAAGAGGTACAGTTGGGGAAATGAAGCAAATAGCATGTTATACTGTTGTTCATTAAGCTTTTAAAGGTTTTACAAATGCTAAAGATGAAGCCCGTTTCTAGATCTGAAAGAAGACTATTCAGCCTTATATTGTCAGCTGTGGGAGCAATTTAAAGGAAAAGAAAGAGATAAAAGAAAACCTGGATGAGAGGTTAGCCAGGCATGTAAGTGTTTTGAAATGCTTTCCTTATGGATACTATAATTTCTCCCACTTCTGCAGCTCCCACTTATTGAGATTGTCTGCAAGAAATGTATGTCCATCCTTTTGTATTGGTGTTTGTGGTTATATTCTGTCCATTGATGCTCTAAAGATTGCCTAAGTGTGTATTACATGGCTCTGGCATTGTAGTATTAAGTGTTTTATTGCTGTGTGAGTAGTAGGAGAGCTCACAAGGAACGTGCAAGAGGAAATAGTGGACTTTTATGTTTTATCTATCTCTCTTCCTCTTGTGTAGAATATTTAATATTTATATATTAAACATGGAGTATACATTTTCTAAACTAAATTTAGCCAATCTGCCCTCTTTTTGATCAATATAAAACTTGAATCACAATTTCGAGAATGACTTCTTGGGAAAGTACTGTGAGTAAAATTGGGATTATAGATTTTAGTTATTTTTGCAAATGGCAATGAAATGAAAAAAACAAGGCCATAATCTTGATCTCTGTCACCTGTTAAAGAGGTCAGTTAGGGTGAGATGAGGAGAGGAACAACTCACTGGAAAAATAAATGACATTGTAAAGATTAGTGTTGACCATGATTCATGTGTGGGTTTGTGTGAGATGCACTTACTTTCATTGCAGAGTACTGTTGGTATTAAGGCTTTTTGATGTTCACGTCAAGTTATTAATTCTCATTATGTGGAGTTGCATGTATTAAACAGCCTGGTCTCACAGAATTCCGTGAAATGATCACAAACTGTTACCAGCGCATTTTTTGCTGTCGGCATGGAATGTGTGAAAATTCTGTGTGGCCACAACGGAAAACAATGCCAAAGTAAAGTCAATGAGAAGATGACGTAGCAACACTAGAGAGATACTTGTAACTTAAAATTATGTTTCCAGAATCGTTTCAGAAGTTCATGAACTCGTAAAAGGGTGAACGGCACTTCTGCATTTGCTTTGTGGCTTTCTACCGGCTATAACCCCACTATGCAAGTTTGCCAGATCGGGTGGGGGATCTGTAAAAAAGAGACAATTCCGCTTCCAACCTGTAAGAGGACCAAAGCAGAAAAAGTTCCCCAGTGTTGCTTTAACAGCAACAACAAAAGCTCGAAAATCCACGTTAGGAGGTTTGTTGGGATGGTTGAACAACAAAGTACTTTCACACAGGAGACTGTAATTCAGTTTTGGGCAACTTACTTCCAAAATTTAATTTTTCTTATGGATTACTGGTAACTGTCATTTGAGAGTAATAAGTTATAATACAATATTACTGTCTCTGAATTGTAATGCG
>NC_045745.1:18291105-18294336 GCF_008692095.1 Etheostoma spectabile | reverse complement strand
TTTTACATTACTTTTGAGTTACTTTCACCAAAATAACACCAGAAGTTTGACTTGGCAGCTAGAGTGTGAATTTCACCACCGGATCAAGAATATCTCTTTCTTTGGAGCACGACATTGTTGTAAAATGTTCGTTTAAAGCACTTGAATAAAAAGTTCATGTTGTTTAGTTTAAAACTAGTTTAAAAGGTAGTCTAAAGAAAATAGTCAATTATAGTGTGATTATACCTCACTATTTACATTATTTACAGTACTTGATTTACAGCTGATACGTGAAAAGGTACACAACCTTTTTTGTTTAACAGTAATTTAGTCTTACTGTGAACCTTCACAGGAAGTGCATTTATTTTGAAGAAGCCTACACAGAAGTTGTCTGTTGTGACAGATGTTGTGTACTATTGCTGGCTTACTGAGAGGAACGTAAAAAGCTAGATGCAAAACATGTCCGTTAAGCTTAAGTTGTTCATTTTCTTGTTCGTAAAACTGCAACGTATTGAACAGTAAATAGTCACAGTAAAAGACAAGCGTTTTTGGTCGTCACTTGAAGCCATTCCACTATAGGCATAGTTACTCTCTACTGCTGATAAAATTAAATTAATTAAATTAAATTAAATACATGTAGCAAGCCTAAACATTAATTAAACAAATTAAACGCTTTTACACATACTTTTTACATGCCTTTTGAAGGACAGGTTTGAATCAACCTACACACCCAGATAACTGTTTTTAGACACAACTTGCAAGTTTTGCACTGATACAAATTTATCTTGGTCAGGAGTGCTGCATGATCACTTTAAAAAGAACATACCAAATTTAATTTAAGACATGATTTGTCAAGCCATCTTATACTATGGTTCATTGCATTGCTAAGTTTAGAATTGCCTGCTGTGTACATAAAATCACTGCATCACCAGCATACAACTGGATTTCTACATCAGGACAAACAAAGGCAGATCATTAACACAAAGTCTGAACAACAGTGGCCCAAGTATAGAACCTTGTAGAACACAAGTAAAAGTTTTATAGGCACTAGATTTATGAGTTTCGACCTTAACATAGTGTGTTCTTTCCTTTAAATATGATTTCATCAACTTAATAGTATCATTTCAGAAGTTGAGTTAATTTGCTAATAAGTATTCTATGATTCACAGTATCAAAAGCCTTTCTGAGACTCAAAAAATAGCCCCAAAAGTATCACCTTTATCTATCATGGATTTCATGTTTTCCAGAAGGTATAGGGTAGCTGTTTCTAAAACCAAATTGAATTGGATGCAAGGTGAAGTCCCTGCTGTTCAATAAAAGACTACCAGCTCAGAAACCCACTTCTCTCACACCTTGGATACAACAGGCAGAATAATAATAGGTCTTTAGTTAAAGACAAGCTGGGGATTTCCTGCTTTAAAAATTGGTGACACAGTGGCCAGTTAGCTCAGTTGGTAGAGCAGGCTCACATTTATAAAGGATTGTTCCTCAATGAAGAAGGGCCAGAAGGTCCAGGGTTTGAGTCTGACCTTCCCCTTTTCATGTCAGAACTGTCCTTAAAAATCTTTAAAATAAAGACAGTTTCCTTGCTCTTGGAAAAATCCCTTGAGAGATTGAGAGGTTGATAATATTTGTAATGGGTAATGCTAGGGAATCCTATAGAGACATAAGCATTATAGAATTGTCATTATAGAAAAGTCTTTGGCTTTGGAAATCTTGAGTCTGTTAATTATCCTTAATACCTCATGCTCAGAGATGTTTCTTAGAGAGAATTGGGGTTTGGAATTTTGGAGCTGACAGTCCACTAGAACTTTTTCATCTAACTCAGTGAAACCTTGAGCAATGTCATCTCCAGAATCTGTAAAGTATCTGTTAAAGCCATTTAGACTTTAGATACTTCTTTTAGTGCCTAATATCGCTCCTTATCATGTTCAGTATAGCTGTATTCAACCAAGGTAGACAGTTCTTTAATTTTATTATTACCTGGGAATATCTTTGTAGACTTTTGGGCTATGCCCTAAATTGTGTTGATACACATACTACCATCTTCATCTACATTCCTCCCAGTTATAAATTCATTCAACTTTGTCTGGTTTATTGCATTTGAACATTTTCAAGTTCACTTTAAAGAATTCTAGGATACTCAAGAAGATTCTTATTTTTCCTGAATCTGTTCTTCGTAAGCTTTTGTGTGAATAAAATAAAATTATGGTGAGCTAATCCAGTAATTAGGTTATATGTTTTCCTTATGTTTTTTTTGGCCTGTTCGAAAAAAACGTAAACTAATCTTTGTCTGTGAGGATGCAGTTATTCTGGTAGGTCCTAATTAGTTTTGTAAAATCCATATAATCAATTGTTTTAAATGGATTCCTAATTTTCTTGTCATCCTACTTTATGTTAAAGTCAACCAAAAGCATGACTTCATTTTTAGAATTACTGTACATTCTTTGAGTAACCTTTTAAATTCATCATGGAAGCTAATATTGGAAGAAGGTGGAGAATATGACCAAACTAGGTCAAATGACATTTGAGAAGAGAGTTATATTTAGACCAATACACTCCAGATTAAGATTAGACAAATCAATCAGACTGCACAGAATGATTGTTCATGTAAACTATGTCTCCGCCGCCTCTTCCCTTAGGTGTGTCACGTGTAAATAAATCATATCCGGTTACACGTAGGACTGCCTATTACGGAGCCCCGGAGGTGACATGTACTGGGGACAAACACTTTTGTGAGATATTGATTTTGTTTTGCGAGATATCAAGTTTTATTTGTGAGACCTCCCAAATCCAACAAACCATGAAGCTAACCTAGCTATCTAGTATTTTGCTCTTCAGTATCTAGCTAGTAGCTAGTAGCATAACATGATAACATCTCCTTGGTTGTCTAAATACATCCAACGTTTATTTTGATAAGCACTACTAATTAATACATGCTAAAGTTGAGTGTTACAATGGACAATTTTGTTCACTGTCAATGACTGCAGGCTAACCTTAGTAGCTAGCTAGTATCTAGCTAGTAACTTGACATGATTACTGATCCTTGTGTCAAGTTCAAAACCTTGAATAAAAGCACTCACAGACACAGACTTTGTCTTTCTGCTTTGCAAAGGGGATGAGCAACTGAAATTATTCAGTAGTCTTCCAACTTGTTCTTCCCCTGCCCTGCCTTTTTATTGAAGTTGAATACATGGGAGTTAACACATTGTATCTCTTGTATAACTTTGCACAGTACACCATGTTTCTTTC
>NC_045745.1:18278699-18291095 GCF_008692095.1 Etheostoma spectabile | reverse complement strand
AATAGGACACTGTTACTGGGCAAGCTTTAGTCAGACAAATGTGCTTACTCATGCTGAAATGAGGAACTTCTTATCTCCTCACACACACACACAGTTTCCCATCTAATTTTCCCTTTGCACAACATAAGTTCACACATATTCACATGATAACTCTTTATAGTTCCCACATCTTGGTTGTCTAAATACATCCATCAGTTATTTTGATATGCATGTAAACAATCAGGAACAACGAAAACACAATGTTTACCGTTAGTGAATGTTTTATACAATGAAACGGCGAGTTAAGAGAACAAACTAGCTATACTTGAATGAATGAGCATGTTGCTATGACAACACAAACTAGCGCTATTGACATCAACAGTCAACGACAACGTTCATTATAACACTTCACTTTGGCATGTAATAATCAGTAATGCTTATCAAAACAATGGATGTATTTACACAACCAAGGAGATGTAATCATGTCATGCTACTATCTAGATACTAGCTAGCTATGAAGGCTAGCCTGAAGCCTAGCACACTACTTGCTAGCTAGGTTAGCTTTAATGTTTGTTGGATTTGCGAGATCTTGCAAATAAAACTCGATATCTTGCATATGAAACACAATATCTCACAAAACAAAGTCAAGATCTCACAAAAGTGTTGGTCCCCAGTACATGTCACCTCCGGGGCTCCGTAATAGGCAGTCCTATGTGTAACCGGATATGATTTATTTACACGTGACACACCTAAGGGAAGAGGCGGCGGAGACATAGTTTACATGAACAATCATTCTGTGCAGTCTGATTGATTTGTCTAATCTTAATCTGGAGTGTATTGGTCTAAATATAACTCTCTTCTCAAATGTCATTTGACCTAGTTTGGTCATATTCTCCACCTTCTTCCAATATTAGCTTCCATGATGAATTTAAAATTTCTCTTTTTTTTTTTCCTCTGTCACCTCTGAGACTACGTAGCCTTTGGTGAATTATTATGTAACCATGTTTCTGAAAGGCACAAATAAAATCTAGATTTGAGTTACCTAGCATTTGTTTCACTTGATCAATTTTGGAAATTACACTATGGATATTCAAATGCCCCCTTAATAGTCCCCTGGGTGTTGTACAGGGGTCCCAGATACATCTATAATGATTTACAGTATTACAAAATTTAAGGCTGCTGTGTTTAAAAAAAATAAAATGTATCGATGCAGTTGAGTTAGGACTTGGTGTATTATCTGGATGGTTTTGTTCTACACATATGCAAGATCCCTGTCTATATTTGGAAGAGTCACTTCCATATTATGTGTTAATTTGAGAGTTGGCTACTCACACTTTGTTGAATTTAACACATTTGAAAGCAGGGATTTACTTTGCCAGGGCAGGGCTGTTGGCACCTGGTATTGCAGGTAAACAACAATTGTAGGACGGATTTCAGATCCTGACCACCACGCCCGCTGAGCTCACCCTCTGACACATATGGCTCCCATGGCTACCTCAGCCACCATATATATTTTTAATAAAGCCATTGAATTTTTAGATAGACAGCATATTAAGTGCCACACACTATTGTTTTGTTGTTATTTGGTAGGTAGTACTGTACTAATACCATATCTCTGTTGTCCTTGTATGTCATTGCCACACACATACACACGCACACCCGCACACACACACACACACACACACACACACACACACACACACACACACACACACACACACACCACACACACATTTCCAGCTCTGAACCTAAATCTAACCTAACTTAAACCAATTCTGCCCCCTCAAAAAGGCCTTCACTCTCTAGGTCTCACAAAACACTCACACACACACACACACACACACACACACACACACACACACACACACACACACACACAAGCTGACAACCTCCTAAAGCACCCCTGCGTCTCTTATAGGTCAGTCCAACTGTGAGGAGATATTGCTTCTTCATGGGTGTCCTTGCTCAAGGAGATACTGTATACAGGCCATCAAATCTGTATTTACAGAACTTTGTACATGGAAAAATACAAAAGTCATACACTCAGAGACACACATACATAAACTGGATTTGTTGTATTAAAGGTTGATAAGTGTTTGTACTCAGGTGCTAAATGCGCCATCGATCCACAGATGTCCATATATTGCATTATCTCATTGTTGACAATGTGTGCTTCTTGGTACTCTGTTTGAATAGCAATCAGTTTCTTCTTTTTAGTTCACCAGACCTCCATAATGCATGAGATGTAGGACTCCTCTAGTGGATTAGATAATTTTCCGGAGTTGTGTATGAGTAGTAGTCAAAGGACAGCTGCCTAAAGCTTTAGCAGCAAAATAAATTTGCCAAAATTGTATTTCTAACATTCTGTCTAGTGTAAATGACAGCTGACAATGAAATCAGCATCACTGTCCTGTTCTGCCCTCTCTTCTCTTCCCCATCAACCCCCACCATCACCACCACCAACCACCCCCCTTTCCAAATTGCCACTCCACTCTATTCCTCTCGAGGGACACAAAAGGGCCTGCACATGCTCCAACTGACTCTAATAAATTCTATGTAGTCAGTTAAGCTATACGACAGCCAACTGGCAAAGATGTGCACCCGTGCTTTGGGAGAGCTCTGTGGAAAAAAGGGTTCTCTAAATTTGATTCACCTTCAGCAGTAAGCTCTCTTGAAAGCTATGTTCGGGCCAGGGTAAATGATGAAAGAGTATTGAAGGAAAATGGGGATATATAAAGAGAAGGAGGGACAAGAGACACTGAGAGAAAGAGAAATAGAGAGAGGAGCAGTGTGATGAAAATGGAGGTTAGACAAAGTACAAGTAAACAAACAAGAGTCTGGGCATTATTAAATCAGTCATCTGTTTTCTGATATGTCATAAACTAAGGAAATGGTCTTAAGGGAAGGAAAATGGTGGACAAGGAGAATTGGTCAGGGTAATGTTACTATGCAAATTCAAACATATCTATCAAAGTATTTTTGTTAAAGATATTTTCTTGTTATATCTATTTGGATATATTTTTAGGTTTTCGTTGTCAGTCTGACTGCTGGATTACAATATATCAATATTATTTCTTTTGGAGCAAACGGGCCAAATGAAACCCCTGCAGCAGCCCCTGTATGCTTTCCTGTTGCAGATTTTCTACATGCAGTGCACAAGCTGTTCCAGATACAGAGCTGAATCCTAAGGACTACGTACACAGATCTCCAGAGACTGTGGAATATATGTCACTCAGCTCTGTGGGGATAGGCATGTTTATTATTAGGCCTCTTTGGAAATGCTGTGCCCTATGCCAGGTTCCTCATACCCTGTCGCTGACGGCATAAGGACTGTGTGAGACAGGAAATTGAAAGCCACTTGTTATTGGAGGGCTTTTTGGAAGAACTGAAGTAGGCGGATGATAGAGTGCAGTATGGACATATGGCTGAGCGGTGGAGGGATCACATTTCCGTCCCACTAAAGGTATTTCAAAGAGAGGACAGGAGATAGGAAGATAGACACAGAGAGGATAGAGATAAAGGAGGATTCAGAGGTAGCCTGCTTTAGGATTCAGCGCCACTCTCTTTATTTAAAGCCACATATAGTTCTTTTAAAAACAGGCAAAAACAAGTACATGACAATGACATGGTTTGTCAATATTGTACAACATCCAGTCAATGCTTTTTTTGCCAAAAAACACATTGATTTAGCACCCTTTTACCTGAATGCAAAATATGCCAATTTTGAAAATTTACACATCCAAGGTTTATGTTAGCAAGCTTTGAGGAAGAGATATTCAAATCTGAATCCTGTTCAAGGCCCTTCAGAACCCATGAAGCACCTCAGAGGCTGAGCCAACACCTGTTTTGTTCTCTAGCCGGCTCCCTCGGCTGTGTCTGTTTAGTGGTAATGATCTAAGCCATTCACACTCACCACCATTGTATTCCCACTTTTTTCTACCGCATGCAAATAGATGCAACAGGGAATACACAAGAGAGGGGGAAGCTATAGGGAGAAGTAGATTGAAGGAGATTCATGTAAAGGAATGAGGGGGAAATGGTAGATTAAATAACATGGATGAAGAGAAAAGGGGAATGGATAGGACAGATGAGGAAAGGGAAAAAAGATGGGGGAGAGAAAGTAGCTGAGGGAGGTCATTACTGGTGCTGAAATCAGAGACTGGAAGTGAAGAGCTGGGAGAATAAATGCAATTTTCATCACTGATCCACTGAGCTTTCCAGTGCCTTTCATTTACCCCCCTCTACAATCTTACCCCCCCATCCATTCCAGCAAACTCACCCCACCATTCCACACCATTCATATGGAAAACTGGCTTCAAGGGTTGTGGGAAGAAAGAGAGATATAACCTCTGCTCACTATTGAATCATACTCATTCTGATCCTCTACTCTTTTCTCTCTCCCTGTAGACTTGGGCCCCCAATCTCCTTTCTTCACCCTCATCCTCCTCCCATTGCACCCCCTCTTTCTCTAACTTTTCACCATTTGTCCCTCACTTTATTGCTACTTCTCCGCCACCTTCATCCACCTTATACTTCTTTTTGTCTGTTTTATTTCTACTTAATCAAAAGACTACCTCCCATGGAAAACCACCACATCAGTTGCTTGTTCAAATGGCCTAACATGACCTATGTTTAATTGATAAGGACGTCTAGTGACCATATACATTTTCACCTCTGCCTGTCAGGAGGAAAGGCGGTAATAAAATGGATAGATTTTAACATGACTACAAATGTTTCCCATCCTTAATCTTTTTTTTTACTACAATATTTCCTTCACTGTAAACTTGCAATAATTGTTTGCAACACATTTTATTTGCACATCCAGCAGACACACAGCAACATTGGCATTCAAGTGAAGTCTTCTTTCTGGCAACCTGGTGAATGTCAATTTCTTGAAATATCTGGTTCTTTAGCAGCTACATGATCCATATTTTCACCAGCTTGCAACCTTAAACTGTTGGCCTTTTTTGTTGGACAGCTAACACACAGTGTGTATTCAGAGCTTTATTTATTAAACTCTACTTTGGCTGAAAATGATGCTATGAAAACAGTGAGAGTGAACCAAGACAGTAATGTTGCAGGTCTCAAAACCCAAACAATGAGCTGAAGATGAAATCCAGTTCTGTGTAGATCTAAGGGGAACTGCGGAGTTGGGTAAAAAAAAAAAAAATAGTGGATTCATCCCTACAAGCGACTCCTTTCGCATTTTAAATAGTGATGGAATAAGCTTTAAAACTTGCTTTAAAACTATCAATTACTCAACAGAAACAAAGTTGGAACAATTAATACTACAGCTATTCAAGGCCAGTTTATGGCAAAGACAATACTTGACAAGCGCAAAGCATGTGACTTGTTATTTGTTTGAGCAATTAATAATGGTTTCTTACAGTACTTACATATTGGAAATTCCCGTTTCTCCCTGGTAGTCAAATTATAGATTAACCAGCTTAGTTTTTACCTATTATTTGTTTCTGTTTTTCCTGAATTAGCATTAACCAAGTTAACGCAAACACTATCTTGTAGTGATTGTTACAGCTATTAGGTTCCCTCATCCAATGTGTATTTTTCACTTAAAAGGTACTTCAGACTCTAATTTCAGAGATAGTTTTCTAATTTAACTTGATCCGCACTGCTTCAAGGTGCTTTCACTAAGGATTGTATGAATGTTTTTCATTTATGTTCCACAATCTGCATATTAACTATTTTTCAATCAGTGTAAATATCAGGCTCACATTGGGCCCAAACAGCTTTAATATCAAAAGGGACACTGGTTATTATGACTAATTGAGGCTTTTGACCCATTTGTGGCTTGGGGTAAGGTGACTCGAGTTGATGAGGTCAGAATATCAATACGTGTTGGAAAATAATTGCAGGTTGTGCCATCTGCCTCTCACTCGCTCAGATGGCCATAAGCTACTGCCGAGTGGTGATGACAGTGCCCTTAGCGTACGCCGGCAGTGGGTCAGGTGAGCGGAGTCAGCAAAGTGAATAGAGATGGTTTTGCAGTGCCAGATTCTTCCCCTGCAGTCGATCGCACCAGGTTTTTGATGATGACTCAGTAGTTTATGTGTCATGTGTGCTGAGCAGCAATAGTAATTGTACTTTTCAGAATCAGAATCAGAATCAGCATCAGCTTTATTCGCCAGGTATGAGGACACATACGAGGAATTTGTCTTTGGAGCATCGTTACTCACACTGTGCTTACACATACATATCAACCAAAACAGAAATATACACACTTAACTTTTTCAAGTGTTATACATAAAGGATAGACCTGTACTGTACATTGTCCTTGTCAAAGGATGACATTTTATAAATTATACGTTTGGATTGAAACTTTTCAGAACCAAAAAATAGTTGAGCTGCATATGTGAACAGCACTGATTGACTGACTGACTTGTATGAAATATCTTGTGTGTTTAACACAATCTGTAAAAAATGTATTAAACAAATTGTATCTTCAAAATGAGGAGACATTAACTCAGTAGGAGTTGTGCTGTGGAACTTAATAATAGTTATTGGTTAGGCCTATAATGGATTCTCATATTCTATAGTGGCTCTCTCTAACATAGTTTTTGTACTGATGCTCATTATGACTGTTGTTATGACAGCCTCCCTTACACTTAAATGAACACAGTTGCCGCAGTTATTCTGGTGATTTACAACTTCCTCCCACAGAGAGAGAAAGAGAAGGACACACTATAGCTATCTTTGAGGAGAGGTTTATGTTCTCGGTAAACTAGCCACAGTGGCACCTGCAGAGAGCGTCCCACAAAGCATACCACAACTTCCCCAAGTAGATATAGGCTTACAAAAATAGGCTCTCGGGGAAGACAATGGAAACATTTACTCTGTAATAATTAAGCCCACCTTGCATAATGCCTTCTTATTCCATCATGGCTGCCAGTTTTTTTTAACTTCTCACATTTACTGAATAGTACCTCAGATTCAAAAAGTTGACAGTGGTGGGGAGACTTGTGGATAATATGCCAGAATGGCTGATGGCCTCAACAAATGATGACTATTAAGGGTGCTGGGGCTGGCAAGTGATGGAATACAAAAGAATGTGACTCTTGTTATCTAAATCCTTGTTGTAACATATTGTAAAGGACATATTGCAATATTACATATTGCATCCACAGTGCCAGGTAAAAAATCACAGCTGCATTGTTTTTGCTATCCCTGTTCAGCCTTAGCTGTGATCCCTGAAACACAACAAACACACAAATATGTAGCACATGTATCTATCTAGACATGCATGCACACTATGCATTGATAAACACATCCACAGGATTAAAATAAATAGTGCATGTGTCATTTTTTGATATTAGTAGAATCTATAGAAGGAATGTAGTAAGACACACTGCAGATGTTATTTTCAATGTCCACATTTCTAACAAGACAGGAAGAGACACTGTGTTTGTGTATGTAAGTGTGTGCATGCCCACAAGAAAGAAACATGGAGAATCCTCTGTGATGTTTTGTAGAACACAGTAAACCCTCCTGTTTGATGGTGTGTATTGATGAGTGTAGCAAAAGTAGTTTAGGAGGTCTACATGGCAACAAGCATCTCTTCAGCCACGTGCTGCGGTCGCAGCATGCCTTAAAGAGCGGAGTGTGAGCTGTAAGTTACATAACCACCAACCAAGAATGGAAGTTTTGGGAGGGCAGCACGTGCAGCCAAGGATCTGTTGGTGAAAGTGTAAAGGTACCCAGATATTAGACTTTAGACGGTTATATAGTCTATACTGCAAGAGAGAACCAAAATATACCACCCACAGGATTAGCTATTTCCATGTTTTTATGTAAGAACTATCTCCTTTTTGTGGAAATCATCCAACATTTCCTTAAGCATCTACATACCCCTTCAAAAGTATTTCTTCAAACCAACTTAAATGAGGCATTTCAGCATTTCTTTCATACACTATATGAAAAAATGGAAGTGCCATCAATCCCATACATTTTTGTTTAGCATGGATTTACTGGAATCAGTCTATTCCAGTTCCAAACCCAATTATAGTTTTTAACGCTTGAAATGCCACTATGCCAATATGTCTTCTGAAAAACTCAATTCTTAAACCCGTGGTTGTCAGCACCCCAAGCCAAATAAGGGACAAAAACCACGAAAACATGACAAAACCTATTTCAGTCAAAAACGGGCTCCACTGAGCAAAGCTGCTCCTGTTTTCCTGACTCTATCCAGTCAACATCCAAGCCTCCAGTTCCCAAGGTGCTGTGAGATGTCAGATCTGTAGCCGACGGGCATATTCAAAAATGCATGTTCAGCCTCTTTGCCAGAAAGTGGATTTGCCAGTCATGACAAAAAAGTTCCCTGAGACAGCAAGTTTATTTAACTTAGTTTTTCATGGATGATTGGTAGGCTTCCTACTTCAGCGAGCTACATGAGCATCTGACTGCTGCCTTGACTCTTTTATTGTGTCCTAGATTTAGCATCAGGGAATTTTACTGCAAGTTATCAAACTTCCTCTATTTGTTTATAAATTATTATATGTCTTACAAGTTAATAATTATATAACAAGCAATGCTTTACAGGAGTGTACGTCTGCAAAGAGGTTTATTTTTGTTGGTACTCAACTATAGTGTTTGAATGTTTCTCAACAAGCATTGTATGTATTCCTGAGGTCTAAAAATGCATTTCCTTCTGAGTACAAAATTTGCAAAGCTGATTTTTTGGAATATTTTGAAACCTGAATTATTTAAATTAACATTAGCTTTTAAACTGTCTTCTTTTCTCTATTTGCTGTTGGTGCAGTGATCTCTTGCCCTATTACACCTGCCAACTGTTGATCACCAATATTGCATGAAACCATAAGCAGGAATGTGCTCACATGCACATATGTTTGCAACGTTGTGCACATGCTTGTAAAACTTGAGGTACAAATAATACAGGCAAAACACTCAAATCATGAATCCAAATGAAATGAATCCATACAAGTTTGCCTCAGTAACAATGTTGCACAGACGTCTTCATCCAATCCATGCCTACGATGAAGACAAACATGCATATTATATCCAACACACTTTGATGTCTGACTCTGCTATGAAAAGCAGACGTATACAGTCTCTCAAATGCTATTTGCTGTAAATGCAACTTGATGTTGTGTGAGAAGATGGTTTGCCATTCTGGTTGTGGCAGGACAAACATGGTGAATATGTTATGCAAGTACGACATAGTGAGCTCATTTCACAAGCAATACTTAATCCCAGAAGACAGCCACTGTCAAAGCAAATAGAGCATATAGCAAGATATTCTTTACGCAGATTTTGTTGGTTGGAGGTTATTTTTATTTCTATGGAACATGTGGCCTCTCTCTTATTTTCTCCCTTCTCTGTTAATGTACTGTATGTGTGTCACACATTCACAAACAAACATTAAGACAAATGAGCAAGCCACACAATCCAGCCAACGCACACACACACACACACACACACACACACACACACACACACACACACACACACACACACACACACACACACACACACACACACACACACACACACACACACACACACACACACACACACACACACACACACACCCCATATGTCTGCCTTCTTCTCTCTGACACATACACAGTCTTTTACACTGTCTGTCTTAACCTTATGTTTCTATGAAAAGAAGGAATTCCCCATTGCTTTGTACTGAGAGTTTCTTGGCCTGTACTCTCACTGTTCCATTTGCTTTAAAGTGAACTTCATCCAATATTAAAGCCTAGTCTGATCTAATCTGAAAGTTTGCAGTGGAAAAGTACTGTATTGAGCTGTGTAAAATAGTCTCTTTTTGGAATAACCCTGTCTTTTCTCTCCATCTCTTCTCTTTTTTATCCACCTCTCTTCCTTCCTCTCCCGGCCCAATTCATCTTGTCTCCTTTCCCCTCTGATTTCCTGGCCTTCTTCCTCCCTCCCCCTCTTTTTCCTCCTTTGCTCCCTCTCTTTGCACTTTCAGGACTACACATTGACAATGTACTTCCAGCAGGCCTGGCGAGACAAACGGCTGTCCTACACTGAAATCCCCCTCAACCTGACCTTAGATAATCGGGTGGCTGACCAGCTCTGGGTCCCTGACACATACTTCCTCAATGACAAGAAATCATTTGTCCACGGTGTCACAGTGAAAAATAGAATGATCCGACTGCACCCAGATGGCACCGTACTGTACGGTCTAAGGTAAGATTTTAATCTCTTTAAAAAATAACATTTTTGACAACACACCAACACCAAGGTGTTAGATGTTTACATGTGTAAATAAACAGAAAAATACATAATATCGCCCACATGCTGGATGAGTACGGCACCAGATAATGATGGACTACTGCACAAATTGTAGTTATTTCCACTTCATGTTGTCAAACACTTCACACTTAATTTTGTGTCACTGTACTTTCTATTTTCAAAAAACAACCTAGGAGGAAACATCTAACTTCTACAAACTTTAATACAATGAGTCAATAATTGCTGCATTGGACCCAGTCAGTAATTAGCTCATTAGAACCAGATGAAGAAAACTACTGATGTGAGGTGCAATATTGCCCCTGGGCAAAAAATTAGAATGTTGATGTTGTGATCTATTTGTGTCCTAGTTTACAGGACATGTGCACATCATCAACTGAAAGCTTCTGTAAGACTAAATTCAACTCTATTACAAAGTCTCTCCATCATCTTCATCACAACCAAAAGTTTAAACAAAAAGCATTCGTGAAGTTAAACTTTCTGTGGTTGCTTTTTTCTGCTACATCATACACATTTGCTCTGTGAATTGAATGTGCTAACAGAACCTGGAAATAGAGAAATTTAAGCTATATTTTGTCCAAAAGCCCTCCAAACCATACAACAATACAAGTTGTTGTTTCCTACCATCTAATACAACTCACAGGAGACAGGTGATTATGTTTAGGCACACAAAACGACTTGGTTATGTTTAGGTACCACAACTACTTAGTTAAGTTTAGAAAAAGATTGTGGTTTGTTTTAAGATCTGTTATCTTACTTTCCTTCCGGTAGCACTTGACACAGAACATGATGTAGTAAAAACTCGCTGTTTACTTATATTTACAAAGGGGACATAAACCCAGGTCTACTGGGTGAAAGTCATATGTTTGTCTGACCCATCCACCACCACATATATACCCACACAGATCATCATTCTATCATAGGCAGACTGCCTCATTGACTAACAGCCGTACAGCCGCCTGCCACACAAGGACAACATATCTTGACCTACAACTCACCTTAGCTTTCCTGGGAATGCTGAATTAATGACCAAACAAACATCCATTGGGAACACCATTCCCCTGTCATTGCTCAATCAAATGCACAAACCATCCATGTCAGAGGCTGCGAGGAAAAGAAACATTTTCGATATTTCCTCATAGAATTGAACACTGACATTTTGGACTGCAAAATGGGATCCGTAATTGTGATGTTATTTGGACTTTGAATGGAATATTATCAGTTGCTTGATACATCAATTCATCTTAGTCATGTTTCCTACCAAAGTAGTGTGATGGATGAGTTTCTCAAAAAATGAAAGTGAGTTTGTTGACACCTTCATAGCTACAAAGACTGGAGTACTACTTTTACAAAAACATCAGGTTAAAACCTTTCTTTGTAAACATTCTTTGGGGAGGCCACTTAAGATGGTATTCTGAGACTTCTGTTTGTTTGGCACGGGTTCCCAGTTGCCAGAAACAAAGCTCCTTTTGTACCATATTAATTGATTGACCCATTCCACAGAGTTTTAACCTCTTAAGTTAATATGATTACAGTGCACTTCTCACACCTCACTGTTGTCTCATCAGTTCATTTAGCAAATAGGACTCTGATGCCCTAACTATAAAAAGTTATTGAAAACCATAACATCTTAATGGCCATCTTGGCAGCGCCTTGGCACTGCTGCAGGAGAGTGAGACAATGAGACAAAGAAGGAGAGAGAGAGTGGTGATAAGGATTAGAAATACATCTTGTCAGTACTGCTCTCTTTGGTCTTCTTTATCAATGTTGTCTGTCTGCATTACTTGCCCAATGGCCTGTTAAAAAGTTCAGTATTTTGTATTGTCCTCGGGTTTCGTACACAAGGTTTAGAGGAAGTGATGTGTTTAAGTCGAAGAAATAGTCCTGATTCTTAAAACTTGAATTGCAAGAAGAGGGGAAATAGTTGCTGGATATGATGAGTGTTGTAGTTACAACAAGAGTAAAAGGAGAGGGGAAGGAGAATTAAGAGCAATCCCATTCTTTAGAAATGCAGAAAAGCAGGAGATAAGAGACATGATGAAGTAGAGAAAATAAATGCAGCACAAAATATTCAAGCAACTTTTTGCAACAATGTTACATTTTCTTATCTCAACTTTTAATTTTCATGGAACACGTGTGAAACGGCCTTGAGTAGAAATAAAA
>NC_045745.1:18269606-18278689 GCF_008692095.1 Etheostoma spectabile | reverse complement strand
AAAAAAAACTCATACTGAATTTAGGCTTATTCCTGAATGTACCCACAAACAAAGGCACAGTTAAAATATCAGTACGTGTATTATTGCAAGGGGAAAGGGACCTTCCCTTTGATGTGTTGTCCAATTATACTTGAGCATTTAAAGTAAATTAGAATCATATTTTTAAAAATAATTTCTAAGCTCTGATATGTATTTTAAGCTTATTTTTTGGGCATTTTAGGCCTTCAATGACAGCACAGCTGAAGACATGAAAGGGGAGAGAAAGATTGAACGACATGCAGCAAAGGGCCGCAGGTTGGAGCCAAACCCGGGGCCACTGCATCAAGGAGTAAACTTCCCTATATGGGCGCCCTCTCTACCAACTAAGGTAGCCGGGCGCCCCTCATACATTTTGTTGCCTTCAGATTTAATCAGTAATCCCTGGTAGAAACAAAATCCTTCTGGCAAACTTATAGTTGGTTTACTGACATAACAATTCTCCCTGGATCATAACTGTGTTTAAAGTAATTTGCAGATTCTTCATTTGAGAAAAAAGAAAAGCACTGCACACCAAATTCCAACTGACTGAACAAAGCAGAGAGCTTGATGGGTTTTGAAGTCATTTGTTGGTGTTTTTAAAAATCTTTTTAGGTTCATTGGAGTGTGGTTTTTTATAATAAATTGGTGACAGCCTGGACAAACTGTACCATAAATACTGTTAGTCCCCTATCAAATCAAGGAGATTTAATACTTCAGTAGCATCTGCTACTCAATTAATAAGAATGATCAATGCAGTAGAGTGCTTCTCACTTACATCAGAGCCAATGTGCTTGTTGCCTCAAACATTAAAAGTAGACAAAAGCATTCTGAAGAAAGCTAGAGAGGCACCAGCAGATTGTGAGGGTCAGATTAAGCTGAAATAGAACTCAAATAGTACAAATCTCCTCCGTGTCAGGCCATTTGAGTTAAAACGGATAACCTACAATATCAACCCAACCAGTGAATCCAATATGCAAATGAAAAAGAAATCCATAATCACTTGGAATATGGGTTTGCACATTTCCATTGCACTGCAGAAGTTTTGACACAAAGTCGAGGCAAATATTACTTTGGATGAAGTGAGATTAGATTGAAACTGGGAGAAGAAATCCATCACCCTTGACACTCAATATCATGTAAGTAGGATGACCAGATTTTTACAAATCCTAAATTAGGTCATGGGATCTTGCGCATGTCAGCGAGTACACACAAATCCGCAGCACATGCAGATATAGCATATTACTGTCCTCTGAAAGCCTAATACAAATTTCATAATTATTTAATTTACTATGCCAATAAATTAGACTACATGGAATTTAAATGGTCCCTGAGATGAAAATGAAAAGCCAGTAGTAATACACTAAAGCAATACTAATGTGAACTATAATAGACGTTATGCAAATTAGAATTCCTAAACTCTGACGTCATAAGGATACAAATATGAAATACAACTTGTGAAATATAAATATGAATATATAGTGAATACATGTTAAGTAAATCAGGGACAAAGTTTGTGTTTTATTCTCAACATTACTGCAAGTTAGTTTGGGAAATACAGCTACTGTATATGCTTCCCAGTTGATAATTAGATTAGAAGATCAATGCCACTCTCATATCTGTGCATTGTGAATGGAGCTAGAGTCATTAAAAGCGGAAGCAGGTGGAAACAGCATGGCTCTGTCCAAGGTTAAAAAATACACCTAACAACATCTCTAAAGCTCACTAACAAACACGTTGTGTCTTGTTTGTGTAGTCCGTACACAGGAATAGCAGCTGGAACTATTTCTAATCAAACAACAGCCAGGAATTACGCTGTAGTTAGCAGTCAACCAGCAAAGACGCTGCACAGAAGCGGTGGGATGAACAAACTATCATCAAACATAGTTATAGCATGTGACAAGCAGTAACTTACCTGTAAGAAATGTTGGTAGTTTATACAGCTATGTGAAATCTTTGTGAATCTTTCTACTTTCTGTAAAAGTTTAACAAAGTTTAAATGATCACAATTGGTGGACAGCAATGTTACTTCATAAAGCAACCTCAGAGAATTGATTTAAAACCTCCTTACTGAGTATTGTTTCTTATCGAAGATTTGTTTGGATCCTCAGTAGCGATGGGTGTTACTAACAGCGTTACTTTTTTCAGTAACGAGTAATCTAATTTATTACTCTTCCCATCTTAATGATGCCATTACCGTGACTGACAAAAAATGCGGCGAGTTACTATAATTGGAGCTGTTTTTTTTTAATCAGACTAACTAGATCTCTGAGCCGAGAGGCAAATACTTTTTTTACTGTTCTTCCTTAAGTAGAGGGCAGTGCACTGGACATGCGCGTAAATACTAATGATTGGCAGAGGTAGAGTAAAATTTCATGGTAAGCCAATCAGAGGTAGAGTTGGGCGGCTGTTTAAATGTATTGTATTAAGTGTCCATTTCTATAGGGTGCCGTTTGTAAAGCGGTTCACGTTGAAAATAACAGCTGCAATTTTGTTGCATTTAGCTTCAAACAATTTTTTTGCACATTTAGAACAATATTTGTCAACTTAGAGATATTTTAAGTAGTTAAATCCAAATGTTAAATGTTACACCTAAATGTTAAATTTAAACGCTAAATTTAAATGTTAAATCTAAGTTCAAAATTACACTGTTAAATGTAAATGTTACACGTAAATCTAAATTTAAATGTTAAATCTAAATCTAAATGTAAATGTTGGACCTAAATGTTAAATGCCAAATCTAAATGTTTTGGGTGAAACTAAATATTTAAATAATATGCAAATTCAAAATGCCAATACCCGGAAGTACCAAAATAAAAGCTTGAGGAAGTCAGTGTGAGTTTATAGTGTCAAATCACTAACATCTCATCCGGGAAAATGTACTCTTGGACATTGATTATCGTGATAATAACTACCTAAAATAATAAACACGTTTGGAGAAACTCTATTTGAAGAGTACTTTGAGGTTTTAGTTTCACTTTTATGAAAGGTACAGGACTTGTGACTTATAGCCACTATAGCCATCTACGAGTGGGGCTCCCTTTGACTGATCTGTCATGTTTGCTTGCATAAAGGCCAGCAAGAGCCTATCTCCACCCGCCCCCGACCAGCTACGGTGATGTCGCAACAGCAACAGCCTCAGGGCCACCACAGGCCAGTCAAAGTGACCCCCCCCCCCCTTGGCTGGCTATAGTGGCTACAGGCCATAAGTCCAGCACCCTTCAAAAAAATGACTCTAAAAACTCAAAAGTACTCTTCAATACACTTTTCTCCAAACATGTTTATTCTTTTAGGTAGTTATTATCATGATGATCAATGTCAAAGAGTCCATTTTCCCCAGATTAGGTTTTTACTTGTTTTTTGACACTATAAACACAAACTGACTTCCTCAATCTTTTATTTTGGTACTGCCGGTTACCGGCATTTGCAATTTGCATATTATTCAAATGTTTAGTTTCACCCGTAACATTTAGATATAACATTTAGATTAAACATTTAGATTCAAATTCATGTTTATATTTATAATTAACATTTTAATTTAGATTTAACATTTAGATTTAAATCTAACATTTAGATTTTGATTTAGCATTTAGATTTAACAAGTAGGTGTAAAATTTAATATTTGGACATTTAATATCTCAAAGTTGACAATTATTGTTGCAAAAAAGTGACCCTCAAAAATTCATACCAGTTTTTTAAACATTGTTTGAAGCTAAAAAAATGTTGCTGTCATTTTCAGTGAGCCGCTTTACAAACAGCACCCCATAGAAATGGACACTTAATAAAATACATTGTTAACCCCATACATTTCATTACAATATTCAGATTTATCATAAATAAGTGAACATGCACATGTATTTTAAGTTCCATTAATGAGGGGTGGGGTCAAATTCAAGCATTTAAAAAAAAATTATACTCGAAAGTAACGCAATAGTTACTTTCTGAAGTAACTAGTTTATTTCATAATTTGTAACTGAGTAATTTAGTTACATTTTGGAAGAAGTGACTAGTAACTGTAACTAATTACTTTTTAAAAGTAACTTGCCCAACACTGATCATAAGACTCTGATGTAATTATGTTGCGTCATCATGAAGTTTTGAAGTTACAAGGTGAGTATAAGAAAAAAGGTGTGTCCCTACAAACCCGTCTTCAGAACCCTTGGCATATAGTGGTGCTCATAGAGATCTGTGAATCACGGTTAAAAGTTAATCCGTCACAGAAATACAACATACTGTACATACTTTAATAAGACAATAGTGGCCACATTATCTGTAAACACAAACAGCAAGATGCATCTTCTCATTGAGGCTCTTTATTGGAAATGTAAATGGATGTAGTGAGTCCAAAGATGCTGATAATAGAGAAAGACACACAGAGAATATACAAACAGCTGATGAATATTCAAACACACACACACTGTTCTTGTATTTGCCATTGAATTGCCAATGTCTCCAGGGGATTTACTATTGTGGCTAAAAGGCAAACAGCACCAATCCTTTTTGGTGGACTGATCTGTTGTACAAAGTGGTGTTGTTTCCCACACAACTTGTAACAGTCCCATATTGATCTTCAAAGATAAATCTACATTGAGGGTAAAAGTTATAGAAAATGTATAGGGAATGAGAGCAGGGATTAGGCTTTCAGACATGTTAATTGTAAAGTTATCCCATGTTTTCTTGAATTTCCCCTTGGGGATCAATAAATGATCTATCTATCTATCTATACATGTAAAATCTAAATCTGAGAAACTAAAAAACTAGAAAACATTGCTTTCAAATACCTGTTTAAGAGTAACCACAGAAAAGAGATATAGAGAAGATTAAAATGACACTCAAGTAAAGTACTAGTATGTAAAAAATGTCCTGGTACTTTAAACACAGACTCTGCGACATCATTAGATTTTTCTGGAAATGTCGAATAACAGCTGTTGCAATTAACGCTATAGACTGGGACCAGAATCAATGGATAGTGTAAATGACTAAAAATGTACTGTAATTAAATACAAAATGGTGGATTTAATTGTAAGTTACACTTTTAAAAACAGAACTTGAGTAAACAAACTTAAGTTACTTTTCATCCAGCATGACTGTTCAACATTCAACACATTTACTTGGTCTGCATCCCAATGACTGCTGGAAACCCTTAAGGCTACTTGGCCCTGATTTGACCTCACAAGTTTGATCCATCCAGGAACAGAGTCTTCGAGCACAATCTGGTAAATATGGAGGGTCACAGCAGGTGATGTAACATATGGGGCTCAGTCGGTGCGGTTGGCAGTGTCCTGAGGCAGTAACCAAGCAACCAAGGACTATACAAAGACCGGGCGAGAAATGTGGCTGTGCATCATTTAATGGATTAGACAAGCGGGAAAGTATGTGAGGTTAAAAGGAGAGCGACACAGCTGCAAGCACACTCAGGCACTTACACATACATCCACAGAGCGACAGCAACATAACACACATGCACAGGAGCACAGATGCAGACACAGAACGCCACACAAACATGCATAACCTTTACCTTTCCCACACTGTCTTTTTAAAGACTCTGCCAGAGGGCTCTTGCTCTCAGTTCTACACCGCTGACTCCATCTTGACACAGAGATCAGAAAGTTGCCAGAAAGTAACCAGCAATTTACTCCTTGGTTAAACACTTGGAAGCCACAGAGCCCCATCACCAGCGGCAAATCCATCAGAGAGAAATAAACGCCGACAAAGACAGGGGACAAGAAGAAAGAAAAGGAGAATCCATCTAAACCTCTTAGGCTCAAACAACCTTCCCATCTCACTCTGAGGGGTGGAAACCCCTGAGGTGTGTAATATGAAACAGCATGTTAATGCTGGAGCTCTTCCCTTTGAACTTCTTTATTGCTATTAAAAGGTGCTGTTATGATAGTCCCCTCCCTGTCTCACCTGACACCCCCTGTCTTCAAAGTTTCTTTCATCTTTGAAAAAAGAGAAAGAAAGTATACATAGAATGATTTGAACCATCAGATGCAGTGATGTCAGGGTTACTGCTGATATTTAGATATTGTGTGGGAAAATCCTCCTCTATTCTCCTGAGTGTCTGTCTACTTTCTCAACTTAAAATCTCCCCTAACAATGTTCAGTAAGTTGTTTATAAACTATACTTTCCTTTGATTTTTGCCTGATTTTGGTTTGACCTCAAAATGACTGAGTATACCACAAGGACTGGTGGGTGTGGTCCCACCTGTTTGCAATATGTTGCCTGTGGTGAACCTGTTTACTTAAAAACACAATCTGACCACAACAGCTTTGTGATGTGTGTGTAAGTAACCCTGTGTGTAAGTATTGTTGTATTATCTTTTTGTTTTCTGATAAATAGTGTCCATTATGCAACTGTGTTAATCTTAGATGACTTGGATTTTTAGAAAAACTTTGAGTGTGAGAAGCAAAAAGATTGGTGTTGCAGTGACTGTTGGTCTGAATAATGGAATAGCAGAAGAGAGAGAGTAAAGAGAGAGAGAGTAGAGAGCAAAAGAGTAAGAGCCACTGGGACACACCGGGGTGATTATCTCTGCTGTGTAACACAGAGGATTGGACTCTAGATGAGCCTCTCCTCTGGCACAAGTGTATCTATGTTGTCAGGTGTGCCTAGACGATTACCCACCATGCTGTGCTGCTCTGTGGCAACTCCCTCAGTGGGAGTCAAGTTCTCACACAAGACCAGAGCCAGGGAAAGAATGGCAGCCTATTACTCACAGCCTCGTCCTTATATTCCCTTCACAAAGTCTGATGGACAATATATCTTGATCTGCGATGGTTGGCTGCTGCTATTTTCCCTTATTATCCATCCATGTTTATTTGTTTTGATAGCAATTGGAATGCTATGAGTACTATTATACTTATAAATGCTTACAGTCCATGTACGTATCTGGTTTAAAAATGCAATGCAAGTTAGATAGGTTCAAATTTAAGCAGAATTTTTAAGAATGTGGTATTTACTTTGGCTGTCTATCTATTTTGCTGAAATGATTACATCAATGTGTTTGACATTTTCACAAGCTGGGTTTGAGGTCAACTCATTCAACTTGTGTTTTTCTTAATAGAGAAAAACAGAAATAAAAAAAATTATCAATAGAGAATAATAACACAATCAATACTGAGTTTTTTCCACTCTAAAGAAAAATTCTTCACTGACTGTTCTGAAATTTCCCATAGCCCTTTTATGTAAAAATTGGATTCTGTCAGCACCTATTATACTCTTTCCTCACAAGTGACAATTTAGAACTTGAACATGACAATCTGCTTTTATTCGGAGTGGAGACAAACAACAAAAACTCTCACAATCAATTTTTTTTAAAACGCTTTTGGCACTTTTTATTTTATTCATGGTCAATAAAGCTAGTTTAATGACATTAAACGTCATTTTTGAGTTTGAAAATAAGCAGAAATTATGAATTATTTTGCCTAATAGTTTAGATCAGAGGATGTGAAGTGAAACAGACTGGTTTGGTGAGGATACCATTTTTAATTTAAAACATGTTTTTCAAATGCTATAAAAATTCAATAAAAAAAACCAAGTTCACTGGAAGTAATCATTAACTCTACCTGTGAAGAATGTTGTATGGGTTCCATACAACATACATGCATGCATTCAAGTTATTTTGGGGCAATGTGCTTGTAAGAAACCCATATTTCTGATGTAAAAAAACCTTTGAAAACGGGTCAAATTCGACCCGAGGACAACAGGAGGTTTAATACTTTGCTTTGTAATGTCTTTGGTTGCAAAACGCTCCCTTTCATCCCACACATTTCATGACGACATGCGCTAGTACAAAGACTACCACTGTTATCTCTGGCCTATTGCTGCCACCGCTGTCCCACCGACTTTGAGCATTGCCATGACTCGCTTCTCAGGTGGGGCCTGACAGAGGACCCACAGGATTATCCAAACAATGCTAAAACTGGGACACAAGGATTAGCTTTGGCCCTGTAATCCCCAGTGGAATTCCCACCACCGCTGCCACCACCCCCAAACCCTCAAAGACTCCTACATTTAGTTTTTTAAGATGTTAAATCTTGTTTAGTTACTCGCAGTTAAGGGGATGATAAACGATCATCTGAATTCTGTGAGATGTAATTAAAGGTGCTTTGGTGAGTGAAGTTATACTGTACCAACATTCATAAACTTTAATCCATGACACCTTGAAGACAAGAACCTAACCTCTACTTCCTAATTATTTTAATTTTTTTTTTTTTTTTTTTAATCAGTTTATTGATCCCCAATGGGGAAATTACAATTTACACTCTGTGTCCACACTTTTTTTTTGTTAGTTATCACACACAGTCCTGAACTACACACACACATGCTCAGGATCTATATATGCACAAATGGAGAGATGTCAGAGTGAGTGGGCTGCTAGCTGAACCAGCGCCCTTAGCGGTTGGGGGGGTACGGTGCCTTGCTCAAGAGCACCTGGCAGTGACCAGGAGGTGAAGTGGCATCTCTCCAGCCACCAATCCACACTCCCTACTTTTTGGTCCATACGGGGGCTTGAATCAGTGAGCCTCCGGTTCCCGACCCAACTCCCTCAGGACCTTTGCTGCATTTCTATCAGTCTCTTTCAATTTTTACACTGTCAGCTTTTCATAAATTTGATCATTGTGGTCTATCAAACTCTAGAATGCCTTGACTTGAACATGTCATTGTGTCATGTGTTTTCAGGATCACTACCACCGCTGCTTGTATGATGGACCTGAGAAGGTATCCATTGGATGAGCAAAACTGCACACTCGAGATAGAGAGTTGTGAGTAATTCCTCCTTTTATTCATTATTAATTATTTTCTTTTTGTCAGGGCTATAAATCTCTGGACTGCTGTAAGTGTCTGTATTCCTTCATACCGGCACTGCTTCAGCTTTTTTCATTCAGCTGTCAGGAGCCCTGTGCGACTGGGCCCGCACTGGGTCTCAACAATTTGTTCTCTACTGTAATTAATAATAAATAATTTATACTTTATTCATCCCACAAGGGGAAATTACAGTGTTTTCACTCTGTTATTATTATACACATAACACACAGGCCTGAATTACACACATGCTCAGTAC
>NC_045745.1:18266485-18269596 GCF_008692095.1 Etheostoma spectabile | reverse complement strand
ACTAATGGAGAGATGTCAGAGTGAGTATAGTAGTAGTACAAGGATTTTCCCAGAATATTAATATTTTAATCCTTTCCATCCAATTGGCTGTGTTTCCCTTGGAAAATAGCAGGCATTCTTTTCTTCCTAGACATGCCCTCCGCCAAATTTGCTCTTCGGAAAATATTGTATAAGTTCTGATAAATCCTATATAGCTGTTTTTATTGCATAAAAAATGGTTCCAAGAAGAAAGTATTTTTAAGCTACACTGACGATACACAGCTGGTGGGAGTTTAGGGGAAATTATTTTAATCAGCCATCTTGTACACCATATAGCTCTCATTGAATTAGCTAATGGTCATAGCTCAATGAGCGCCTCTTCCCTCACTGCAGAGGCAGACTACTTTGTTTAATGTGCACTGTCCGTGCTGCTAAAGTGATGAAGTAGGGCTGTTGCTACATCGAAAGCTCAAAGCTGCAGCTCAAGAATTTACCAGCATTACATCATAATGGGTGTCTTAGGGGTGCTGTGTCACCTTTACAGCACTTACCATTTAACCACAGCATACATGTTTTTAAGGCTCAGGACCTTTGCTGCATTTCTATCAGTCTCTTTCAATTTTTACATTGTCAGCTTTTCACCAAGTTGATAATTGGGAAAAATGTATAGCATGTCTGTAGTTTGATTTAAGATATTCTAATGGTATTATCAGTAAAACCTAAAATGGAATGTTCAGATTGCTCAACTAAATTTCTTCTTTCTTCATGACTTACTATGCTTACAGCTGCTCGAATGGCAAATAACCAACCATCTTAGTCGCTGGGACACTAGAGAGAAATAATGTAGTAGTGAGGTTGAAGGAGTGTCCTCACCTTTTGTCTACAATCACAGGGAAATACAGTTGCTCACATACTCGGACACTTCACTCAACTGAATAACTGTAAATGAATGTAGTTTCCATGCAGAGATGGTTTAAAAAGGGTTTTGATTGTGTCAATTGTGAAAGTGAGCTGGAAGGCCTACAGCTTGTTTACAAATGGAAATAGAGCACAAAAAGCAAAGGAGGTAATTTATGAGTTTTTTTAAACTCAAGATTGCACAATACAGTTAAAGCAACACCAGAGAACCTTTCCTCTTCGGTCCCTCTGCAAGTTGGAAGTGGAATTACCGTCCATTACCGCTGTCTCGTTCAAACAGATCCGCTACCTTATCTGTCAAACTTGCATAGTGCTGTTATAGCTGATAAAGGGCCGCAATGCAAATGCAGAAGTGCTGTTCACACTGTTACAAGTTGATGAACCACTAAAAATAATTTGGAAACATTATTTTAAAATGTACAAAGGAATCTTTAGTGTTGCTTTAAAGAGTGAAGTTTAGCAGAAGCCTGAAACCAGCAATGTGTTTGTAGTGACAGTTTCTGCTTTGATAACTTCCACATGTCGTTGTTGTGATATATTGAAGATATTCTACATATTATTCTTCACCACATGCATCTATAAGACCTGGGACATTCTGTTTGCAAGGCTAAGGATTCATATAGCTCCATAGCCACTTTCCAAAATGTGCTGTGTACCCAAATACAGATCATTTATCCAGCAGCAGCTCTGTGAGAGTGTGGTTACAGGAAGGCATTAAGGCTCTACTGCATGGTAGTCAGCTAATGGACTAGAATGTGCACATAAGCCAACTGTACCAATTGTTTTTCAACATATTTGTTGATATTAAATGCTAAATTAAAAACCCATAATATCCCTCGTCAAATAGGAACAGTTTAGGATGATTGGGCTGGAGATAGGTACAATTGGGTTGGCAGTAAAAATGTCTAAATAAACTTTAGAGGAAAGAAGAATTAGGAAGGAAAGAATGTGAACAGAGACTTTAAAATCAGGCTGTGACAGATTAGTGTAAACGAGCTGGGGAATAGGATGAGAAACATTGTTGTTCAAATTGTTAGGCCAAATGGTTGAAGGGAACCAAGGAGAAGAATAAATTAAAAGTATCTTTCAACATGGTTACATCAGGCCAGTTAGACAGGCCTTCCCCTCTTCGTTACTGATGACAGTATAGTTGGCATCATAGCTCCTTATCCCATCTAAATTTTCTGTGAAAGACACAGCATCAGTAAACCTCTGCCAGTGACCGCACTCGCTTGTCATTAACCCCTCCTTGAGCCTGAAATTAGGGAAAACTCTCCATAATGACCTACTCATATTATAGACCAGGGGTGTTTCTCAGGTCTCTAGAATAAGACTGTCAACATAGAGTAGCATAATAATTTATCTTCTAAAAGGTGTTTAGAGACCCAATCGTTTTCTTTAATTTCCCCGGAAATTAAAACATCCTTTAACCTTTTCTGTTTGAAATACACAATAAAAAAAAAAAAAAAACTGAGAATAGAACAGGCATTTTCCCGGTTTTGTTTCATCTGAGCCCCAGGAATAGAAGGGCCCCTGAAGCAGCAGTATGAAGATCTCTGCTTGCATTGGACTGTCTTAGATCTAATGTTGCAGATAACTTCACTCATTGGGTTGGATGGTTGGTTTTTAATGCAGCTGCGTTCTTTCTCTTTTGTTAACCCATTTATGTTTCTGTCCCTCTCTAATCTCTGTCTCTCTTTGTCTCCCTACACTTCTTTCTTTCACACATTTACCAGTTTTATAATATCAGTATTTGCTCTTTTTTTCTGTTGGCTTGTTTCCCGTAAGTTTTATTGTTCCAGTGTCTCCTATTTTCTCCGGTATTGAGCCACGGAGTGATTCAATTCAATTCAATCTTATTTATATAGCGCTAAATCACAACAACAGTTATCTCATTGCGCTTTTCATAAAAGACCAGGTCTAGACCGCACTCTATGATGTTATTTACAGAAACCCAACAATTCCTACCAAGAGCAAGCAATAGGCAACAGAGGCAAGGAAAAACTTCCAAATGAGGCAGAAACCTTGAGCAGAACCATGGCTCAGGGTGGGTGGACATCTGCCTCGACCGGTTGGGGGTGAGAGAAAGAGACAGAGAGAGAGAGAGAGAGACACAGACAGACAGACAGACAGAGAATTGTAGCAGAGGGTGTCAAGCAGGAACATAGAAGGCAGCAGGTAACTCCAACCACAGATCCAGAGCCAGAAACACCT
>NC_045745.1:18266365-18266475 GCF_008692095.1 Etheostoma spectabile | reverse complement strand
GATAGGAGGAGAGAGGAGAGGGGCGAGAGAGCACAAGACTGCGGGGGCGAGAGAGAACAAGATTCCGGGAAAGGGAAGAAGTCGAGTTAGTAACATGTATTAATGGGATG
>NC_045745.1:18266199-18266355 GCF_008692095.1 Etheostoma spectabile | reverse complement strand
CAGATGGAGAGAGGTGCTCAGTGCATCATGGGAAGTCCCCCAGCAGTCTAGACCTATGGCAGCAGTAACTAAGGGATTGTTCAGCACTCTACCGAGCCAGCTCTAACTATAAGCTCAATCAAAGAAGAAAGTCTTAAGCCTACTCTTAAATGTGGA
>NC_045745.1:18263165-18266189 GCF_008692095.1 Etheostoma spectabile | reverse complement strand
GCCTCCTGAACCCAAACTGGAACCTGGTTCTACAGTGATACTCTTAATAAGCTTTGGCAAGTTCAATATAATGTCCAAGAACTTTCATGGATGAAGCTTTTATCATTTCATCCTTTTCTTTTCTAACTATTTTTGGTAAAATGGCTGACCCTAGTTTAATTAACAACTTTTAATCACGCAGTAACAAGCTTCAGTGCAGTGGTTGCTGCATCAGCAGGGTTATTTTGCTCAAGAAGGGATGGAGCCAACGTAGTATTTTCTAGACTAAAATAAAAGTCATTCATCTGTTATTTAACCACACACAAAATATTCATTATTACTCATTTTGAAATTCCTTGATTCCCAACAGACAGTTTTGTCACTTGTTGAGTAAAAAGGTAATTTAAGAAATATTACAAACAACTAAGGTTGATGGATGTATTTGTTTACATTGTAAACTGCACCTTTCACTGTATGCAGGTCTTTGCCCTTTTGCCAACCAATTTTACGGTGGCCCTGAGAGGCCACAACACGCAACAATATGAAAACACAAGCAAATAGACCACAGCACACAACAATATGAAAACACACGCAAATAAAGCACAACGGAAGTGTTTCCAGGGGACACCTTTAAGTGATGCACACGCACCTCAATCATTGGTGTTTCTATCTGTGTACTTTAATTTTAACAATTGTTGCCATTTGATTAATCACTAAATTCACTTCTGATAATGTTTTAGGCAAGAAATTAATTGTTTAGATTTCGAATAATGGCAGTCTTTTTGCTCCAAAGTTTTTGGAGTTGAGAAGCTCCATAAAGGGATGCAACAGCCAGCTAGTGCCTACCAGGGCCGTTAGCTCGTCACTCTGACAGTCATTCTCGTAGACCCCGCTGTAAGCTGAAGGTCTGTAAGACCGGCCTGGTAAAGAAGAGGCTCTTATTTCGCCGTTGACGTATCGTTTGTTTAAATATTACAACACATGTCCATCATAAGATCAACGGGAACCTGTGGTTAATTGTTGTTATGGAGTCAAACTCCACAAGCCCCTTTGTCTCCCCTTTAGTATACATAACATGCCATATAGCATGTAACTATGAACTTTTCATTTGACGTACTGACTGAAACTCAACTTCTAATAAATAAGAAAAACAAAAAAAGTATGAACTAAATACCAAATATATTGTACATAGCCTATGTCATGATTTAAACAAGTCTCCTGATATCCTGGTATCTCTCTCCCCCGTCTCTGCCTGCTGCTGTGGCAGTGTGTTTGGGTGTGTGTGTATGTGTGTGTGTGTGTGTGTGTGTGCGCTAGCCAGGCCAGCGAGATGATTGTTAAACCTGCATGCACTTGCGGAGTTTAATTTGAACTTTAACCACAGGTTCCTGTTAATCTCATGATAGATGTGTTGTGATTTTTAAACAAACAATCCCATTGTTGAAATTGAAGACAAACACAGATTGAAATGCCAATGGTTGAGGCATGCGTCCATCGCTTAAGTGTCCCCTGGAAACACTTCCGTTGTGGTTTATTTGCATGTGTTTTCTTATTGTTGCATGTTGGGATTTATTTGCTTGTGTTTTCGTATTGTTGCATTTTGTTGTCTATTTGTGTGCGTTTTCTTAATGTTGACTGTGGTGGCCTCTCAGGAACACAGCACAATTCTACCATGTGCCAGTACCATTTTCTTGCCATTTGTGATTTTTTTTTTTAATATCAGGAATTGATGAATGGACAAGGAGCATGTCCAATATGTCCATCATTTGAAGGGAAAAATAGAAAACCTCATACTTATAGTGGTGGGGATGGAGAGCAACTCAATTATTTATTCTGGATTTATTCTGGATAGCCCAGGGTCCTTTCCCACCCTGTCTGTGACTAATGGCTCAGTGGATTCCCAAAATTCTCACCCATAGTTTACAATAACAAAACAATTAAAGTACTGTTACTTTAAATAACATATTACCCAAGTATGTACTTAGATGAAAGTAAATACACACTTAACGTTGTAGGATAGACCTATTAAATTATTTAAAAAAAACACATTTAGTACTATAAAATGAAAGTGCATTAACATGTCAACGTATACACACCACAACACAGAGCCAAACAATAAATTCCTATCCTAAAGACAGCACTTTGCAGCCCGTACAACTGATTGTCAACTGCTACACTGAGGAACATTGCTTTACTAGAATTAACAAGAAAAGAGGACACTACCCAAACAATTAAATAAAAATGACTGACAATGAATTAAAAGAGCTGTGGACACCACGGCGGGTGTAACAAGCATCTTATGCTACAGCATTTAGCCACCCTGCCATTTACACAGCAGAATAGCATCACACAGGGATGTACAGATTATATAACCTCCACAGCAGCTATACGCCACCACTGCGTTGTGTGAAGTGGACACACAACGCTAAGTTGCGTAGCAACGTTGACATTCTCATCATAAAGAGAGTTTAGAGAGTTTGTTATTGTACTCACCTGAGTCTGTGAGTCTTGAGCACTGCAAAGTCCTTAATCTGCTCAAGGTTCAATTTCTCTGCTTGTTTATTCTCAAATGGTAATATAACCAATCCACTCAGCGTTTCTAGTCCCAGGTCAACCAGTTCACACCTTCTCTGTCCTGCTGCACTCCTCAAAGTTTTGAAAAACATTTGGTGCTTACTGAGGCTCTGCAGTCCTAGTTATGTTAGGTATTAATATTCACAAACATCAGAAAGGCCTCACACACCTCACTGATGGTAAAAGTTCTGAAGCCCATGAAGAAGGTACCGCTGGAGAATCGACAATGAGTATTGCATTTTGCATGTTAGGTTTACCCTGCATGCACCTGGTTGTGTTCGATTTGGGTCAGTTAGCCTGATTGTCAGCTGGTGCATTAAACCAGTAATTAATAAGGTAAATGCAACCTTCTTTTTTTTTTCTTTTTTTACCAATGCAGAGTGTGACGAAGCGGGTTTGCTCACCACTTGTCTCATACAGGTCATTAGTAAAGTAAACACACAGTCATGTTAGTTTCAGTTCCATTTTATT
>NC_045745.1:18263047-18263155 GCF_008692095.1 Etheostoma spectabile | reverse complement strand
ACAAGTTTAAACACGGTTTAAAGTTTCCCTGTATTGATACTTACAATTGTTTTTTACTTTGTTCAGTTCCACCATGCAGGACAATTGTTTGGGGAGGGGCCGGCCTAA
>NC_045745.1:18262814-18263037 GCF_008692095.1 Etheostoma spectabile | reverse complement strand
TTCCTGTTTTATAGGAATAGGGTGGTCATGGATGACATCACCGGGCCAAACCAAGTACAGGGTTTTCTTGTGTTTAGAAATATTTATTTTGGTTGTTTTTGGTTATTATATAAAAAAGGTATGAATAACACTGACCTGTTTTGTAGTCTGTAAGATAGGAGGGAACTGGTAACCAAGTTCCATAGGATAAAAAAAACATTTCCCCGTCGTGGGATGAATAAAG
>NC_045745.1:18257181-18262804 GCF_008692095.1 Etheostoma spectabile | reverse complement strand
TCTAATCTAATCTAATCTAATCTAAGAGATTGCAAGGTGTTAATGTTATGAAGTAGATCAACCTGCTTTAGGATGGGAAGGACTGAAGCAGTGGGGTGTGAATTGACAACCCTATATAAATAGAAGGATTTATTCCTCCGGGGGAAAAGAGGGAGGTGAGGCTGCATAGCTCTGGAGAAATACAATAGGCTCGTTCGAGATGAACTGCGCCTCGCCTGTAAAGTGGACGAGAGCAGGCGGTACGCAGCGGGGGGGCGGTGACAGAAAGCTGCGGTAAAGTCGGACAGTTCCAGCCGATTCCAGCCGCCTTCAGGCTGGACAGGAAGTGATGAAAACACTGTGGTGCGATTCCGATTTAATAAAATATAATCAGACCACACTATCAGCTTGTACACAGTTTCCAGTTGTTTTAGTTAGACAGAGTAGCTGGCAAAGTGCTCTACATGCGCCTGTTGCTGATTTTAATAAACAACACACTAGAGAGATCCGTGATCTGAACGGATTTAGTCTCTTTGATTCTAAACTTAACTATCAGTCCACAACATGTGTTCTGGACAGAATAGTCTTTAAATCAGACAAATAGCTATTAAATCCCTCCGATTCAAAAACAATAAAAAGTTTATGTAAAAAGTCATCATGTTGTAAACCAATCAGGTGTTAAATCAGCTGAGAAGCGGCGTTTCCCAGCATGCTCTGGGTGCCTGGCTTTGCAGTCGGTGTGAAAAGCAACTGCGCGCTGCGTCTCAGAACTGGGCCGCCTGCTCTGTGGATTTCCGTGCCCACGTGTGGCATGACGTCAGAGCAAGTCGGGATTCAAGTCGGACACAAATCTAACCGGCATGCAACGGGCGCCGATCGCAGGTGATCGATTCTGCGCAGACCTGGCTCATCTCGAACGAGCCTAATGTCTAACTCTGCCTACCTACCACCGTCCTAGCCACTCTGGCCAACCTACCACACAGAGGTATAATAGGCTATTGCTAATCTTATCTCATGAAGATGCATTGTTTAATAACAGACAGAGTACAGCAACAATATTAATTAAACTGTAGAAAAAAATGTATCCTGGGCTGTTAAAAGAAATACAAGCAAAGCAAGCTGCCTCCTTCTCTTCTGCTACTGCCTATTGACATCCATTTTATCTTCTCAGCCTCACTTAACAGGAACCTAACATCTGGTCAGGTAACCACAGGTTGAACCAGACTGATTCAAAGCATTCAAATAATACTGAACAAAAGAAGCATTATCATTTCTCAGTCACTACCCTCATCACAATTTTACTATGGGCACCCACTCACTTTTATGAGTGCACCGATTTTAACAGATATTTTCCACAGAGCAATTTTACCCCTCCTTATCCAAACTTTAAGGTACCCTGTGGAGTATTCTTGTAGACAAACAAGTTTTATTTGCATTCAAAATGCATTGTGTGTATCCTTGAGCCCTTAAAACTTACTTAAATGGATTTTCTTCCTGATAAACAATTTGCCAAGCAGGGATTTTAAGTATTTGAAATCCAGAATTATTTACTTCTTCTTCCCTTGGCCTATTGCTGTGTACCTTGGCATGTTGTCGCCACCTGTAGGTTAGTGAAATATTGCAAAACCATTTGCATGTATGTCCTCGTGCGACTGCAGGAGACAAACAAAACAGGGACCCATCCATACAAAAAGCTCTTTAGTGGAACTTTTTAAGACATGGCCAGCCACATCAATTGTAAAACACAGGGTGTTGTCAATTTTGAAAGAGAAGTTAAACCTCTAGTTTAAAAAAAAAAAAATCTTACTGTGTTCTCATACCTTCGTTCCATGTTTGTCATCCAGGCTAAGCTTTGAGACAGAGTGTTAAGTCTTTGCTCACATGTCATGCGTCATGCATCTTTGTAGGCTTATCACTAAGATAGACATAATAATTACTACACATTGGATATGCAAGCATTATATGATAGAATATACAGATATTTTTTCCTTGTTCTTTAGATTTTGTAATGTTATTGTTAGGACTTCATAACAAAAAACGCCAAGTTAAACTTGGCTGTAATATCACACTACCTCAACCTCACATTCAGCAGTACTGGACAAGGTTTGGGTTTCTATAAAGTATAACTTTGCAAGCCAAGCCCTGTCATTCTGTGTTTGTGTTTCTTTCTACTTGCTCAGCATCTCTATAATGCATGCATACTCCAGGCCACACAAGGTTTTACCATAGTGCAAGGAAATACCATGTCTTACATTAGTCAAAGAGGTTAAACCACCTGATGTTTTGGGTCACTGTTACAGTGAGAAAATGTGCAATGTACAGTATATACGCTGTGGTACAGTAGCCCTACTTTCACAGACACCTGATCTAGTTAAAGATATAAAATTGACTTTCCAAGTACAGAGGCTGTGTACCTTTTCAATAATTCATAACAAGAGTAGGGTCACTGAGTCGTTAAACACTGAGTACTACACAGAAGCCTTTGTGCCCCAATTAGCTGCTTTGAAAAAGCATTCAGAGAGAACACAAATTAAGACAAACTTGCTGTCATCGATACAATCACATCCTCAGACATGTATGCAAAAACAATGGCATCCCTGTGTATGATCCCTGGTTACCAGCATTGCTCCCAACATAAAACCTGCCGACAAATAGGGGAGAGAAGCACATGCAATTGTTATTTCAAAGAGTAGCTGTGCACTTGCAATGCAACTATCATTTTATTACAGCATCCCTACCAAGTAATAGTTATGTTTTCCACACCAGCAATCCACATCATATGGACAGAGCCACTTCCACATTCTGTCGCTCTCTTGCTATCTATGTCCATCAGAACCCATTTTTAGAAACTGCACACATCCTCTGGGGTGTGAATGTTTTTCTACACTTGGGCTTGCATGGTTTATTTATTTATTTATTTATTTATTCATTTTATCTTTAGATGTTTGGTCCCTGTCCAGGCAGCCAGTCAGCTGCAGCTTGCTATGTTCTGCAAAAGTTTCGAAGACATTTTTAATTGGACACCAGGAATAACATTAAAGTAGCTTTAATCTGCGTGGAATCAAACATGAATCTGAGACATATTTAAGAGTAGAGTAGCCTTCTCAGCTCACAGGGGAGAGCGAGAGGCAGGCAGTAATTCAAGGGGCTACATTTGACAAGCCCATTTGCGTGTGTGTGAGGATGTTTTTGTGTGTCTATGCAAGCATATGTGTCCTCATGTGTTCATGTGTGGGTTTGTCTGTAAGCTATGCACCACAAATCAATGTCAATTTATATGCGTAACTATATTATATATACTGTATATCTCAATGGACACCATGTATCATACATTTAATCATTTACACACACACACACACACACACAGTCACCTTGCCTTGGTTGGGCTTGTTATGTGAAGCTGCATCCAAAATTCCTAATAGCCTGCTATTCATTGGGAATAAGTTAGGTTTGACATATGTTAAATTGACTCAAAAGGTTTTGTAAATAGCTGTTCTCATTCTAGATGTGAAGAAAATCAGATAAAAGTACTTTTGTGATAGTTGTTGGTGTGTCTGTGTTGCCTTTAATATGTATGTCACTATGACAGTGGGACTTGTTTTATGTTAGAAACTGTGCACTGTTTTCTAAGTTTTATCACATGTATAAGGTGTTTTGTAGCATTTAAAAGTAAAGAAAAACCTGATTTGTTATCCCCAATTATGTTTTGCCCAGAGCAATACCAAATCCAGTGTTTTTTATCTCCCTCCAAATTCCGTATTTGGCCATTAAAACAAATCAACTAAGTTATTATTTGATTAAAAAAGGCCTGGAGACAGATTTGGTCGATGAGAAATGCCAGAGTCCCAGTTAAATAGCTTTAGTATTGTATTGTTATCTCTTCTGATGCTATCGTGAACTATTTAATTTATTTTTTGGCCTGCCAATGCTCCCAGGCTTTGAAACCATGAGAGAAGCCTTTGTGCTTGCGTAAAATACATATTTTCACACCCAATTTCATTTTTTTTACTGAAAGGATGACTTTGCATCTCATGCTACTGAGTAGTTAAGGAGCTATTTTCCTCTTTTCTCATTTCACTGTTTCATAGTCAATAGATATACAGTAGACAAACTCTCTCTTGTCTGTCATGCATTACAGATCATGTCTTTTTTCTCATTCATTATAATTGATTTAATGCAGTGGGAATCAGGACAATATCTTTGTGCCAAATACAAAATTGCAATGTCAGCCTCAATGACGTAGAAATAATAGGTCAAGAGTAGGTCACTGCAAAAATATGAGGGCCACATCAAACAATTGACTCTGATGTGTGTAAGGTTTTCACAAAGGCATTCACTTCTCACTTCTGATTGTAAACTTAGTGTTAGCCCCTGGAGAGAATGCAATGCACATTACACCCCATGATAAAAAGTGTTGGATGGAACAAAAGTGTTGGATGATTTTGTTCTTTTATGCTTTACTTAAATTGTAGAGCATCCTGAGGGGCCAGAGGAAACACCATGGGGTCAGTATTACCGAAAGGTTTTTTTTTTTTGGGATCAATAATGTGCATCACAATCCGCCTGCTACATCTTGAGATATATCACTTGAAAAGCAGACATTTTGGCGTGAGGAAGGGTGGTGCAAAACAGAAAAGGTCTATCCTGTGTTTGGCCCTGATGGTGACACAAATAGAAAGATAAGGTAGTCACTAATACAATGAGCTTCCATCCACTGGGGACGATCCTCTGGGACGTAACACACTGACTCAAATTTAAAATTTGGATCTCAAGTAGAAGAGCTTGTTCAATTGTGGTTTTATCACTTAAGAAATGTATCCAAAATTAAATTATTTCTGTCTGCCCCTGACCTTGCCTGCTCTTATTCCATCCCATCTTGACTAATATAATTTCCTTATACTCTGCACTTAGTAGAAAAGCACTTAATTGTCTGCAAGTCAAAATGCAGCAGCCAAGCTTTTTACTGGAATAGAGAGAAAAGAACACGTTAATCTTATTTTTCAATCCCTTCCTTGGCTACTCATTTCCTTTGGAATACATTTTGCGAATGTATTTATAACCGCTTATGTGAGGTGATGATGATGTCACATGACTACCCAATCTATGCTGTACATAAAAAGAGTATTTCTGAAAGCAGTGAGCACACAACTCCACTTCCGTCAAAAGGAACAAGCGATGTCAGAATGTGCGGGTGTAGCCACTGAGGAGTCTGCTTTAATAATTCAGAGCAACTAAATAGGTCACACAAGTATTAATTAAGCAGAGCAGGGTATGGGGGAGGGAGAAGAAGAGGGAAGGTAAAGTGAAAGAAAGATGGACACATAATAGCAGTTATGACAGAGAAAATAACAGAGAGGAGAGAAGGGGAGGAGCGTAATCAAATGAAAAAAGTGGTGGGAGGAAAGGAGATGAAAACAGAACAAGTTAGAGAAGAAGAGTGGGGGATTAAAATGAAAGACCAGATGAGAGGGAGGAGATGGGTGTGGCATAATGGTTTATATTGTATACAGTAATGAATGAAACAGCGTGGGAGTTCCCCTTAAATTGTTCTGTCAATGCTGTCATTCGTCACTGCCAAGCCCGGCCCCATCATCCCTACACACACACACACACACACACACACACACACACACACACACACACA
>NC_045745.1:18255679-18257171 GCF_008692095.1 Etheostoma spectabile | reverse complement strand
CACACACACACACACACACACACACACACACACACACACACACACACACTCCAGATACTCTACATACTGATGCAAGTCACTCATTTTAATCCACTTTGTAGCAGCTAAATCATCTCTCAATGGTCATTCCCAATAGTGAAAAAAAGAGTCAACTTCCACACATGCAATCAAATAATATCACAATAGTCACTCAGGCAACCTCAAATACCATGCATACAAATCCCCACTGCAGAAAATATTAAGTTGTAACAACTATTAGCGACAATCACAAATTATTATTATGTTGCATGTTGAGTTACTGAACACATTCCATATTTTTTGTTCAGTCCATCTCCTGCTGTTCCCTAAAATGCAACTGGAAGAAAGTGTACAGTTAGACATTTTATGATGTAAGACTACAATACTCAGTTGTTTGTCTTGAGGCAGCAACGTGTATTGCAAGCCTTGGTCTCCTGTCTCTCAGTTGAGCAAGTTTTTACTTTGATGCACTCATCGTGACGAGCTGTCAGAACTCTGAGAAAATCTAGTGCTGCTAGCTCACTAGGTACAAAATACAGCAATCAAGCAAATTCTATTGCACTGTAAAAATGCATAACCCTTTTGCCCTAAAGAATGACAATATGAAAAAGCAATAATGTCATCCATGCTTTAAATCAAGCTTGTCTGATGTACATGTTTTTTATTTGTTTTTTTTTACAGCAGTCTGTCACGGTTCATTATTAGTCTAACTTCTGCTGTGGCGTTGGGAGGCTTCAAAACAACTATTAATATTGAAAGAGGCATTCTAACACGTGTACGCAGGTTCCCATGGTGACAATATAGTAGTGCTGTCAGTTAAACGCGTGTTAACGGCATTAACGCAAACCCATTATAATGGCCTCAATTTTTTTTATTGCGAGATTAACGTTCTTTTTAGTCTTGCAAAAGCTGCAGTTTTGTTCACATGCTGTTGCAACAACTAGTAGTGTTAGAAAAACTACAACACCACACTGGATTTAGCTAGACCGGAAACAAAATAACAGGCACACTTGTTTGGGCTTGTGAGCCGGCCAAGGAGTAGTAATGTTACGTTTTGAGTGGATGGCGAGCGCGAGACGCCAAAATGGATGCCAATACAATTCTGAATGAAAAGATAATTTTTAAAAGTTGCCAAATGGTTACATTGACAAGACCAAAGTGATCTGTGTGTTTTGTAGTTGTGAACTGAGCTATCACCGCAGCACGTCCAGTCGGAAATACCACTTGATGGCCAAGCACACAGCTCCTGCTCCGCTCCCTCGTCAAAGTACTTTTTTCACCATTTTATTGATGGACAGTGTTACATTGTGTGAAAGATTATTTGCTCCAAGTGAGAATGTTATGTGTGAAATTGAACACTACAGTAGGCTATGCCAACGTTTTCAATAAAAAAACATTTGCACAAGGCAAGCCGATCAACTTTTCCATGTTGATAAGCGCATTAAAATGAGAAAAATAATGGGACAAAAAGAAA
>NC_045745.1:18232606-18255669 GCF_008692095.1 Etheostoma spectabile | reverse complement strand
GGGACATTTAGAATAGATAAAAATGTGTAAATAATTGCAAGTTAACTATGACATTAATGTGATTAATCATGATTAAATATTTTAATCGTTTGACAGCACTACTATTTAGCCAATTCTGTTTTGAGTTTTTTTAACTTAGTTATAGCTTGGCTTTAAAGGTGAGCAGCCTTCTGAAGAAAGGCACTGAAGAAATGCACCAATTCCAGCTGTCTCCTGTCTTTCCTTGCCTCTCTCTGTTACCAATACTCTTATGCCCTGAAGTCAGCAGACAAGTCAACTGCACCAGACAGTCAGACAGTAGGCAGTGGATTGTGCAAAAGCCAAGTTTCACGGTCTAATTAAAAAATGCTACTTTTCTTCATGGCTTTTTTTTAACAGCCCTTGTCTTCAGCTATAACTACAGAGTACCAGTGTTACTCAATCATTTATTGCTCCTGCCTTGCTGTCCATGTCTCCACTGATTGGGCCAAAATGAGTGCAAAAGAGCGAGTAGCTTTGGTTTCGATTAATATTAATGGACTTTCCTCTTGTCCCTTTACAGATTTTACTGGGTTTTAGAGATGAAAATGGATTTCAAGCCTGATTATTTAATCATTCTTGCTCTTGGTATTTAATAATTTAGTTGCTCATGGGACAACACATACTAAAGTTGACTTGTATTTAGTCACATATTTAAGGGTTTCCATCAGTGACTATATGGAATGTTGCATGCTTAACTTAATTTCATAATTCATGGTTTTAACAGGCTTTTACATAATTTAGTTATTGGCAGGAATACAGAACCAAGACATCAGCACGACGTGGTTACCTCAGACGATGATGTGTGCACTTGAACGAGGCATAGAACTGTTGTTGAACTGTTCAGTCACCCACTATTGACTGCGGTTGTACTGGGCAGGTGTATGCATGTAACTGTGTGAGTACTTAGTGAAGAAGGTGAAAGAAATCACTTAACAAAAACAATAATGATACTACTACTACTACTACTACTACTACTACTACTACTACTACTACTACTACTAATAATAATAATAATAATAGATGAACAAATGTATCACGTTGATACTTGAAAAGTATCGAAGCACAAAAAAGATTTTAGAAACACCCACATTAACTGAATAATTACATTTCAACAGAGTTATTTGACAGTGTCATGACATTTAGATGCCAGGTTCACAAAGCTCCATGCATTCACACCAATCAAGCCTAATTTTTCTAGCGCCTCTAGCTCTGTACATGCAATATGCTAGTAAGTGTTGCATAAATAGATCAGGCACCAACTAAGACAGTAAGTAGTTGTGGCAAACAACCACATGTATTCATACTTTAAATGAAAATACTCAAATATTGAAGGATAGGATATTAGAGACCTCCTTTCCTTGTGGGTAAGCTCACATTTCAAGTCAGTGAACCAAAGACCAATTAATGTCTCTGCTGTCAGCAGAGTATAAAATGGTGACTAATGCAAACGTAATCATGCAAGATGATTAATTAACTGGACTGTACGGGATCCAGATGGGACATGATTATGAACATATATACTGTAGAGACCATCAAAAATCTTCAGTAATACTGTGCTCTGTACCCTGTATCTCAGATGGTTACACTACAGATGATATTGAGTTCCACTGGCGAGGAGGAGACAATGCTGTGACGGGGGTGGACAAAATTGAACTTCCCCAATTCTCCATTGTGGATCATAAGCTCATCTCCAAGAATGTCGTCTTCTCCACAGGTAATGATAACAAACAGGTTGAAATGCATGAATCGTAGTGAATGAATGTACACCGTTTAACACAATAACAACAACACTGGTACAATTTAATACAGTCCAATATTAATAGCCCTGAAATAATTATGATCTTGAAGCATATATGTTACAACTTTTTATATAACGTTACTGTTTACTGTTACAATTACTTTTATTTATTTTCTGTCTCTCAGGGTTATTTCATTATCACTATGCTGCTGCAAAGCTGGCAAACTGACAATTTGTAAATATTGACTCTTTTTAGTCTTTGTACTTATTGATATGAAAAATAGCATCCACTTACTTCCAGAAATGCAAAATGTTATGTAAAATGTGTGAACGCACATTCAAACCTTCTAATGAGGTGCCGCCATTGGACACGGAAGACACCATGACTTATTTAACAGCAATAAACAACAAGAATGATGTCTGACACAATAAATTATTAATCTCTTCTGCATTGCAAGCAAGCAATTGTAAATAGGACATCGGTTCTGTATTATAAAGTTTAAAGGTACTGTACAGAATGTGTGCGGAAGACTAATACAAACAAGTAGAGACTCCACCAATGAGACGGCTTGTTTTATCTGCAGGGGTCACACGTTCCACGTAACCCTATTAACAACACAATGGTTTCTGATAAATGCATAATGTTTGTATGGATGTGTCTATGTGTTTGTAATCTGCCCAAGTGGGTCCCTACAGTGTGGCTGATCATATTGCCTTATACAGACATATGGTAGATGGGGGATTCCCTTTTAACGCGCTATGCGATATGAGTATATGACCTGGGGGGCACCGAGAGATGCAATCATCAGCACATTGTGCCTGGGCATTAAACCAATACTAGTTTCATTTTTCACTTCAAGGATAGGCAATGTCATTGTTGCCCTTATAAATAAATATTCACCGTTGCACCTCCATTCTGTCATTTTCTACCGGAGCTGTTTCCTCACTTCATAAAGAAATAATTAAGGGATCCTCTTGGTGGCTCGCGCTAACATTACCTAAATTAAAGATCTAATGGGTGACATTCCAAGAAGAGCTGAGGCTGGTGTGTTGTTGGTGCTTTCATTAAAAATACATATTCTTCCTCCCTTGCTCCCCTCTGTTTCTGCACGACTCTCCAATAGTCTGGATAATGCAGTGTCTTCTAGCTCTTATTATGGTGCTTTTCTCCATTTGTAATTCAACTCAAACCAAAATGAAGCCCGTTCCCTAATGAGAGAAATGTATATGCTGATAAAATTTGGACCTTCCCAACACCCCTGCTGTGGGTTTCTTTAAAATAGAGCAAGATAAGCAAAACAAGTGGACCCTCAACAGACAAACTATCAAACCTCTTGCAATATAATCTTGCAGTGAAGAACATGTAATTCTGAAGAGCGCTGATGCTTAAGTTTGGTGGACACACACACAAACATGCACAAATATGGCCTTTTACTGAGTTGCTTCTGAAACATACAACCCAGGGATGAGAGATTATTGTTGATAAACGAGCTTGCAAGAACTGCTGAAGGAGTACAGGCTACATTTTTGGATACCCTCACGATCAATCAATTGTTTTGGACATTTATCAAGCCAAAGTGCTAGACATTCACTGGTTCCCTCTTCTGAAATGTAAGGACTTGCTGCTTTTTATTGGATATCTGACAAAATGGGGAATAATGATTGTCACTCTTTTCTGTTTTCAAAGTAAAAAGTTAATGGGTTATCCCAAAAATAGTTACATTTTGAATACATTTTTTTAATTGACAAATGTGTTAATTTTTTTTTTTTCACAGTAATTTCTCACGAGACAACCTTTTGATTTTAAATTAAAGATAATACATGGTTGCATTCAGTAGCAAAGGCAAACATAGCATGATGTTATGTTGCTGTGAAAAAAAGGATGACAGTGTCAGACCACCATGGAGGACTGACCGTTGGTATCCTTTTTTGTAAATGATTTGTAAACCAAAAAAATTGTCAATTCACAAATTAGCTGACTCCAACACCAGGAACCTTTTTTTCTTCTGTCCTCTCTCTGCAGGTGCTTACCCTCGTCTGTCCCTGAGTTTTAAGCTGAAAAGAAACATTGGGTACTTCATCCTGCAGACATACATGCCTTCTATACTCATCACCATCCTCTCCTGGGTCTCCTTCTGGATCAACTACGATGCATCTGCCGCCAGAGTGGCTCTCGGTGAGGCCAGCAATACAAATATAGACAGGTTGACAGGATATTGGGTTGGACACTTTGAAGAAGATTGCCTGAACCTAATAGACTCAATAGACTGACTGGGGAAAGCTATACTAAGATTGATCCTATTTTATCCCCCCCAACAACATTTTTGACATTAATACAGGCAAGAAAATCTGAGGTAAACGTGAAGGTTGATTAAATTGACAAAGGAAAACGAATTAGCTGGTATAAGACCTGTTTGACCTGTGTCCCATATGGAAATGAGACAATGTCTTAGCTGCAAGCAATTCTGGTGAATAGCTTAAACTTTTCCTACAATATTCCATATCACAGATTCACTTTGAAGTGCTGTGAAGGCCATGAGTTGTTATTGTGTACTTATACGGTTCTTCAAATGGTATCTTTAATATTTTCTTTTCTAAATTCCTTAATTACTGAGCTTTGTGTCAGAACAATGCACTGTTCCACAACTACACTTCACTTGTTTTACAATTACTGTGGGTGTTAACAGGGTCAAAATCCATCCCAGTACAATAAATGTTGATCCACAGACGTAATATGATGGATGACCAGTTTGATTTGTTTCCACTCTTGATTCCAGAGCCTCTGTGTTTTTCTGGAAGTTACAATTTCCCCCTGTCATCCTTGATTATGTAAACCCTGTGTAGCCTGTGAGGTTTGTATTGAGCTTCTAGCTTTACGCTGTGTTATCGGAAGCTCCCTGTCTTCTTTTCACCCAAATCTATCCACTCGGCTTTATCCGTCCTTCTACCCATCCCTCGCTTTAGTCGACAAGGCAATTTCGCTGATTGACGACTGAGCTGCATTTAGTGATCGGGGGGGAGGGCATGCATGGGATTTAATGAAAAAAAGGTAATGCTCCATAATAGAGGCGGGTCACCAGAGTTTGGAAATGTCCGGTCACCCCACCAATCTACACTAGATTCAGGAACCACTTAACTCTGACCTGGTTTCAGGCATTAAAATGGACCTGTAATGGCTCACATGGCCACTGTGTTGCAGTAATCCTTTGTTGTTATATTTAAGCTCTTGCAGCAATACCTTGGGAAAATTGCCTGAATCCTATTTTGATCGGTGGTCACCTGACTGCTTTGTGACAGCTGTAAAATAATTTCACAATCATTAACACTCTCCATAGAAATTTACTTAAATAATCACGCTTTGTGTGCTTTCAAGAATATACAGGTGCGTTTGGGAGGATTTCTGAGCAGTATAGGAACTGTGAACACAATTATTTAATCATGCATGGAAAACCATATTTAAGCTTTAGAACAGAAAAAGGCTTCTCATGAAATTTATAATTCCTTCATATACCAAAGACACACACTGTTCCCACAGTCCCACTACATTCAAGAGCCAATGTGCTATGCTAAAATGATACGACTATGCCACTAAAATATATGACATTAAATTATTTCAAGCAAGAGATAGTGTGTCACTCATAATAAGCAAAAAACTCAAAACATTGATATATACTGTCAATCTGAAAGCAACTATCTCCAAAGCTTGTTTGGTGAGATTTTTGAAAACTGTCTACAACTTTTCTCAGTAGGAGTTCTCCGCTAATGAACAAGACCAAGGTTGACATTTGAATTTCAAATCGCTGCAGCGCTTTAGGTGCACATCTTGTAGCTTGTCTCCCTGTGCACGGTTTGAAGTCATGGGGGTAAGCCCCTAAGGTTCATTGATCCTGGCAGGCTTAATCAAGCACAGACATGGTATCAAGTAGATCAAAAAGATGTCTTGCAGTTGGAAGGACTGAATCACTCACACATTCAGTCAGAAGTAAGAGTTTCAGGTGATTGTTGTTATTAATTTATTGCAAAAAGATGGAAGAAGTAAATTTGTGAGTGCATCCGATTATAAATCAAGGAACATCTGTGCGTGTGTGTGTGTGGGAGTAGCTACAGTACTGCGCTACAGCCAAGAGCAGACATGCTTGGCGAGTCGAAGCATGTCTTCGCAGTGGGCTACCGGTGTCATGCCAAAAGTGATCATCCGCCAAAAAATTGATTGCTGACTACCCAATCCGTTCTCACTCCGAACGCGTAAAACACGGATGTTTGGACAGTGGCTATCCACGTCTGATGCTACGAAAAAAGGCAGCATCTAGACGGGGTGTAACGAGTAGAATGTAAGAGGGAAATTCAGCATGGGGAGGTTGGTTGGGGTGGTGGATGGGTCAATCACACAATATTTACGCATGAGAGCGGGGTTTGTCTACTGCATGTTTCCTTAACCGTCCCTTTATTGCCGCGTGTCAGGGAAGCCGCTTTCTTCTTTAACCGGCCCGTTATTCCCGCGTGTCACAGAACCATAAGCCCACCCATGATCTTTCCCTAAACCCAACCGTCCAGTTGCCGTGAGTTACAGAACCGTAACCCCGCCCACAATCTTTTCATTAACCTAACAACGTCAAAAGGGACGCCAACAGTCCCAAGCGTGTGTTATATGATAACAACAACAAAGGCACCTAACCAAGCGTCCGTATTTCACGAGATGGGAGTGAGAATGTGTTGGTCTACCCTACATGCAAATGATAAAACAAATCATACGCAAACACGTTAGATGAATGGCTCTTGGGCTCTCCAACGCAATGTTTGTTCCCTCGCTCGGGCCACGTGCTATGTAATATGTGCAGTGTGCTGTAGCGATGTGCTTCCCCAGAAGGCTGAGCCATGCTTCCTCCTTCCCCACATCGCTACCTGGGTGTGTGGCGGCTCCACAAAAAAAAGGGGAAACGCCAAATCTCTAGATGAACCGCATCCGAGTCATTCCTGATTGAACCACGCTTATAGTTAGATAAAGTTATGGAAAACAAAACACTGGGAACCAAGCAATTGGCCCGTTCCAAACAGACATACGCTCAAAACTGGCACTGCACTAGTTTAATAAATAAGGCATACTTTCAACTGCTGATATGTGGTTTACTAAGCAATACTTTTTTATTTTATCATTCTTGATTCATACTGTTTCCAATATAATGTACTGAAAATGCTCTTTCTCCTCCAGGTATTACCACGGTGCTCACCATGACTACCATTAACACCCACCTGAGAGAAACCCTCCCCAAAATACCCTATGTCAAGGCAATAGACATGTACCTCATGGGCTGCTTCGTCTTTGTCTTCTTGGCTCTGCTGGAGTATGCGCTGGTAAACTACATCTTCTTTGGACGGGGCCCTCAACGTCAGAAAAGGGCAGCAGAGAAACTTACTACTGCCAATAACGAAAAGATGAGGATGGATCCAAACAAGGTATGAATAATTTAGCATTTCCCAAAATTCAGAATATTTTTTTCTAAAAAATGTCTCCATGTATGTAGATTCTGCTGCCTGTATAGAGGCAGGCATACACTCTAGATGAGCTTCCATAGTCTTACATTTTCATATAAAAGGTTTCCTTGTTCTGGATTCACAAAATCACGTATTTTCTTTACATGGCAGCAGAAGTATAATTTCATTATTCATAAAGCTGTCTAAGGAGCTCAGAATAATTACTAACAAAGACAAGAAATGTCATCACTTCAAATGGAAGGTTGACCTAATGTTTCATACATTCACTGTGCCAAGGAAACCCAGCCTAATAAGCTTGTACTGGCCCTGTTTTATATCCAAATAGGACATGTTGCCAGCTGAAAAAGACTAAAAGAGCTCACAGCCACTTGGCTCTTTGTCTTGATAGAAAGTTTTGTTCTCTTCATCCAAGTTTGTGCTCCCAGCTGACGTAAACCAACTTACAAGCTTACAAGCAGAGATGCAAAATGGCCACCATAACATGGATGCTAATGGATGTGCTGATAATAGTTGCATACAAAACACAGTATACACTGAGCAGAAAAATGGCTCTATTAACATCCTGTACCATCAAGTGTAGGCAAACGAGAAAAGTAAAACACCGAATTGTTTTGAATCCTCTGATAAAGTATGTTTTATTCTGTAATGCAGTTCATGTCCACACATGCATTCACTCCTGAACTCCTTATAACCTCATAAGGAGCAAGATTCCAGCCCATCTGAGCTTTAATTTTCTCAAAGGCGGGGAAGGATACCCAGGGCTCGGTTTACACCTATCACCATTTCTAGCCACTGGGAAACCATAGGCAGGTTGGGGGAAAAAAAAAAAAAAAAAAAATTTCCTGCCATGGGACTTTTAAGTAACCATGGTGATTGTGTTTTGTTACAGTGGCTGGTGGGGAGTGTAGTTGGCAGAGATGACACTCTGTATGCAAGAATGAAACAAAGGGATCTTGATGGTCATGACTCGATGTGGGAACCAATCTTTGTGGATGATGCAGCAATTGGACTTGGCGATCAAAAAAATAAGGTACTGCAGAACCTTTCAAAAATGTCAAACTGAGTTAAACTGAGTTAAACTGCTAGCTAGATTTAGATTTTTTGGGGGGACACTTGGTAGCAGTAGGAGAATATGTAAACACAGCTTTGACAAATGACATTATGAAGTTGATAATGGGTTACCAAACATTTACACATCCAGCAGAAATGGAGTACTAGTGGGATTTTTTTGGTCTGGTAGATATAACTCCAGTGTTCTCTGAAGATGATCTTCAACAATTCCTGAGAGAAGTATCTGGCTTTATAGCTTCTATGTGCTCCATTATGCTCATCAGCTAGTCACTGATTTTGGTGCTGGAGAGGTAAAACCAAAACTATAAGTTGAAAGATGCTGAACGACGCTAAACATTTCATAGCTGATAACTGTCTGTGGTTTCATGACTAAGAGCTACCCATTTCACATTACAATGTGTATTCTCATGTTCTCTCCATTTTTCAAATGTCATTTTGGCACTTTGTTTTTATTCAATTTAGTTATAGGAAATGCTGTTGCATGGTATTAATAAATTAGACAAACTTGACTTCTTTCCAGATGGACCAACATGAAAACATACTTTTGGGCACTCTGGACATAAAGAACGACATGGGCGTTTCAGAGCTGGCTTTGGGTCTCAATGACCCACGAAATACCATGCTGACATACGACAGCTCAACTCTACAGTACCGTAAAGCAGGGCTGGCAAGGCACAACTTTGGCCGAAACACACTGGAGTGCCACATGACTCGAAAGAAGAGCCGACTACGGAGGCGCGCTTCACAGCTAAAGATCACAATCCCAGACTTGACTGATGTAAACTCTATTGACAAATGGTCGAGGATGATCTTCCCAACTGTCTTCTCCTTCTTCAACATTGTTTACTGGCTTTACTATGTTAATTAAAAGAAACAAAGGACATCAGTAAAGGCAAGACCAAATAAGCAAAATATGTTGCTCATTTGTTGTTTGTATCTGATGTGTTTCATTTTCATGTGATTGCATACAACTGGACTGAATTACTATATTCAGGACTGGATCTATCATATCTAATACCGCATTTGCTGGCTAACACGTGGAAACCTTATAGAAGAGAGATTACAATCATATAAGGTGCCTGTTACTGAGAAGTTGTTTAATTATAAATATTTTATGAATTGTGTTTTGCCATTTTTTTTTATTTGTTTGCATAGTTTTTATGTTTTATTTTGTTACATTTACAACATACATAATTCATTGTCATATTTTAATGACCGTTTATTTTCAGTAACACTACTTTAAAAGTGTTGAAGCATGTTTCAGGTCAGCAGGGTTTTCTAATATTAATTATGTCAAAGACACAAAATGTTAGTTAATTTCTTACTAATATAATAAGGGCCTAAGGTTTACAATTCACACTATCATATGTTGTGTAAGAAATTTCAATGCAGCGTTTTCTACTTTAATATACTGGGTGTACTAATTTATTTCTAAGCATTTTCTCAGTTCAAAAAACATTTTAATAGGGTGGAATTAAGTAACAACTAACAACATTCCAAAACTCAGATTGCACTCAAGATGCCTGTTGACAGTCAGACACAGTATTACGTAAAGAATCATAAAGCTAATACAGACAATTTGGATTGTCATTATTATATATTGTGTCAAACAGTTAAAAGAGAGTAAAGAACAACAAGAGAGAAATAAGTAAGAAAGAAAATATAAAATTGTAATCTTAAGCCAAACTGGCATTTCGTAAATTTTAATATTATTAACATTCTAACCCAAAGCACATATAAACAGTATGGATGTCTTTGGGGATGACTGTGTCTGAATAACGTAGTTTAGTCTTTAACTGTATATGTACATAAATATCACTAGTATGGTACTTATCATAGGAATAATATGATCTACAAAATGTCCTTTTCAGCTCTCGATTCTCACTTTCTAGGATACATATTTACCACATGGTTAAAACAAAAGTTCACAATTGCTGAAAAGGCACGTTATCAGCTATGATAATTATTTTTAAGGGTTCAGCAGAGAAAGGGATGATAAGGATTACAGGGCTTCATTGGTCCACACACAGATCAGAATGCATATAAGCACAAAAAAAACTTCAATCAATTTTCTATGCAGATGGTTTTCTCCTTTTGTTGCCAATAAGTTTATATACTGTGTCTGCCTCCCAAGCCAGATTATTATAATTATCATTGATTTAATACCTTTTAGTCATGAATTGTTTCCTGATTGAAAAATGGGTTGATGTTCATAGAGAACATAGCCGTAAATCCAAAATTGACATATAATAGATAATTACAGATTGTTTACTCATGATGCTGTGCTTTTGACTCAATGTACACAAGGAAGATTTTATAAAAGATTTTGCACACAAGTTGTTTAAAGTCATAGAGGCTGTACCGTCGTTCTTCTTATACTTGGTGCTGAAGGGGGCTGTCTTGAGAGAACCTTTATTGTTATGACTACAATCACACTTTATGTTTCAGTTACCACAAGTTCAAAATACAACTAGGGCTGGAATACACAGTAGTGTCATATCCCCCCCCATAGATTTGCCACACAGTCTTTTTGAAATAACTTTGGGGTTATGACCTAATTTTCACATACACAAAGTACCAAATTATTCATCAAAGGAGTTAAAAGTTGCTGTAAGTGACAAAGGCTCATATGTGAAATTGTACCTACAAGAACATTGCTGAAGACCTAGGAAGGAAGACTCCAAATAATTTTCAAAAATCACACTAGTAACTCTTGCTTTTGTCTCACATGGTTCTTTTGAGTCAACCCGAAACAACAAATAACTGACACAAAGGGTTACTTTCTCCTGGTATGCCAAAAAAATTTGATTGCGAAGGTGAGAGTGAACACTTAAACATTAATATGCTAATTGTTTAACTAAAACGTAGCCACATACAGTTTTGTCTTACTGCATGCTCTGTACAGTAGTAACTCCTTAATATTGTTTTTTTTCTTCTTTCTTACTGATTTGTTTCATTTCTTTTGTGCTTTTGGTGTTTAAGTCACCCCACAAATGAGCATACATAGGTCTATAATTACAATTTGTAAAGAGTGTTTGATTGGTATTTAATGTTAAAGATGTTATAACAAATACTTACATTTTTCAACAAAAAAAAAGAATTTACGTAAAAGTTACAACCATTTTAAGAATGACACAATGATGCATTTTTACAAGCACTGCCCAACATTGTGCATAGTTCTAACTTACAATAACCATACTGGTGTTCACATGTTACTTATCAAAATGAACCATTTTCCCATTGTGTTGATCTATGTATTGGAAAAAAAGTAAATATATTTTATTTTGGGAGTTTTAATAGCTTTGGTTATGTCAAACAAAATTTCTTATCTTTCTTGTTTTTAATGTTTATTTATTTTTAAGTAAATTTGCTAAACAAAAGCAAATGGATCCAGATAGATTCTGAGATTTACCAATAACCTGATTATTGTGGATTTTTCTATAGATGAGGATAAGTTGAACTGAAATTTGGGATCATGTTGTGAACAACACATTTAAATAAGTATGTACATATCAGATAGACTAATAATGATCAATTGGAACATATATTCCTGTAAATATATACCTGAGCTTTCAACAGAAAATCAATTTACATTTTCAATTTAATTTATACTGTTATGTTAAGATGATGCAAAAGCTGATGTGAAACAATGTAAATAATCTATTTTACAGTCAATTGATCACTTTCTTTGTTTTTTGTTTGTCAAAGCACACTTTTTTGGTTTTGCCAAAATGTACCATATATTCATGAATGTAGTTGATATTCTCTTACAGCATGTATTTGCTGTAATGTGTCAGCAAAAGTAATACAATTTGTTGCACCAATGATCAGTTAAATACATCTTAATGTACAACTTTTCAAACACACACACACACACACACACACACACACACACACACACACACACACACAAACACACACACACAAACACACACACAAAGGTTCAAGTGATAAAGTGGCTAGTGATGCCTTTGTATCAGCCAGAAAGTCAACCATCTCAGGTCAGCACAATTCACACTACTAACAACATAACAACCACATACTACAATTTCAATCCCAAGAACTGTACTTCAGGAAAAGTACCTTAGTGATCTTGTTTCTGTAATGTGTTTGCTTTCTCTGTTTACTGTAAGACAAGTCCCATAATGCTGTACACATTAAAAGTACTATGGCACACTTGTTCAGCATTTGCAGAATCTGAACACCTAAAATATTTTAAGTCATTAAGGTACTAAATCCACCTCAGCCATAAAAATGTCTCAACCTACCTAATATACATATATTTCTTAATCTTCAGAATAATACTTTATGTGGTATGACATGGTGTATTTAAGTATGAGTGTGTAGTGGATGTATGTTGACCAGACAGTGTTTCCAAAGCACAGCGGCAACTGGCATCAATGGTCTGCTTCATAAGTTCTACACTTTGAATATGTGCTTGTACTTCACAGCGCTTTTATGTTTCATATATTTTTATACTTCTATACTCCTGTGTAAAAAAAAAGTATTACTGCAGACACTGTCGTTTGGCATAACCTTATAAATCAAATTTTGGCAATTTTCACATTTATATACAGAATGATTACGTTGTTCTCTGGGGATCCTGGAAACTTAATGACATGTCTACTTACAAAATCCTGTCATCCCTTGTATAAAGTTGAAAAAATACATGGTTGTACATGGGTTGAAAATGGCTTTTTATCTCTTCATTCCTGGAAAGTAAGTTTTTTGGGAAATGCAAGGTTTTCATCAGAGAGCGGAGTCTTCTCTGGAGAGCAAGGACAGACTGACATCCTAAAAGCCTAAATGACACATCTTGGTGACAGTGTATGTTTGCACACACTCACAAAAGAAGCCTTAGCCTCCTGCTGCCCTGGACTCCACTCCAAGGAGCATTAATCCTTCTTTCCTTCTCAACACCCTCCACCTTGAAAAATCCTTGTATGTGCCACTCACAAGAACATTCCCAGAAACCCAGAGCTGTACCCTTCTCAAAGATAAGCCCTGTAAAAGTCAGTGTCTGTCTTTACTATGAAAAACCTATTGAAATGAATAAATTGTCAATAAATATTGTATACAGTTCTAACTTTGTGAGTAGTTATGTTTGTACTAAATTAGACAAAGAGAAAAGATAATTATACTTTTTCATGGATGGGACAATTTACAAATGTATCCAAGTCCACTGCTAAACTTTTTTTGTTTCTTTGGGCTTGTGAAAATATTAAGAGCAATACTATACAATAGTTTGGTTTAATTTTTTGGAAAAAGCTAAATTTTTATTGCGTGCATTGCAATATATCAATATCATCTTCCAAAAAACTGAACATATTAAGTGCATTCAGGGATCATATTACATTGTTTTTAAAGAAAATATTTCTGAAATGCAATAACAACCATAAAACTAAGGCATACACTAAACACATAAACATTACCTTAAGTTGTGCAACTTAACTTTCAACTACAAGTTTCAACCTGAGACTTATCTGTATATAGGCGTATATATTAGTTATAATCAACCTATTTTCATTCATATATTTGTTTACAATGTCACACAGCTCGGTTACACTGATGCTATTATTGATCAGCTGTTTCTCAGAGAAGATAGAGAGAGGTGATAGAAAATGCACAACAATCAGCAGTTTTTGGTTTCTCCGAAGGGATAGTCAACAAGTCGGCTTTTTAGAGCAAATTGTAATCATCACTACATATTTTCTTGTCTTTGATTTTGGTAGTTGTGTTTGGTGTAGTTTCATCATCCATACGACTGATTTACTTATGTCGGGTTCGCTTTGTGGAATGAATGACTAAGTTAGACTTGATGTTTTCTGTTGAGATGCTGAAGCATCAGCATCATGCTATTATTATCTTGGTAAGCTAGTTTGATTTTGCAGCAGACACACTGTACAGAGTATTTGTTGATTGAACTGATTCCAAACTTTGGACACTTTCTGTTGTTTTCTCAAGCCTGCCTCTTCTCTTACCTCCCTATTATTTACGTTTTCTTTCTTGATTTTGTAATCTGCACCGTCAGCCTTCATGGCATGTGTCACTAGCAGCATCAGGCAGGGTGCGACAGTAATAATCATCCATGCCATAACCCTGTGAGCAATACAACATTAGTAACATTCATTAAACAAAGCTTTGAGGCAAACCATTTTGCCTTCAAGATTTTTTAGTATTCAAATTATGCACCCAATAAGCAACTTTTAAATGTTGCTGTTTTCATGAATACAAAAGTTGGATGACCCTCCCCTCAACAAGAATAAAAAGACATGAACCCCCCCCCCCCCATTAGTGGTAATTTCAAAGTCTAGCTTATACTTGTTGTTCAGTTGCACATTGGTACTAACACTGTGAAACATAAATCATAGCTAGAAAGAAAGACAAGAATGTTTTGTTTATTTTCACTCACATTTTCACCTTTTTGGAGGAAGGGTTAGAAAAATTATATCCATAAAACATGTTGCTGTGGTACACTTGTAATCTTGTAATTTTGTTTTATGTCAGTAAATTAACTTTTTTTATGTATATGGAAAGGCATTGTAATATGGTACAAACCATATTCAGGTACACTAGTTTTTTAAGAAGGTGTGATGGAGAATGTTGTTGGACAAAATTTTTATGTAAAATAGCTACAAGGTCACTTCTACATTTCCTGGTAGTGAGTGCAAAATTTTCCAAACCACTGCTCAAGCATTTGCGTTTCAATTTTAAGGCTTCACATCACAAAGATCAGTAATACACATTAAAAAAGTCGAGGAAAATAACGCTTATCTGGTGCAGAGAGATGCTATGTCTATTTGAGTTGTGTAATATCATCAAATTCCTGACACTGCATGGGAACAGTTAAAACTAATAAATTATGTTCGGCTCTTAATAATTTAAGGGCATCAGTCACACAGCAGATCAACACTCACAATTGATCACTTATTTAGAGGAACTGTTTGAACAAAGTTTGGTACATATTCCTCTCTTCTGCTGGAAGTGAATCAGAGGCCACTCATGCCTCCCAGCAATACATGCTGGCTGATCGGGCGTACTGGGCGGACCGCTCTCTCCTTCCATCTCCTGTCGTGCATCGTTCCAGACTTTTTCAATCAGGATCTTCGTCCTCCAGGAGATTCATAAATGTTAAAAAAATGTTGTATTTAGTATTTATATTCAGACACGCAGTTCGTAAAAACATTTTATTTTCAAAACATCATACATTGTACACTCTACAAGAAGACGCAATACGCAGTTACTGAAGACGAAAGGACATTTATCACTGCATATTTCAGCTGGGTTCAAACATCCAGTGCATCAAGGCTGCGGAAAATTTTTAAGCTGCAGTACTTTTTTAATAATTGGTAAGAAGGACTGTCCTCCAAGTATTACGCCCCATGTCAACAGTAGATCATCATCCATAGCAGTTGCTGCCTTTGTATAGTACAGCAAAGATCCCTACAACCAAAGGCTACGCAGTCAGTGTACTTTTGCAGATAAGTGTTGTTGAATGTCAAATGGAAAGTGTAATGTGAACAAAATGTGATTTGGGCTGTGAACAAGAAATCTTTTCAGAGTTTCATGAAGGTTTTAACTCAGCAAAGAGGCGTTACATTCTGGTTCATTGAATCTGTAAGAATGTAATAATACTACAGCTGCCCTTCAAGGTCTCAAGTATAACAAAACTGATTTGCTACCTATTTCCATTTTTATCATACATACACTTGCATTCAGAGAGAGGAACTTATGTTGATGGCTCAAGTCAAACTCATGTTTTGTTTTTTTGTATGAGAAAATTTAGATACAAAAACTTAGAAGCTTCACTTTAACACTTTTATGATCTAAGGGATGTTGTAGCCAAATTAGAAACTGCTCCATGCATAAGTGCAGACTCATTATGTACATCTATTATAGCAATTTCGAAAGGGTAACCTGGGCCATATGAGGTCTTTTTAATTATATCAGTATACCACAGTCAAATGTTGACTATATAGACTTCAAAGATAAGAAGTTTTCAACTGTGTTACTCATGCTAGGGCATCCTCCCTCCTAGCCATGTGGACATGATCAAAGATTCACAATATGTATGACAAATGGAAATGCTTCATCACCATGAACTGACTGTTTTGGCCTAAAGAACTGCCATGTGTGATCTGTACTCTGGGGATTTTTTGGTGCTTCAAATCCTGCTACTGCTATTGAGCTGTTAATGAGAGAATGTGGTTTCAGGAAGACTGTCACTATGGACTGCTGATATGAAGCAGTGCCACATTACTACATAAATAAAAAATTTCTAACACAATTCTGCTTTTAAAGAAATGGCACTAATTACATGCCACAAAACAAAAACTACAGTGAATTTGGGCAAAGCACCGAATCAGTCCAAAGTTCCTGTTGAAGCTGTTTGTTTGCTGATCTCCAGGTTATAATGTGCATGTTCAAAAAGCATGCGTAGCACAGTGTAAGCCAGCTTAATCAAAAGAATCTGAATGGCAACTAAGATTGTTTTTAAAATTTGCATTGCCTTTTTCATACAAGTACAGTGTGATGCTGAACTTGAAACCGAGCCGCGGTGGTGTAGGAATAGAGCTCTGGTGGCTCTGGATAGGACATGAGTCATGACTCAGAGCTGTAGGCAGGCCTGGCATTACAACAAAGACATTAGAGTTTAATTCAAAATGCTCCTTTTCATCTTTCACCCACAACACTCTTTTTGGTCATCCCCCACAGCCTGTGTGTGTGCGTGTGTGCGCACGCATAAACCATGTCATCATTTTTCCAAATCATCCGGTGTTTCAGATTAAACTAACAAAGGAAAGCAGTGTTTATTCAGCCAAGATATCATACCAGCTTTACTGTGAAGGGTGACTCACCTACGAGGGATACTTGTAATATAAAAGCATGACAGTGTGAGAAATTGCATCTGATGAAATTTAAGAAGCTGAGACACTGGACATGTGCTCAAGTGTGTGTGAATGTGCTTGCCTATATTTAAGATGGGTTTCCAATTTTGTAAATGACTTGTGTGAATCATGTTTGACGCATGCAAGTCTTGCTCTAACAACATTGACTAGTTGGTGTTGTACCTTCCAATGCAGTGTCCTTATCCATATGTAGCTTTCATAAACTCCAACAGATCCATATACAGAAATCCATAACATAATCAGTGAATAAGTTTACATGCACATCGATATTCCACTATTATTCCGAATATGATTTGATAAAGGTCATGTAAACAACATGTTCCGGTTGGATATTCTGAATAAGGCCTTTTTCAGAATTTAGCATTTTCTGATTAATACATGTGGGATATTCCGGTATTATTCGGGTATTAGAAGCATTCTTTGGACATGTACATGTGGACAACACATTCGGAATATGCGTCTCAATCTGGGTTTTAACGGATTTTACGTCCAGTGTGAGAACTTGCCCGTTTATCTCATGGTCAGCTATGTACGTTGCTATGGTTGCTGTACACGAACCATCCAGCCCAAAGTTGTCAAGGATGCAGATCCGATAAGAAGGAGAAGCACAGCTACTTTTAAATAATATCAAAGACATAGCAACAGGTTTTGGAATATGCACAGAAATCGCTTTGCCGACCTCTTTAAGAAGCTGGTTGAAGGAATAAAAAAAGGGAGGTTGTGATCACACGGTCCAACAAGTTCGTCACCACTAGATCTGTTTTGGTTATCAGTCCATCTCTTGTCCATAATAATATGCAGAAACAGAAACTAGGTAACATGGCTGATTTGACAACGCCAAAAACATTATTCCGTAAAAAATGCTATAATGATAAAACTTAATTTCTGTTGACTTTGGTTGGCAAGATATTTGTCCACCAAAGCTATTAAGCTGAGCTAAGCTGTTTTTCTCTCGGCAAAGCAGTACTTCTGTTATTCTGCTTTGTTCATTTATTTTCTCATCTCACAAGACTTCAAGAAATATCTTTAATTTCTCTGTCTCAGCCTCTCTCCCTTTGTATGAGTGTGTTCCTAGTTAATTAGGAGGAATATATGTTAATGGGATGTTGCTAGCAGACTAATAAGGATTCTGATTAGAGCGAAGATACTGACAGACAGTCCCAATGTGTGATTGTGTGTGCTTATGTGTGTGTCTTGCTGCTGGCTCGCTTGTCGAAGAAATCAGCCGAGCTCTAACATGCACTGTGTAGAAGAAAGTACACAATGTACGGTATGTATCTGTTTGTTCTCTGGTTGAAACAGATTCTCAGATCATTGACCGTTTTCTTAAAAAAAATCAAAAAACAAACAAAATAGAGCTTCATCAACTTACTCATGCAGATAATGCATAGTTGTCTTTGTTGAGTAGAAGATTGCAAACCCCTGATTTGGGCTTGCAGAAGACCACAGGCTGAATTTAAGCCAGGAACACAATTATCTGTAAAAATTGGTTTATTTATGTCTGTGTGTGTGTGTGTGTGTGCGTGTGTGTGTGTGTGTGCGTGTGCGTGTGCGTGTGTGTGTGCGTGCGTATGCATACTCTCTCTCTTTGTTGCCACTTTGTTGTGTTGCATGGTGTCACTTTGTACCAGTGGGCAGGCGGGCTATGTTTCTTCCTGCTAGAAGAAGATCCAAGATCCCTCATGTGCTACATCCACCATAGCAACAGAGTATTGACAAGAGCCAAAAAAAAGAGTTATATTAACAATTCCTTTTGTCTATCTCCTTCTTGCCTTCTCCCTCTCTCTCTCTCTCCATTTCCTTTCATGTTAGTCACTCTCTCTTTCTTTCTCTGTTTCTTCCCCTCTATTTATTTCCCTTTAAGGCTTCATCTCCCTCTTCCAGCTTCCTGTTTCTTTCATCACATTTCTTTTCTATATCCCAGTTGTCTATCTACAGCATTGCTCACATGCTGTGCCTCGTGCATTGCAACGATGAAGCGAGAATCCAGCATATGTAGGTTGTAAGAAAGAGTGACATTCCTCTGGTGCAGGGAGCTCCTCTGCATAGAAAAAGATGTCACTATATGTGCCTACACAAATGACTAACTCATGAAGTATGCACACCATGATTGACGTGAGCAATGATTTTTGCACTGAAGAATGAACTGCAAAGATTAGATTAATTTATGACAAAGAGAGATATTTTGCCCCTATGATTGCACATACTGACGTAACCATTGAAGAATGTATAAGACATCCATATAGGATATAGGAGTATGAGATTGCACTGGATTGTTGTGTGGACATAAATTATTGTTTGAAGTGTCATTTAATTTTAGTCAAACATCTTAATGCTTTGCTGTGACATTTTGGATGGTTACAAGTTGCATCGTTTTATGGTTGTATAAAAAGGTTATAGGCAAATTATAAGAAATTACAGTAGAAGTGTAAACACCAACAACCTTAGTCAGAGGATTAATAAAAACTGTAAGGTGCAAAATAGACACCATGAAGGCCACAAAACATTTAGCACAAAATACAAATTAATGTTTTGACAAATAGTTATTATGGCTTTAACACATTAATTAAAGCAGAATTAAACCAGAATTTTGTGATGAAGCCTTGTGATGCTGTTGAGCCCGGCAGGCACCAAGCGTGAAATGTTTTCTAAATTAGTCATTTGTACTCCACAAAACGAGATTCAATGTTTTACTGAAAAGTAAGGGACATGCATACACAAATGCACACATAATAAACAACAACAAAAAAACATGAAACAAAAAATGCCAATTTAAATCTCAACAAAAACATTAATTTTCACTAAACTGGGTCCTAAAATAAGTTAATTTGTTTACTCAAATTTATTTTTTAGAAAGTTATTGTAGCAATAAGTTGGGTGGGCTATCTCGGGGCATAGCACCAACATATTCAAACTCTGAAAAATGGGTAGTGGGCTGTCTGTTTATTGCAAACACATTAACAACTTTGTGTAGATGTAAAGAGCTTATATTGTAGGCCTACCTGATGTTGGACTGTCACTCAGAACACACACTACGTTGTTATCGTAGCCTATCCTATCTTTATATTTATACATTTTTATATGTTTTTGTATGCACATATGACTAGGGAAAATTAAAACGATTTTATTTTTTGTTACATTGATATCTACATTGATGTCAAAACCTAGAGACTTTGAAACATTAATATCTCATATATTAGTTTGTATTTGTGTCAAAATGACATAAACATCTTTTCCAATCCTATTTTGACTGGAAACGCTTCCAACATGCTCACGTGTTGCGTGAAAAATAGTCGTTGGTCCTATTTCTAGCATGCAGCCATTATTGTCGCGGCTCGAGCCACTTGTGAGACTTGCGTGTCACGCTGGCAGTGTGTAAGCTCTAACCTGTTAACATGGGTACTGAAATAAAAACGCACACAACTGACACGCTTGCACTACACATCCAGTGTGTACTCGGCCTTATAGATGCTAGTGAACAATCTGCTGCCACATCTGGCCTTAGTCTTTCTTTACAACTCCATATGCTCCTAAGGATCGTTTTGAAGTAAAACAATGCCTTTGTTTTGGAGTAACTCTTCTTATATTTTCACAGAGCAAATGTGCCTCGCACAAGGCATCATTAACCCAAGTACACGTGCAGAATAAGAGCAAATCTCAGTAATCTTTGCCATCAAAATTTCAATGCACTGCTTGATGGTTACTGCCACAATCCCTGTTGCACCTCACAGCAAGTGACCAAAATACAAAAAGGGTGGGGTTGAGAAAAAACAAGGCTTTACACAAACAGAGCCATCTCACACACTGAGTCGAGCCTTCAAGGGAACATTTTCCATAGCGAAACTAGAAACCTCCCACCGTCTATTCTCTCGTCATCATTATACACCCTCTTCCGACAACACATGCTCACATCACACTTGCAGACACACATCCGGTTCTTTCAAGTTATCCAATAATGGGTTCCTTCTGTTTAATTCCACTTAGTAAAAAGGGTTGAAGCCATGCTGTCTGTCACCAGGTGGCCATCGAAGCCATTTGAAAGCCTCCGCTCATCTCCATGCCACTCAACTCCTCCTCTTGCCGCTTTTCATTTTTGACTAGCAGAAGCATCCTCAAAAGAAGTTGAAAAAAGTCTTCTTATGGACTTTAATACCAATGTATATTTCAAAAAAGGTAAGCTGGTCTATTAAAAGCCAGGACATTTTCTACATGGTAAATGTACACATTTGGTATATTCTCTAATGAGTAGTTACCAGTTATTAAAACCAAATGCCTATTTGTCAAACAAGAACCAGAAAGACGAGAGGGCAAAGCACAAAAACACACTGACACGCACAGACCCACAAGATGGTCTTTATAGTTCACCGTTTCCACTCTTTTCACAAAGCGTGTGACCCTCTTTGCTGTCTTTATCATGCATATTAATCACAAGCCCTTTGATGTTTATGGTTTATATATGTGCTGTTATCCATGGAAGATTGTTACTCAGAGTTTATTTATATAGGTCACCCCTGATAAAGCAAAGAGACGACGAGAGGTGCATATAGACAAAAAGAGTAAAAGGTTTTCTCGTGAATGTGTCCACAGATGTGATGGTAATGGCGGTATGAAATGTGCAGTACTACAGACACATCAGGTGGGTTCACTATGTCCAGATTTTAGGTTTTGTTCAGTTTTTGATAATTGCAAAACTATAAATTTTTTGATCTTCAATTATAATCTTTGGTTCTATATGGCCTGGACTAATTATTCTTGAGGCAGGATCAAGGAACCTAGTTAGAAGCTAATTACAGGGAAGGTTTGGGTAATAAAGTTCACAGTCTCAGTCCTCTTGAATTTTGAAGAGCAAGAATTGGAAATCATTGTTATTATTATCATTGTCTTGCACCAGTTGCTTCAAACAATTTCATTTTCATTTTCAAACTTTAAATTGTAAAATAATTCCAGGAGCAACGACAATATATATAATCATTTATTGCATGTTCCTTCCTTTCCTTAATTTGAAAATAATAGTCATGGCTTGATAAAGCGCTGTTGTTATGTGCCGTCAAATCTACCTCATTTAGAAATCTACTTTTTCTTTTTCTGAAGTGTAGATAATGGATTTATATTCGTTAGTTTTTCTGGTTGTTTTTTTTGGATCCCCATTAGCTTTAGCATAAGCTAAAAGCTGGTATTGTAAGTCAAACATGTGTTGCGCCACACTTCACACTAACGGTGAAATAAGTGAAAATGTAACAATTGTGGAGCTTTATGATCCCACATACAGTACTTTGAATGCTATGTTAAGAATTGCAATATTGTTGTCTTTAGAAGAGCTATGTGACATCTCCAAGCAAGCTTATGGTCAATGATTACACCTAAAATCTCTAATTATCTGTATGACTCAAGATTTTGAACTGAACATTAAAACATGAACACACATAACACAAAATATCCATGTGCACACACACACACACACACACACACACACACACACACACACACACACAGAGAAGATTAGGCTGTCCAGATTGTTTCTCACATCATCTCACCATCTGCTGAATTCACCCACACAAGCACACACCTTCAGGATCAGTGCACCCACATTTTGTCTGCCGTATGTCAAAAGCCATTGGCAAGTCTATGAGGCATGAGTAAGGCATGTTGGTGTGTTTTATACATCAATGACTAAAGCATGTCAAACATTTAAACAAACCACTGTGTACATGGAAACTGAGGATATTAATACTGTCAGGGCCCTGATACTAATGGCGGTTTTCCACTGCGTGGTATCTACTCGACTCGCCGCGACTCTACTCGCCTTTTTTGGTTTTCCATTACGAAAAAAA
>NC_045745.1:18202551-18232596 GCF_008692095.1 Etheostoma spectabile | reverse complement strand
GGGACCTGCTACCAGGGACTTTTTTTAGTACTACCTCGGTCGAGGTTAAAAGCGAGCTGAGGCGATACCAAAAGGTGACGTGGAAACTTGCAGACTGCTGGTTAGTCGGATCACTGTGTTTTTAGCAAACAAGAGTGCAGAGTGTGTGTCCAGAACAAACGGGACATTTAAAAAAAATCTAGCCAGACACCGACAGATTATCTACTCTCTGCACTATTCTCACTTTTCAACTGTTCAATATTAAGGGCTAGGGGCTTTATGTTGTTTCCAATATTGCACACTGTTATTTAAAAAAAAAAAAAAAAGACAATTTATCAAAGAAAAGTTTTTATTTAGCTTTTCAATTAGCGCATTAAACCCTCCCGTACAACCCGACCTTCTTCCTCTGCACCCTGTGTCCCCCCCCGGCTCTGCTGTCCCAGATGCATCCCAGTTGTTGTCACAAGCCTCTCCGGGACTCTCATAAAGCTTATACGAAGCCCAGCAGGTCAGAACCAGAGATCTCACCGGTTGGACATCGCCCACCAGACGGTCTGCGGCGGCGATTTTGCAAAGCGTGAATGCTCTCAAACACAAACAGTACACAGCACACATGTTGGTGTGTAATCATGGTCGCTAAAGTTCATGTACTTTATATAACGCTAACGTATGGTAAATACTGACCGGGGCCCCTAACACATGCAAATGTTAGCTAACGTTACCAGGAAACTTAACTCACCCTTTTGTGTCGGCGAACAACCGTCATGTTGACGTCTGAACTCCGTCGGAATTCCCAAACTCAAAACTCCCAAAGTTTTTTTTAGCGGTGATTTTTGTTGCTTCCTTCAGCTTCTTTTGAAACAAAACATTTCTTCTGGCTGTGGCGAGTAGCCGACGTGCTGTTGTGAGTCGCGTTGAAAATTACATCATCACGCGTAGCTATGGTGACCAGCCACGCTGAGGCGTTACTCATTTTGCAATGGAAAACGGACGCAGAATGCATTGAGTCGAGCAGAGGCGAGTCAAGGCGAGTCGAGCTGTTACCAGCAGTGGAAAAACGCCATTACACAATATGGGTTGATATTTTTTTTATAGTACGGTAATATTACGTTTACCATACAATGTGGGTGTTGCAATAAGGTAATGCCTGTTTTAATTTCTTTCTCATTATGTGAGAATTTCTCCCATCTAGCCCTTCTCATTCCGAGCACGTTTTAACTCCTATGGTGGCCAAACGCGAAATTAGCATCCGTGAGAGTTCCTTGCTTTTTGTTGTTTTACTTATCTTTTTAACTTCCTTGGCGACTCAGTTACATGTAATAGAGAATAGGCGTGATGCTCAGGCTGCAACCGCCTTTCAAATCTGCCGGCATTTGCTGAGTTATCTTCTCCCCCTCCCTGGGATTCGTCACGCTGCCACTGAGTGAAAAAGTATGAAATGTGGAGGTATGGCCCTCCTTGGCTAAGATATTTTAACATGGAGGCGCAACATGGCAGACTATATACGAGCAGGTAGCTCGTATTTATGTATGTACTGTATTTAACGTATGCATGTATGTATGTATGTATGTATGTATGAAGGTATGATTCTAAAGTGCAGATTCTACGTGTGCAAGAATACTTTGATTAGTTTGTTGAAGTAATTACACATGAATGAGCACATATTTGTGAAAGAACAAAGAGGCTACACAATAGAGCTCAGTCCGTAGGGAGTTGGGTTGGGAACCCGAGGGTTATTTTGATTTAGTCAAGTGTCACATTTCACTTTGAATTGGTTGATAAAAATACATGAACGGTTCTAGTGTGAATCACAATAAAACTTGTGTGATTTGTTTATGCAGAAAAGGATTTACCTGTGTTAGTACGTGCGTCCTTTTTTCAGCTTATCAGATCATGATTGAAATACGGTATGCTTTTATCTGAAGTGTGAACTGTATTTTGCCTTGGGAGTAAAAATCAGACATCTAACCATTGGTGTCAAATATCTACTCTTTCATTATGAAGCCAGAAACAATATACACAATACATTTATATTGCTTTGCTGCTGTTTTGGGAAGTGAATTAACATACAGCCATGTTGATAATGTGTAGTAATAGAATCATTTGATAAAGAATAAACACCTTTATGAAAGCTATAGTAGCTACATTTTAGTTTTTCTATTGACTTTCTGATCTGTATTTTGTATAATTTAATTTTGCGTATTACTGTGTATCTCTGTTGTCTTGCATTTTATGCTTTGTCTTTGCCTGGTCGTCATTGCAAATGAGAATGTTCGATTTTTTTGCAGCAATGAAATCTTTATATAAGAAGTATACTACATACAGTAAGTACCTGTATATACATCTGTTTAATGATGTTAAAGCTATAGTGGTATAGTTTGTGTTGTCCACATGAGGAATTCTAAGTAATAACAATAACACTGTCGGCTAGTCCACATGATACAGCCTTCGGTTATTACGCACGTACCCCCCACCCCTCCTACACACAGTTGCTAGTATGCAAGGAGGAAAAGAAGGATTTTAAAAAACATGATGGTGTCTTCAAAGAGGTAATTATCTTCACTTGAGCGTCTGCGCGGCAAAGTCGCAATCTTCTGAACTTACTGAGAAATACAGAGAGAGTTTTGGGGAGTTGATCTTAATTAGTTTTATAGCAGCTCATTAGGCAATGGTTTAAATGTAACAGACGTACATTAGTATCAAAAAGTTACGCAATAAAGCTTTAAAGCAAGAAGGCAAAAGAGGAAAAAAAAAACAGAAAGAGCAGGTTAGAACATATGCATCTAGACATCTTTCTGCTTGCTGCTTGCTTGTAGTCGTCATAATAATGTCAACTTTGTAATGATGGACAGGTTACATATCTGTTTAATGTAGTCAATCAATCATCAATCAAACTCTATTTATCAAGCACTTTATTAAAAAAATTGACCAAAGTGCTGCACAGAAGAATAAATAAGACATAAAGTACATAACTCACAGAGTCATAAAATACAGAATACAAAAAAGTTAAGAGACATAAAACAAGAATAGAGAGACAAACAGATATACAGAATTCAGAAATAAGTTGCCATTAAAAAGGCTTTTATTGCACCTGCAGTAAAGTATGTTTATTCAGCTCCACTGTGGAGAAATAAAGGGCTGGCGTTACTACAACAAAGATGCAAACAAAAACATTCTGGGGTATTTGATGTTTATGTTCCTGTATCTGTAGTCTGGTTATTCCTGTCGAGATTTTTATGGGGAATTTTAGAACAGAAAGCAATATGGTAAACACAAATGATCAGATGATGGTGTGCAGCACTAATATCTGTAACACATACTCTGATGGTATTTAGTAAATGCTCTTGGCCAAAATAACAAAAAAAAGACAAAAAACAAATAGCACAGACAGAAAATTGCATATAATCTTCCAAAAACTCCCTTCTGCTTTCTAAAACAGACGTCATCATCACGTGCATACAGTATACAGAATAAAAGCCTGTGGAGTATAAAGTGGATAAGGTCATCCTTCAACACGACTTCCACTTCCTGTGAGTAGCATGTGCAGGGGAAGAGAGGCGCTGTGAAACCCACAACGTGGGCTGTGTATGCCAGGTGGATCCCACAGGGTGCCCTAGCTGTGCACACATGTTGTGTAATTACGTGTTAATCTGCTTGTGACGATAAAAAAAGACAACTAAAGGAAGAAGCTGAACATAACCTGTCTGCAAAGGCCAAGAGAACTGCACATTAGCCACATTAGCGCTAAATTATATGGCTTGGTGTCCGAAATAGCTCTACTTACACTTAACAGCACTTGTGTCTGAAAGTCTCATTTAAACAACATTAAAAGCATAAAAGGAGACATTGGTATACACATTTTGTGGCTTCAGGGCCACACCTATAAATACATCTTTAGAATAGAGGGTTAGTGTGTATGTCATTCTTTGCTAGCTCAGAATAAAAATGTTTCTTATTTCTTAGTTTAGTCATTTTAGGTTTAGTGAACAAATTGGCTTGAATAGGATCATCGACAAATATAGACATCACACACGCACATGCATTCTTGTTTGTTCCTAATCTTCCGAAGCGTTTGATGCCAAGTATTGAACACACCAGCAAGTCTTTAATTATGGAATCCTTTTACTCTGCCAGAAAAAAATTTCAATAAGTCATTCCGTGCCTATGATTGATTCCCTTTTGGAGGGATCTAGGAGAACAAAAAAACTGTACAAAATAGGACCAGTTGTGTAGGAGAACAGATCCACAATCTTTCCGCATTAGCAGGGATTTTAGAATCTGAAGGCATTCGACAAAAAGCACATTGCAAACAGACAATTATGATTATTTGCGGTTAAATTTTGTGGTAATGAAATGTAAAATATTTCTGAGCTGCATTGACTTTCTTTTATAAACCAACACACACAAAGAAATTGAAAAATGTAAACATTTTAACAAAACTATAACAGGATATGGAATACAAGTTTTGATTCTGTGTTAAAACAGGTGTCTCAGTGCTTAAAAATAGGCCAAATTTCAGATGCCAGTTACAGTGGATGTTTATTTTTTTTTAAACTGCAGCACAGCCACTCCATTATTAAAACCAGTCGTACATGCATTGATTTCATTTACCTTGTCATGTGAAGTTTTTGAATGTCAACTATTAGAACTTGACTGGAATACAGTTCAAAGTAAAGCATTTGATTGAGATTATACAGTGAATTTTACATTCATCATGTGCATAAGAACAGTTGATATGGCAGCAGTATGGCAGTTCCTGACAATCTGCCTGCATTTGCATTATGAACATTGCTTCTCTCCTTATGTAATGTTATTTTTACTTATTAATTTCCAAGAATGCATTTGACTGCAGCGCTTTCTAAACTCAGAAAGCACACTTTGACATTATGTTATTGGTTTGGACATGCATTGAAAGGTAAAAAGGAGCACAATGAAACCGATTTTTTTCTCTATTGAGATTTCATTCATTATTTTTGATTTGATTGCAATTGTCTCCCTCTGGCTGTATTCTGACATCCATGATGATTTAGTACAGATCATGTTTTTCCTTTCCTACACCAAGGTTCTGATGAACAAATAACAGACGTAACATGCCAACATTTCATCAAATAGACACCATTTCCAAGATGAATTAGCAATGCAGCAGGGAAACAAATGTGATGATCGTACATATTAAAATGCCAATATCTCAAACGATGTAGAGATCCATGCCCTCTGTAAGCAGTCCTGAATGAAAAGCACAAACCAAAACACCAATCACCATACCTTTTAGATTTAGTTTATAAGAATAACAATCATGGGGAAAAGAAGGAGAAAAAACTACAATTAATCTAGTTTCCCCCCCCATTCCTTTTCTGATTGAATACAGTGCTCCAGTATAAGCAATCAATTATCACAAACAAACATCCCTAGTTGCATGTAGATGATTAAAAGTCAGTCAGTGACCTTTACTGCAGAATTTGTTGTAAAGGATTCTAATAATATTAATCCTGCTGCTGACATTTTACTGTAAAAGAGTCTTTAACTGGAGGTTGTCGATCTGCAGCAAAGCCAGTAATGAGTAGGGCTGTAACAATATGCGATATAAAACCGAAATTGCGACACTCAGCTCCACGAACCTGTTTCACGGTGGGAGAAGGAAGAATCGCGACACACCCCTTCCAACTTCCAGAGTTATCCTTCCCGTCCAGATCCAATGCTACAACGTTTTTAAATTAGTATTAGTGTTAGTCTTTTGGTGACTTTTGTCGGGTAAATTTCGCTAACTGTAAAGACGGCCAAAAGTGAGGGGGGAGAAAAACACCGCGAACGGAAGTGTAACGTTACGATTGGTCGCTGTGCTGACTCGACGGTTCAGTTAACTGTTGTTAGCGTTCTTAGCACCGGAGTTAAGTGCTGACTACTGGCTGGGGGTTGAGTGTGGATGTGTCCCATAACCGGGCTGTTGTCAGTTCTCATCCCGACTGACGCCTTGCAGCGCCGGGAGAGTGAGGCAGATAGACAGGGGTGTGCTAGCTAGCTAAACTATTATTAGAATAGTTGTCTATCTGTACAGTTACCATTACTGATGAATCTGTGGGTTAGCCCAGAGTTGTTAACTGTGGTCAAAACAATCACTCTAAAAATAACAGAGCGTGTTGAACAATGTTGTAATCTTATGTTACTCACCAAGAATTAGCCAACGTTATAAACCAAGCATCAGCATTAGCATTAGCTACTTGTCAACCAGCACCTTTACAGTAGGCACCAAAGCACTTTTTCCTCTTCGGCCCCCATACAGGTTGGAAGTGGAATTGTCTATTACTGTTACCATTACCATTATTCTTTTATCTCATTCGAACAACTTAATGAACCACTGAAACGATTTTGGAAACATTATTTTAAGGTACAAAAGAACCTTTGGTGTTTGAACAATCGATTTTGAAATCCATCAATATCAATAAATAAGCTCTCTGTTGTATTCCTGTGCTGCAAAGTGGCAAGTTACCAATGACAAAACAATGTCATGTTGCAGAAAAAAAGTTGTATTACATTTAGTGAGTATAACTCTCCTCCAACACTACTGCCACTCTTGCAGGTGTGTAATTCTGTAGCGTGCTTTGACGCTAGCAATGCTAATATTGTGCTGATAAGCAGGTATAATGTTTAACAATGTCACGATCTCAGTTGAGTTTGTTAGCATGCTATCATTTTCAGATTGACACTAAACACAAAGTAGAGCTGAGATTGCTGAGACTGATGGGAACATCTTTAGTTTTGTAGGTATTTGATCATAAACCAAAGTACTAGTCAAATTGAAATGTGATTAGATCATGGCGCTAGATTAAAAGTCAGAGGATCAAGTCAATAGAATCCATCCTCTGGGGATCATGAATGTCAGGGCCAAATGTCATAGCAATCCATCAGATAGTTTAGGAATTACACTCATGAGATACTAGTCTTGGCCTTTTCCTTATCCCCTATCAACTCCATGTATGGATGTGATCCCAAAATTGTACTGCACCTATCCATTTAGTTATTGCCATAGTCTACTTTTATGGTCCGTATCCTAATTCAACAATAGTAAAAATAGTTGCGTTTTGTGTGTTATTGATACATCATGATTATTTTAGATAAATGTGAAGCCTGCAACTTGAATGTTTTTTCACAATGACCTTTGGTAATGAACAGAGGAGAGTTCAAAAACTGATTTGTTTGTGATTTTGCCAACCCTGGAGTTACTCGCACCAATATTATTTGTAAAAATATGTTGGCAATGCTTGCACTGGGGAGTGCTTATACAGTTTACAAATATTTTATTTCTTTTTTACAATATCTAGCATGTAAATTTTCCCCTACGCTCTGAAATTTCAGTTACTGTCAACTGCCACCCCGTGCATGCTGATTGTCTTACTGAATGTGATGAGGTTAGTGCGGTCTAGGCATGCATGATTATGTGACAAATGATGTGAATATTAACGTGCTTTGCATCCCCCCCCACATCATCTAGCCTCATGTTTGTGTTCTTTCTGATTAAACCATGTGGCTGTGCAGAATGAGTCATTCACTCGGTCAGTTATCCAGCCCCTCTTAGCTCCTCCTGAAGGCCATTTGGTTACTATGCCTGGCCATTTAACGTGGAAGGCTGCAATTGCGCCACAGCACTGACGGTTGCTGCTGAGTGCCTCCGCTTAGGTCATCAGTGGAAGCTGGAACACATCAGCCATTACTGTACTCACTTTCAGCACGCTTGCCTCCTGCAGGCAGATCACATTATGTTGGGTTTTGATTATTGGTTATTGCCTATTTATAATCATGTTGCAGTAAATAAGACCATCTGGAGAACAGACATCATCACTTGGCAGGGACACTAGAATCCTCCTCATTCTAGCATGGACTAAAATTGGCTCTATTGCGGTTTATTTATCTCATTCAAACTATTTGTATTATGTTGGAAGAGATCCTCATAAAAAAAAGAACAATTATTGTATATTATTGTTGAAAACAGTATTTGACTAAAATTGGCCTAGAACTGAAAAGGTGTATGGCGTCATCTAAAATAAGTGAAGATAAAAAAACAATATTAGTGCAGTGTCATCCTGTCCCACTTAAGAAGCTAACACCACACAACCAGTGGTGGTATTAACTAAGTACATTTACTCAAGTGATGTACTTAAATTTGAGGTACTTTTAGTTTACTTAAGTACATTTCTTTTTGTGCCAATTTCTACTCCTACTGAACAAAATTTCAGAAATAAATATTCCACTATATTAATCAGTTTTAGTTAGTTACATTATAAATTAAGATTTTTGGACACAAAATACATAGTTCATAAAATGTGATGTTGTATTATAAAGTAAACCACCTAACTAAAAATAGGCCTATAAGTATAACTAAAATGATTAGTAAATAAACACTTAGTTGATTGAAAGAACTTCTAAAATCTGTGGATTTTTTTCTGCATTGAGTACTTTTAATACTTTAAGTACATTTTACTGATGCTACTTACATACTTTTACGTAAGTAACAATTTGCAAGACTTTTACTTGTAACAGAGTATTTTTACAGTGTGGTATTAGCACGTTTAAGTAAAGGATTGGAATACTTCTTTCACCCCTGCACACAACCAAATGGCATTCATGTTTTAGACTAACAAGTAGGCTAGTGAAGTGATTAACCCTCTTCTAAATGATCCAGCAATACTGGAGCATCACAATAGTATTAGCCTCCTATCAGTGTCAGATGGCGATGGTGGCTGATGATCTAGACATTGGACCTTCATATGGATCTGTGTGTTGGAAAATGTCAAAGCACAAGGAATGATCCAATAAAACTCTGTGGCTTTGCAGCACAATAGATTATAGGGTAAACAATTAGGGCTGCAAAGGACAGAGACAAGAAGTGCATTATACCATATGACTTACTGTACATTGAAGTTAGTTTTTGTTTGCGTATTTGAGGTCATTGGTTTGTAAAAAATGAATAAAAATATCTATTTTTTAAAACTGATTTTGATCTATTGTAGGCGGTCTTTCATACGATTGAGTTCTCAATTTTACTCTGAAATCATTTTGTTGGGGCTTAAGCCATAGTTTCAGGGACATATTTGACAAATGATTTACAGAGCCATAAAGTAAAACGATAAATAGGCATTTTACACAAATGTAAATAATAAAAATAATGATTAACTGCATTAGTTTCAGGCAGACTACTGGTATTATTGTGTATGCTCCTCATAGTCACACTGTGATGACTTACTGGGACATTGTTAATGTTATTAGTAAAACCTGTATTTTTCAATCTGCAACAAGTAAAAATGTCTGCTTTGCAAAAGGCCTTTATTGTAAATCCTGTAAGGGTCCACATGCAGGGTGTAGTAGCAAAATAAGGTTGGATAAAAAGACAGTTTACTTTTTGAGAAACAAGCTCAACAACCAATAGGTAGTAAGTAAAAATCAACAGCAGCAATCAGAACAAGTGCTGGAAATGGAGTGCATTCAGTCGTGATTTCACCTGACAAAACTGGGACAAGAGATAGGGCAAGGTAGTATGTAACAGCAGTCCAAATGGCTGTACATTATACAGTATGTTATTAAACCCTTCATTGTCATTACACTTTGGCACTGTCATTGCACTGGTGTGGATAAGCAGACACCTTTCTTCTCTGCTGCTTGTTTATGACAGGTCAATCTCATGCTCTTTCTCAAAGTAGCTGCACATCACAATTTCATGTGTCAAAATAATTCAATAATAATTTATACTTTTTATTGATCCCCAGTGGGGAAATTAGAATTCACACTCTGTTTTGTTAGTGAGCACTACACATAAGCCTGAAATACACACACACACATGCTCAGAGTGAGTGGACTGCCAGATGGACCAGCATCCTGAGCGGTTGGAGGGTACGGTGCCTTGCTCAAGAACAACGGGCCTCCAATGCACAGAGGGATAAGGAAAGGATGCCTACTCTCTTCTACTGTCTTTGCAATCTTCATCAAATCCCTTGCTGCAGAGGTTTGCCAGATTGACACATCATAAAATATGTGTGATTTATCAATGTAAACCATAGAATAAATATATATGCAGATGATCTTACTTGACTAACAGAACCCACAAGTGTCATTACAAGAAAACATTAACCTTGTCAATAGATTCTCACAATTCCAAATCAACAGTGTTACCATATTCCAGATTTGGAATCAGTCAGCCCTACCATCCACTATTGCTCTTTCTCCTTCTTTTATAGATCCAGCTCCGGCGCCATACTTGTGGCAGCCAGCAACTGTTGCTGTTTCAGCAGTTTCCTCAAGTATAAAGTTACACAACTTATTGAACCCAAAAGGGTTCTTGTGTTTATTGAGGCCCCAAAGTCCCTTAACTATTTCCCTGCTATGTAATTACAAATTGTACATAAACATACATGTATAACAAATATTATATGTATATAAATAATGTATTAATATATACCCACTAATATATACCGACTCTGCTATGTACTGTGTTGTTCACATTTTGTCATATTTCAGTAATAGAAGAAACAAAATAGACAGCTGTAAGAAAGAATTATTCCTAAATATGTCACTTATTGCTAGGGACGTAGAAAGCCGTGAAGATTTTGAACAGCTCACTCGGAGACTGAAGGCAGAGGACATTCAGAAACCTGTATCTCACTCTCAACTGACTTTAAAAGCAGGACACACAATGTCAAAAGAATTGTGAAATCAAAGAATCATCTGTTCTCTAAGGCTTTTGAAAACCTTTGAGCAGATCCTCTTTGTGTTGTTTTTCTGCTTAAGGAACAAATTAAGCAGATGAATTACAGCAGCATGTTATAATTTATGTCAATAAGGAATGATTGATAATGTGAACAATCCTCCTTGTGAATTTGCATTTAATTGTATGAAGTTATTGTTATCTATATGATTATAGGTTGTTTTATTTGTATTTATTAGATAGTTTCCTTTATACTATTATTATTGTTGCACTGTTGGGGATGGCGGGATACAAGAATTTCATTGTATTACTTATTGTAATGACAAACACCTTGGATCTTTGAATCCTTGAAGTGGTACCTTTTGAAATTCTTTCTGACTGGCCCTAATGTAAATAAAATGACTTTAGAACTGAGCACGGCCTATTCTAATTTCCAATTGTCACAAGGCTTTATGAAACACATGATGACCTTTAGCTTCCTACACTGTCTGACTGTGTTCCTAATTTATCTTATAACCAGTTGGTTTGATGACCGCTAAACACAGGCTCCTGTGACCAGTCTTACTCCTTTGGGTCTTATAAAACTAAATTGGTAGTCTGGTCAATAGACGAGACCTACCTTCCATATCTGCACAGTCACAGAGGTCATCAGCACATCTTGCTCTGCTTGAAACAAATTAAAAAGTCATTACTGGTGTGCAGCCTCAAAAGAAACACACCTCAAAAGTATCAATTAGACTTGCACTGCAATGCTATTTCTCTGAGTTGTTGTCATATTTTTTCCTTAGAATTCAGATTTATCACTTAGACTAACAGCTTTGTTAACCAATCACATAAAGTATTGTGCCCAAAGAGTTTGCTCAGTGAAAAGAGAGCCATTAGAGGAGGGCCTTATTTTCTTGGTCTCTGTGTGTATTAGAAGAATGAAGAGACCACTGGCCTGTACTAGAAGCAAGATTTGGCGTTAACGAGGTAACTTCAGGTTCAACCCAGGGTTTTGTGCATTACGATGGTGGATCACTTGTTACCGGGTTAAATCGCCAAGGTAACACCAAACCTGGTCGAGAGTAGGTCATGTTGGAGATTAGAGATCAACCGGTGTAAAAGCACCGCCCACTTACCAATCAATGCTCGATTGATTAGGGCGTCATCGTTCTTGAACATCTGGTGGAGCTCGGTGCGTGGAGAGAGAGAGAGAGAGAGAGGTGCACTCATAAAAGGTAAAACATTTAGAGACCAACAACCCCGTTGGTCTTTTTATGAAATATATAGATTTTAAGTAGAGGGAATTACGTATAGGCTATTTGTCGGCTTCTTGAGTCGTGTGTTAATGTGCACATCGGTTTGAGTTAAGTTTTTACATTTTATTTGTTCTCACAATCGCTTACCACTGTCAGGGTTGCAACTGAAATAACAGGCTAAAGCAACAACAGTTTATGGAAAGCATAAGTGTAATTATGGTCGGATCTTGTGCCTGACTGATGGGACGTGATATTGACAAGAGTTGTGATTTACGCATAACAGCATCGGATAGTTTTGCCTGTTTTCCTTCTTGAGTTGGGAAGCAGTGACTGTATTGCATTTTGCCTGTAAAACCGTGTTGGTGTTCTTCATATTTACGTTAAATTATTGTTTGCTCTTCTTATGTAAAATATGTGGCTCTCGTAGATGTTGTCATGAAGATGATGTCTTGCTGTGCAAACATCTCTGGATTGGGAAACTAGTTGATAACCACCATCGTGACACAGCTTATGCTGGACCGTGATTATTAAGTAAGGTGAAGCCTGGTGACTGAAATAAATCCAGGGCATGTTGCTCTTTGTAGTACAGGCCTCAGAGGGTCCATTTCAGGAAGGACGTTTAACAAACTCTGAGTCTAACCCTGAACTCTGAGTTCATTTACCCTGAGATGGGAAACTCTGAGTTTTCAGTTCCAGAACAGCTGATTTGAGTTAGTTTAATCAACTCAGAGTAGGTTGACTCAGAGTAAAGCGCGTGCACCACCACAATAAAAGGCAGCATGAATGCAGCCATGATACTACGATTCACCATGGCAACAACCACAAACAAATTGTTTGGCATACTTTACCCCTCTGGAACTGGAACTACTCATGTGCACACACAGCGTGTTTGAATATAAATTTGATTTAAAAAAGCCACATGACTGCTGCTGCAAATAGCGAGAATTGGTCTGGGAGAAAATTGCTGGTCGAGTCAATGCGTAACGTCTAATATAGTGTATTAATTTCATATTTAATCACAGGTAACCTATAACATTACTGGTGAAAATTGGAACGTATTACACCTATACTTTAATTTAGGTGTAATTCTGTGGGCAAAAAAGTAAACTACTACTAATCCCATTCTGAGGTTGCAGAACCATGTCATTAACAGAACTATAACTTATAATCATTTATTTCTTATGTCTGTCAATGGTTTGTGTCCTGGGAACACTACAAAAACGTTTAAAAAACCTTTCAGAGCAAGGCAGAGCAAGGTTATTTGCAAAAAACATAATGCAACACAGAATCCGTTTGGATGTAAGAGCATGTCCACGGTGGTGGACGTTAGTGACATGAGGACAGACAAGGCACCTACATGTCTGATCGACTGTGAAGAAAAACAATATCTCTCAAATAGGTAGTTATCTGGAAATGAATATACATCTAGTCGGGCCTCAATATCATCTCCCAACGTTTACAGGTTTTTGTCAATGGGATCATTGTCAAAAGGACATGCCATGTTTGACAAAAATACATTTTATAATCTGCCTAACATAGTTAATAAATCAACACTTTTTTTATTCATGCAGATGACAACTAAAATGCACCTGATGCAGACTGAGTGTATGAGGAAATGAAATAGCGCCGTGTCAGAGGGAGGAGACTGAGAGAAACTCAAGGTTTATCGAAGGAAACCTGCTCCCAACCAGGTTACGTTCACAGACTCAGTTTCCATAGTAACTGACTCTGAGGTTAAATTACCTTTCTTTCTAAAATAGGCTGTATTAACCCCTCCTTCTCAGGTTTAAATAACCTCCCTTTCTGAAATGGAAAACCCAGAGTTTCCCTCATCTCAAGGTTAACAAACTCAGAGTTTTCACTGAACCTGCTATCTGAAACGGGACCCACGCAGAGACAACATTATGAAGCCTGCAGGATAAAATGAGTGTGATTTGGCTTACTTATGTGAAATAGACTGACATTACATTGAAGGTGACACATCTAACTTTTTGGATGAAAGCGGATGGACTTTTAATTTTTAATTTTTTGTTTTGTTACTTATTTCTTTCCCTTCTAAATTGCTACACCTAGAAGAACAATTTTCAAAAGCATCTGCCATTATTGTTCTCTGGTGACAATACATACAAATAGTTGTGGTGTAGGACAAACCATCACAATACTTAACTTGTTTTCTAAGTATACATACATTTCAAATAAAGGCAAGCACAAAAACATGGATTAGCAAGGCTTGAATTTATCCTCAGGGGACAAAATAGCCAATATATAAAAAATAATGTAGAAGCTAATTATAACATGTAATCCATTCACTCCTATATGATGAGCGGTGAGGGAAGATTCAAGAGATACTGCAACCTTAAAGAAAGAATATCCAACAGACGGTTTAATTAAGGACATGTGATGGGAAATTCATCAATCTCTTCAAAAAGCATCTACTTTGATTAATTAGTGAGCCCTTTTCTTTTGCAGTAATTGGATTGTTATAGCCAATGGGGAAATGCTTGCTACATCACAAAGACAGTACAACACACAGTAACAACTTGATGTGGTGCAATGGGATGCTTTTTTATATACAGTATATACACAGCATCATAGATCATGCTACAGCACCTTGACCAATCTAAAAATTCTGAAATGATGCCTCAAAATCTTGTGATTATTGTCAAAATGAGGTAGTGAAGAAAGTGAAACAAAGCAGTCCCTTTCTGTTTCATTTATTTATGAACACCAATTAAACACCAGCATCAGTATAATTAGCTAAGCTGGAACACAGCCATGAATGCTGTAGTCTATTCCCCATCATCCTGCAACACGTTGAAATCTCATCAACATGCAAGTGTACACGACTGCACAAATTAACACAATGTGTTGTATTTGGTATATATGTATGTAGCCTGACATTTTTAACATTTTGCTTTATTACTGTAGGAAAACTCAAAGCATTCATCGTATATACTCATAACTCCTATGGTACCTTAATTGTATTAAAACCGGTCCCTAAATAGCTGCTTGACATGAAAACATCAACATTTTTCAAATCTGTGTTAAAGCTATGAGCATCAATTTCATCTAGGACAAAACGGGTTAAACATTTTCACACAAAGTGGAATCACTAAAATACCTTTGCACTGCATTCTTTTTCCTACTTATTTCTGTCACACTGCTTTTCACAAGACAGGCTGTTCTCATTAACCATTAGTATATACTGTATAGCTACAAAAAGTAATGCACTGTAATTTGTATGTATTCCACTTATTTATTACTGTATGCACTGTATACTGTATGTACTGTGCTACTTCACATAAGATGACAAAGAGCTGTGTAGAGAGGGATGGGTCATAAAACACAGTAGACTGTAACATTAGACCGTTAATTATCCTGCTTCAGTTCACAATTTTGCAGGAAACAATCATAAACTGGCTTATTTACTTGGCCCGCTCTTGGCGACGTTAGACAATGACGTTAGAGAAGGGACCAAGCAGCTTCTTGTTTACATTCAACATAGCAGCCACCGGACGCCGCTAATGCCGCTGTTGCTTCTACGTCACCTGGATTGTTGGTCTGATTGGTTGAAGGACTTAACAATTGCGTACAGAGTCATTTGAACTATGCCCGTTGGTCATGACCAATGCTCAATCTCAAATCTACTGAGCTGGGCTTGGTCTGGTGATAGCCAGACTAAAAACACAATGCTTTCAAGCGGGGGAGCAGAGTTCATGTCCCGAAAGACGTCAATAAGAAAACAGAAGATTTTCACCCAGGAAACATATTTTAATGTCCCAGAAGTAATACGTAAGGTACTGCCCATTTCTCCGACGCTCCATTGTTCTGATCTCTCAACAACATGAAAAAATCCCTTTGGTCCCACAGCCCACTAGTCCGAGGTCCCTTTGTTTTAAAAAATAAAATAAAACCTCTGCTCCGACATCCCATTGTTCCGACCATATAGGGATTTGTGGATGACTTCCCATTATACCAGGGGCAGCAAAAGGGTTGAACACGGAACACGGAAACCTAACTGTAACAATCTCTAAACTTATTTGTCATCTGATCAGTCTGCGTTTTCACAAATTTTTGTGCGATATGAAGCTAATTGCAGTGGAGCCTGAAAGTCCCAATCCATTTTCTTTATGAACCACGATCCCCTTTAAACATGATGTAAACTGCATACCCCAATATACAAAAAGTTATTGTAAAAGTCCAGTTGGCCAATGTAACTAAACTGGTGTCTAAAAATTCTGGCAAGTGTATGACTAGAGGGGCTTTAAATTTAGGACATGTTCAAAGTATGGCATGGCATTTACCATGCCATATTAATCCTGTTAAGTTGATTTCATTTGGACACTGTTAAGAAAATCAGAACATTCTGCTACACCTCCTCCATGCCTTATGGACTGCAAATCCCTCAAGCAATTTGATTTCAATTAGATATGAATATTGACAGTGGTTTGGGCAGCAGCGTGGTGTAGCAAGATGAAATCCTGCCCTTCAGCTAGAGGCTGGGCCTTTCTTATCCCCAAGTTAGTGTCCTTGAGCAAGACACTGAATGTCTACCAGCCCAAGAAACAAAAAAGCATTTCTTCAGCTGTTGCCCTGCATTCCAAACTTGGTTAAGAGAGTAACATATTTAATATTTCTCAAGACACAAAGCCTTGCTGGTTTTTATTCTTCCATCATAAGGAAATATTACAACTGACACAGAAGATAAATGCAATTAACAGCAAACAACCTCCTCATGTGTAGTTCCTTGCTAATATAATTTCTGGTATACTGTAAAAAGAAGCAGCCACTTGAGAAGAATTCCCCACATGACAAACTATAACCTCAGAAATAGAATCAAAAGCTCTAATAAAAGAGCAGGGTGTAAATATAACCAGAGCTTGGAGGTCTATTTATGCTCATTTAAGATGTCCCTTTGCCTGTGAAAACTGATTGCTTCCATTCAGTCTCAGAGGAGGACATGAAGTGTCAACTGACATTCCAGTCGATTACAGCACATGCTTACATAAAAGACATTTGACATATGTCAGATTTTAGTAATTGCTTTACGCAAGCTTACAGTAGCATATGTTGATTTTGTCATGTTTATAAGATAAGATTTAATGTAGTACACATTTTGAGTTGTATGACAATTGACTGAAACATATTAATTCATAAATTAATTTACATTATGGGTCCCAACCGGCAGTGGCAGATTGCCACACACCAAGAGGCAGGTTCTGTTTGAGGTTTCTGCCTGTTAAAAGGAAGATTTTCCACACCACTGTTGCACCAATGCTTGCTCTTGGGGAGAATTGTTATGTCTCTGTAAATTATAGGTTGTGGTCTAGACCTACTCTACTTGTAAAGTGCCCCGAGATAGGTTCTGTTATGATTTGACGTAATAAATAAAATTGAATTCAACTATACAATTTTGATGTGTCCCTGCACATCCATACGGCATTAGCTTTATAGTATCTTTATAGTATCTAGCACTGTCCTGAGTTCAGTTGTAATTTTCTGTTGCAATTTGTCTTTAAATGAATGGATGTGGACCAGTCCAATGTGTCATGGATCAAATGACACATTACCCTCATTTGATTTGACATTACTGAAATGCAACATTATACAACTGATTCAAACCAGGTATGGAAAAAGAAGGCCACTTAAACGTGAAATAGATGAAGCATTTCCTTTAAGAATGTGTAGCAGCTCAATTTTCTTGTAAGAAGATATGAGCCACAGCCATTTCAGATTCAGCTTTAATTACCTGCCAATATTTATGTTGCTCATAACAAGCAAATTCTTAAATATGAGAATCATGGGGGCAAAACTATGTGGTAAACACATTTGTTATTATATTATCTTATTGTATTATAGTAATGAATTAAAAGGATTTAGGACGTTATGTCTTTCACACATTTGATTTGCATACAGTGTACTATTACACTTCTGCTGGGCCTGAAACCCAATTATCCAACAAACTGCTGTTATCTGATTTCCAAATCAAAAGAAAACTCTCCCAACCTAGTCTGAATAACGCTGAAGCTGTAATAACCTCAGACACAACACTGGAGGACTCAAATGCACAACTCATAAAACAATAGAAAGTTTAACAAAAATGTTTACTTGGCAAACGATCAAACAAAGAAAAGTGCTCACTTGGAGAATTAAACATTTTCACAAAAACTATAAACAAAATAACTGGTTACATGAGAAGTTGGCTAGAACATCTGAAGACACATCACATGGGCCGACCAACCCAAATTTGCACAAGACAAAAGGTAGACAAGGACTATTTATACATGCGGTAGGGGAAAACAGGTGAAACCAATGAGGCGCGGGGTAGACAATCACAGTGGTGGGAAATTCACACAAAGGGAGGAAGTCATGGTCTGAAACGAAAGTGAATACAAAACAAAACAGGACGTGCACAACAAAACTAGTCAAACTTGACGAGACATAACAGAAGCAAAATTAAAGAAAGTGAATGTTTCATTTTTCCAAGGACAGCTTGGTATTTATGTGACAGTCAGTTAGTTTGGGGGAAATAACTATTTTAACTAAATAACTAACTTATTCTCTGAAATTATTCTCTGTTACATTCATGTTTACAGTGTGCATGAAATGTACCACTTAATTATCTTTATAGTTTCTAGATTTTAGAGTTTGATTACTTCAGTATCGCTCTTTTCTATGTTCATATATACAAGGGAGTGTGTGTGTGTGTGTGTGTGTGTGTGTGTTTGTGTGTGGGGGGGGGGTTCATTGGTATGCTGTGACTTTCAGGTGTACAACCTCCCACCGGGGGCCACAGCGCCTATTTCCAACGTGCAGCTTCAATCTGCTTTAACACCAGCAGACGGCTACTCCTACATCCTCTGACACAGCCATCCATTGGCGTGTTTGCCTTATTTATGCACTGCTATTTTTTTGCCTAAATTGGAGAGAGCGTGGGTAGGTCGGGTGTAAGGTGCCCAGGGCCTCCATATGCCTTTAGTGTATGAGGTAAAGAGAGAGACCTTTTGACCTTCTAAGTTTTGAAGCAGTAAACAAGGCACAAATTGTTCTTAGAAAGAGGGTGAATTAACAGTTTACCAGCCAAAGGAAGATGTGAATAAATGGTTCTGAAATAGTGTAAATCAAATTAAACTTGATTCTGGAAGTAAATATATTAGGGACGTAGTGGCAATTTCCAGACATTTGTGAAGGACAATTGTTTTTGTGAGTTTTACTTTGTATTGTTTAAGAATATAATTGATTTTAGTAAAGCGCATGTACCTTGGTTTTTATTTTTATTTTCAAGTCCCATGGTGCCAGCCTTTGAAGGTAGAGCTGAATCAATAAACACTGTACTGTGTCAAGTTACACATGCATATCATTCCCATAGTCACCAATTCTGTTAAAAGTAAGCGAAAAATAAGCTTTTGTCATTAAGGATTGATTACTTCATCATCATTCCTTTTCTTGTAATGAGGGTGGTGGAGAAGAAGCAGAAATGGGTTTGGGGAGACCTCCCAGCAGGAATCAATAAAGTAAAAAAGGTCTATTGTTGAGACCACTTTGTGTGCTTGCTGTGATTAGTTCTCTGTTGTAAAATAGCCATTTGTCATCTTGTCGTCTATCATGATGTTTGAGATCTTGGCATTGTGAGGTTTGGTGTCCAACTGTTGCACAGGCTACATTTTGTATGATGTAATTAATCCTCCTGTTACTTACTGTCAAGGATGAAAGACAAGTGAACCTGTACAGGTCAGTAGGAGCCACCCAGAAGACACATACCTCAGCAGTGTATAAATGTCAAACATGCTTATTCACACAAACGTGAAGGTGCACAGAGGCATATATTGTATTCCCACATACATGCAGTAACACTTAGCTACCAAGTACAGAAGTAGCAGAACAGAAAAAAGGAGTTCTGGTTGAGCAGTTTTTATTTCACACCTGACCTGTGTTTGGACGGATGGCCAGCAGGCTGTCAGCAGAGGAACTGCTTCACTTGTTTGAATTCCACTCTTGTAGTCTTGAATTCCTCTCCTATGGCAGAAAATGTCAGTTAGAGGGATGGCGAGGACAATGGGGAAAAGGAAGGTGAAGAAGCAGCGAGGGAAGCTTGAAGAGCTGAGGGAGAGGGAGATGACACAATGACTATGTTTACATGCAGATAATATTCAGGTTTTTTCCCTTTCCGAAAAAGACAATATTCCAAATAAGCTGTTTATATGACCTGTATCAAATTTGGAATATTCGGAATTATAGTGGAATATTGGTGTGCATGTTATCTTACTCAATAAAGATGCAAAAGCCAATTTTGTGATTTGGGGTCTCTAGGCAGAACCACTCATTCAATCCTCGCTTGTGACACACACACACACACACACACACACACACACACACACACACACACACACACACACACACACACACACACACACACACACACACATACAAGTTTGGAAAAAAACATCCATGCTGTTTTGAGTGAGATACGGGTTTTTGAATGTCCTCTGCCTTCAGTCTCTGGGTGAGCTGTTCAAAATCTGCACGGCTTTCTACAAAACTAGCCGAGACGAGCCGGCTAACCGTAGCATGCTAGCTCGTTTTCAGTGGCAAAACACTGCTAAACACACACTAGTTCACCATACTCTACAAAAGAACTACTTACATGTCCCTGTTCTGCAGGTATTCCACAAGTGCACCCTCATTTAGAAGAAGTCTCCCAGCTAATCCTGCCTTGTACTGACCAAAGTTGGAAAAATTGAAGCTAGCTGAAGTTATCATGACCTAGCTATGTGCAACTCCCAACAAAGATAGGGAATAGGTGAGATGTCTCACTCTGAAGCTAAAACAGAGACCTAAACACACAGACTGAAAAAAGGATCTGCAGCAATGTGAATGAAACCACATAAACTTATTCTGGTACAACCTCAAAATACAATTATGAACCTAAAAATTAACATAATATGTGCACTTTAACTCTGCTTCAGTGTTTTATGCTGCGTAGAAGACAATATTACCTCTAAAAAACCAGTGATTCAGCATCTCTAGAGTTGAGAAGCTTCATTATGAAGAAGAAGGCAAATAAGATGAAACATGTGCAGGAAATTGAAGGATCCAGGGATTTTTGAAGAGCTCAGAGATGAGAGAAAATGTTTTTTTTTTAGGAAAGTAATAGGAAGAGGGAAGTGATAAAGATGGAGGCTGAGATTATTTGTGTGTGGCATGAGCGGGTGTGTTTGGAGCACCAGCTGGTGGAAGAGAGGGGACTTGGTTCTCTCCAGCAGTGCCAGCTGGTGCACCTGTTCCAACTTAGAACTGGTTGAAGTTTGCCCACTTCCTGACACATTTATTTATGTTGTGTCGAGTAAATCTGTGTTTTGCACAAATGGCAATTGCACATACACATAGGAGAGTAAGGTTCAAGTCAAGATAGTCAACATAAATGTGTGTCTGAATAACTGTCACAAAGTAAGAGAATATACCTATATATATATATATATATATATATATATATCATCAACATCAAGACAACTTTAAAAAGCCACTAATTTGTTGAAAATGAATCATTAACCTCGGCTCCAAGCCAATCGCAAATAAAATTGTTTTCCTATACTTTTTTTTACAACAACAGGACCATGGGGAAAATGACTTTGATGATTTGATGGTTATAATTATGGGCCATGCTTGTCTCCAGTAATAACAGGTTGTCTCAAATATTGTGTTGCCGTATTGGCTTTCATTGTGTATAATGTTGATTGTGAAAGATTAAAGAGTTATGGACAACAAAGATGCCAATCAATGTTAATTCTCATTGTTTGTGTTTTTGAATCTTTTAACTGTGCCAATCTAGTTTAGCTTAGTACTATTTTTTGCCTCTCCTTATCACAAACATTAATCAGTTGACTTGTTTAGGAGTGTGTTCATGTGTAGGAGAGTGTGTGTGTGTGTGTGTGTAGGGGTTTAACGTGTGTGCCAATGTAGTAGACAATTATGATGGCTGATTTACATGTATAGCATCTGCAGTAGCTCCCCTGTGCATTCCACTGTCTACAAATTGAATTGAACAGTACCTATATACAGTGTTTATATATATATATATATATATATATATATATATATATATATATGTATACACACTGTATATATACTGCATATGTAGCCCTGTGTTATTATGAACATAACCAGAGTACTTACTAGGTCAAGCCTCTTACATGGTCTGGGCTAGAAAAAGGATACGCCTACAGTGGAGCATTTGTTTCAAAGCATACATTTGTCCTACAAGTCATTGATTATATTCTTAACACACAGCATAAACTATTTTAGGCAGGACTACATTTACCATGGTGACCTAATGTGCTAATTTTTCTGTCAGTTCTTTGTTCTCTGCAAATGCCATGTCTGTAATCTGTAAAGTAGGAATCAGCATCTTGCTTTCTCCGCACTTTTTTCTTCTTCAAGAGCTGTTGAGGCTGCAGTGGAAATAATGAGCGCTTGGGTGGCTTTTTTGTGCAAATATAGTGAGTCACACTGGCACTGAGAAGGAGCATGCTCAAATTGAATGCAAATTGTTTAAAGATAATGAGATGGACGAGATGGATGAAGAAACAATTGAGAAGGAACCGGTTCTTCTTTAAGTTCAAGTTTCCTTATTTATCGCAGGAACAATTGCATAGAAGCCATCATCTCAACAATGCTAAATAAATCTGTATAAAAAGTTTAAAAAACATGCAAGTATATCTCTATGCTACTACTGTGTTATATTTCATTGGATTAAAGGATCTTCCAAAAAATGTTCAACTTCCTTTATCAGCAACTTATTTGCTTTATATTTGATCATTTAAATTGCAGAAATATACACCTACTTTTTCATATAATTGAAACTATAGATAATATCAGTTTTCAATTCATTCAAAGTCGCATGGATGACGTCTCGCTGAAGCTACAATGTCTGTGTGCATTGTACCGGGGATGTAACGTTACTCACAAGATCAGAGAATCTTGCTTGTTCTTTTGCTTATCTGCTGATAATACTTCAAAAACACATCAGGTAAGATAACGTTACATGTGTTGTGGAACTGAGCTAAGCTAGGTAGCTATTGAGCAAGTAAATTGTGTGAGACGAAAGATGTAGTTCACTGACCGGTTTCACACAAACCTAAATGGTCATGTGACAAACGGCTAACTGAGACTTTCTTCGGTTGAAAAATTATCGTTTAAAATGATGAACATCATAATTGTAATCCATGGCTCAATTGAAACGGGATAAAAAAATTATTTGCCTTTGCCCATTCACCACCGTTCATATTTTCTTCCGAATTAAGGTCCCACGAGGTCCAGCGGAAGGGGCGTGACTACGACTCTCTAGTCAACATTTAACAAAAATGTTTACTAAGCATCATTGAACATATTGAATTAAATATGTTTGTGGACTGGAGAATGGTCTCTATATTGTTTGACAGATGCGTGTCAGTCCTTGAAAACACATTAATGCTTGCCAGGGTGGTCAAAGAAACTCAATATTTACCACTACAGCAGGGATTATTTCCCTAGCTTTGACACCAATAAGAAAGCTATGGAAGTAATTTTGGGGTGGATCCAATGAGAAAGGCAAAACTCATTTTGATCTGTTTACAGCTTCAGGGATCACGTTCAACATCAGAGCCATGGAGTGTTCTCACGGAGTAATTATTCAACAGCCTCTAAAAAAAGGGAACATGACAAGCCAAAACGTATTTTGCAAGCCCTGCAGAGGAGAATTATCTAAGAAAAATGTGTTTTCCCCATTTTTATTTTCTAAATTCTGAGTTGAGGGAGAAGTCAAGGTGTGATATGCTTCAGTGACCTGGGATTCAGTCATCTTACAACCTTGTGTTTTTGTAGTTGGTAAAAGGTTTCTTGTTCTGGTTTCCCCCACACAATAACTTTCTCCCATCTTTTCTTTTCTATTTATTTTCCTGACTTCCTTGTCATGATTCTTTTATTTTCCAACTTTCCTCCCCCTTTATGTGAGAGTACAGTGCAATGCAAGTATTTTATATTTATGGTCTTTTGTTGCCTTTGCATGGCATAAACATACACACATTCACACTGCATTTACTATTCTATAATCAATCGCCTTGTGCCAGAGAGGAAAGCCAAGGCCTTAGCTTAGAGATGAATTGTATTCAGCAGTGTGAGTAACACAGGCATTTGGATCACATAGCCCTTCAGGGCAAACCTTCAAATTGCACATTTCAGGTTGGATTATATGGTGTGCAAAGCTAATGTTCAGCTACTGTAGCACATACATAGCTGCTTTGGTATTTATTTATTTTGGTGCCAAAGGCAGTGCATAAGCCTAGGGGAGTTGACACTAATTCAGAAGTGTTTTCTATGCAAATTAAAGACTGCTGACACAGCTTTCATGTTAAAACTGTGGCATGCAGCACGATAAGTGCTTAGTGTTTTGGTGTAATGTGCAGCTAAAAACAGGTGATTCTCAGATCAAGGAATGGGCCACACTGACTGATTTTCAGCCTTTAACAGCAAACAAACCAATGTAATATACTAGACCGTATTGATGACTCTGATGAAATAAGTCAATAAAACATTGTGTCAAATGGTCAGTGTTTTAATTTGTACTAGCCAGACATACCAAAACCGACATCAAAGAACTAGCAACAACGAAGGCTGAAAAGGTTGCAGTTGAACACACCACAAAGACTACAGCCAACAAGAATGACATTTGTGCCTGTGCAAGAGGAAAAAGCTCTCCACGCCAGCAGGGTGCGGTAGTCTGTATTCATATTTCAAAAAGAGAAACCGGAAGAACAACATTTACCAAGTTAGTTAGCCTGCAAGTACATTAACAACACAACCAGATGTTAAAGGAACATTATATTTACCACGTGCTAGCAAACAATAACACAAACAATTCTAAAACAGTTTTTGCAATAGCTCAATTGTTAAAAAGAAAATCTCACCTGATATAACAAATTTTCTTCAATCTCACAGTGTACATTTGTGGGCTGTTCCTGAATTTCAAAACAGACCAACATGGCGGCTCGTTTGGAAACCGTAATGTTTTTCTGATGCAGTTGGTGAATCTGTCTTCATTTTAGATTGACAACGGTCACTTTGAAAGAGTTGTGTATTTTCAAGAAGCAGTGAGTCTATAAAAAAGAATCCCAAAAGTAGCCTGGATTCAACTAAATGCAAAAGAAGAGCGGGAAACTCAACGCCCCGTTTCTCGAAATTCCCTGCGATGCTACCAGAATGCATTGCACAGCTGCTCGCATAGACAATGAAAGGGAAGCGTGTAAATGACGCTTACATGTACCATTAGGCGACATATGCTCCCCGGCAGCCTGGCATTGGCAGACGGCCTGGTGTGCCAGGGCCTTTACTCATATTCACTCTTGAATGATATTATGGTTTTTGACTTCATGTTTCCCTTGAACAAAGCACATATTTATCTTAGCTCAGTATGGTCATCATTATTGTCATGCATCCAGAATGCCTCAGCTCCAGTATCACAAGGACACATTCATTCCGTCAATTAAGCTAATTTTAATTGCATTATTATTTTGTGTTATTCTTAAATTAAGTCTCCAATTAAAGGTGTAGGAATTGTTCAGTTTAGCTAGTCATCAAATTTGCACTGACAGTTATGGATAATCTCAAGTTAGAAAACAGAGGAGTGAAAAAGAAGAGCAATCTCTGGGCACTTGATAGATGTTTTTTTGTCAAGCAGTGATTTTCATTCAGCTTCATCACAAGACAAACCTGAACGAGTTTTGGAGTGTAGAGTTTGAGCATTGAAAAAAACAAACATTGTATTGCGTGTGTAACACATCCACTACTTTATGTTAACTGCTTCCTGGTACAGTGGTCTGTACAGATCACACCTTAAAAAAATCATTAAATGTAAATATCCACTTCCTTTTATTGTGAGAACAAATATGAGGAGCTCAATTAGATGAAATAATGTACTTCTATGTGAAATTATCTCATTGTCTATGAGAAATAATGATGCTATGTAGTTGAGGACCATGTGATGAAATTATTGGATTAATATTCACAAAATGACAAGATTCTGTCGTAAAGTAACCCTTCATACATAATATACATTGTTTACATTGTGGACACGGGGATGTCTCTTATCAGTGCCTGAAATGTTGTCTAAATATTTTTGGTTGTTTCTATTTTAAAATATGCCTTACTAGATTCCATCCATTAATGTGGCATTCTGGGTGCCTAGGTAGCTCACCTGGAAGAGCGAAGCCCATAGGTTTACTCTGTCATATAATGTTCCCATGTGAATGGCTATATACCTTTAAAGGCATTTTGTTATATCCCTACTCAAATATGCACATAGCTCCGCTAACATTAGACTTACACAGTTTTGGAGAGTTAGGTTTTAGCGCTTGCCTGTATGTTTCCTGCTCATTTGCTTAACAACACAAAGTATTTATTGAAATCTAAGACCCGTGTGGACATTTGGATTCTTTACATACTTCTTGACGCAGCAGGCCAGGGTTCGACTCCAACCTGCGACTCTTTGCTGCATGTCATTCCCCCTACTCTCTCCCGTTTCATGTCTTCAGCTGTCAAAATAAAGGCATAAAATGCCCAAAAATATAATCTTTAAAAAAAAAAAATGTGGCATTCTCAAACACAAACTTTCTGGATTTGAAAAACAACTGGTTAACCGGTCAATAGCGATCCGGTCACTAAAGCCAGCTATAGCTAGCTTAAGCAAGCATTCTGATCTAGAAATAGCTTAGGGTCATTTAAAAAAGAAACAATTTATGTATGCTCCCTGTAAACATAAGTATGCATTATAGCAAGGATAATACACATAACCTGGCTACTAATGTGCACATAAATACACACTGCCAATTGTTTGGTCTACAAAGTAAAAATGATACTACACTTTGTAAAGATCTGCCCTCTAAAATCAAAGTGAAAGTACAAACCAATCCACAGGATACAATTTGGGGCCAATACAGGAATTTTTGGGTGGTATGTAAAGCCAGATAGCTCAGAGCCTTGTGTTTTTGCAACATGAATGACAGCTGTCAAAAATGCTCCATTGCTGTCCATTAAAACCCAGGACAGAGTTAAGTGACTGAACTGTTGAGCCACAAAAGCAATGCAAGGAGAATTGCCTTTGGTCTGAAAATATACTCAACAATTTATTATATGCTAAAGTACCAGAACTGATGATTGGACGATGGACTACACACTGTAAGTTGGAAGATGGATGCAAATTATTTTTAAGGCTAACTTTCTGTTTTTCCTCATCCATTTTTAAGGGTACCACATACTAGCAGCTCAGTGGGTTCATATGTGTGACTTAAGATTTACTTTGATCACTGTGCCTTGAATGTTGCGTGTCAACATTTTCATACTGTGCAATCACTGGACACAACTGGACTTAGTGGACTGCAAGAGCATGGTTATCCCATTAATTAATGTGGGCTTGGGAAAGAGTTGCTTGCATGCTGTAGGCTTACAAGGGAGCAGGGTCACAGTTCAGGAAGAGTATGTGTTGGAGCATTTAAGAACAAGTCCTGAAAGAAGAGCATGAACTGGTTGAAGAACAAATTGATGTATGGTCTTGATGCCCCTGTATAACTGGGAGCCTGTTCCACAGTAGAGGAGCCTGATAGCTGAATGCTCTGGCTCCCAACCTACTTTTAGAGACTCTAGGAACCACAAGTAACTAAATTCTGGGAGCAGTGTTCTAGTGGGATAATAAAGCACAAAGAGCTGTTCTAGATATGTTGGTGCTAGACCATTTAGGGCTTTGTAAGTCAGGAGGACTTTAAATTGAATCTTAGATTTTACAGGAAGCCAATGCAGAGAAGCTAATACAGGAGAAATATGATCTCTTTTCTTAGTTCTTGTCAGAACACGTGCTGCAGCAGTCTAGATAGTCTTAAGGGACTTATTTGAACAACCTGATAACACACACACACACACACACAGCCAAGATAACATAACCTGATCAAACACTATCAGACTTTTTATCCAATGTTTCCTTGCTGACGCTCATGGAATGTTTTTTTCAGTTGTAATGAGATTAGAAGGAACCCTGAACCATGGGAGACATGTAACGCCTTTAAGTGAGATGGAATGAACCTCTACTAAACTATTCATCAGAGTCTATCTGTGTTTAGTGCAAGCATGTGAACAGCCACACACACACACACAAACACACACACACACAGAAAAATCGAAGTGCCCTGTTCTTCCTTACCTCCCTTGACTCAGCACGACAGCATTCCAAATTAAACACTGGGAAATACACGGAAAACACTAGATTGAGCGCTACAGTACACTGACTTTCCACGATGAGTGATGCCTGGAGGTGGTTTATTCTACTGGGAAGACAGAATGTAATCTATGCACATATCTCAGCTTCTGTCGCTTCTTCTTTGCATTACATTATAGTGTGTTGCTACTGTGCACTTTCATCAAACAAGGCTCTATAAAAATGGTACAACATATTACCTTGATGAATGATGTTAAGAATCAAGCTTTTCACTGCCTGAATTGAGTCTAGCATGTACAAAAGGGATTTTAGAATTTATTTATAATCTACAATGGTTTTAAAGTTATTGTGAACAAGCTAGCCAAACAAAATTATTTTGTTTCATGCTTCCCAGGAGGGAAAGCATCTGCATGAGCGGATGCTGCCCAGATTGCGTATGATTTTTATAAGGTCAAACTCGACTGTGGTAGGAAGAGTGGCATGTACAACACTTTTAATGGCAGGGGAAAGAAGATAAAAAATGGAGGTCTACAATTGTTTTGGATTGGCAGGGCACTAGGGAGAGGGTCAGAAGGAAATCATGGTAGATTAGGTATTTGATCTAACAGCTGACTATAGCTGTCCCTGCTTGCACTTTTCCTCCCCCTGCAGACCAGGCACTGACTCTAAACCAGTATTTAAAATGTCAGATTCCTTTTTCAGGGTTTTTCCCCATCTGAGGAACATTGGTGAAAAACCTACGCTACGTTATGGTTTGGTGTTTTTTTTCTATTGTATTGTGGTAGTCTGTTTTCCTGTGTTCATTTCTTAGCCTGGTTCTGTCATGTCTTGCGTTGTTTTGTAAGTTATTTTTGGTCTTAAATACGTTCTGTTTCCTGTTTTATTTTGAAGTCTCGTCTTGTACATAGTTCTACTTCCTGTGTTTTCCCGCTCACGTGATTACCTGATGTTTTCCACTTGTTTCCCAGCCCTCTTGTCACCTGCCACTTGTTACCTTGTTACCCTCTGTATTTAGTCTTTGTGCTTTCCGTGTCCTGTGTCAAATCATTATTTCGCGTTGTGTGCTTCTGTGCGCGGTCCCCGTTAACCTGTTTCTGTCATTTTGTGTTACATTTGGACTTTTTCTCTGATGTTAGTTTTCCCTGTGGACGTTTTTTTTCCCTCTGTTTTTTTTTAACCTTTTTTGGGTGATTTTGACTGTTTCTTTATTTTTCTGGAGTTCCCTGTGTTTGTTTGGACTTTCGTTTTGACAAATAAAGCCTGGTCATACGCTCTCTTGCCTGCCTGTCATCTCTGCATTTGGGTCCTCCCTTCCATGACTCTAACCTACACAAAACAAGAGCAGAGCTGTGGACACCTACAAATAAGCTCAACATCTGCCATTTAGACTTGTTTTTGTTTATTTTGGTTTTATTTCATGTCTTACATTTATCAGTTATTCTGAAGTATATCTTAAAGACACCCTTACCTAGAAAGGCAGATGCTTCACATGTCAATTTCTGTCCACTTTTTTTGTGTGTTACATTTTGTACATTTAACTTAAAGTAGCAGCAAGCACTGGCATTCTCCACTTGTGGGCAACTGTGAGTAAGAAGCTAATGACTGAAAGGGTCAGTAAGTGAGAGAATGGATGGAATGACTGAGTGGGACAAGGATGGCGATCAAGGCAGGGATTTAGACATGAAATAGAACGATTGCTGTGGAACCCACTGTGTGTGTGTATGTGGAGGTGGGGTAGGTTGTCCTATCAATGTCTAATTGTCTTTGTGTTAAATTGCAATTATGTTGGTCTGCCGGTGGCCTCATTAGGTTGACCTTCAGTTGCTAGAAGGAGAATGGGATAGAGTGTGTGTGTGTGTGTGTGTGTGTGTGTGTGTGTGTGTGTGTGTGTGTGT
>NC_045745.1:18199642-18202541 GCF_008692095.1 Etheostoma spectabile | reverse complement strand
GGGGGGGGGGGAGATGAAGAAAGAATGGTAAATAAAAATGAGTGAAATGGGAAGCCAAAAAAAAGGAGAAAAAAATGCAACTATTAATAGTTTGAAACTTGTGGTGAGTAGATGAGGAAAGGGGAATTGCTTTTCAGTGATGTGAGCGAGGGAGGAAGAGGAGAAGGAGCGATGCGGACCTAAGGTCACAGAAGGACAACCAGTGCTTGGGGAAAAAACTTCCAAAGCATTGAATAATGACTAATACATTGTTATTCTATTCAACTTACAATCAAGTGTTATCTCTCATACTCTTATTCTATGTTTCATTGTTGTCATCAGTATTTCCGGTTTTATTTTGTAGTATTCATCCGCTCTCATTTTAGGTCTCTTCCTCCCTTTTTCTGCTTTCCAGCCTGTATGATTAGCAGCTCCACCCCTAATTTGATTCACCTGTTTGTTTTCAGCTTCCCCATTTCCCAGTGCTTAAACACTCACCATTCCTACTCACCTTTGCCAGATTTGTCCGTGTGTCACCCTCTCCAGGGTTGTCCTTCAAGTTTGTTTCCCAGGTATTTTTTTACTTTTGCCTGTTCCTTGACTCTGATTATTTCCTGCTCCTGTTGAACCTTTTGCCTACCTCAGTGTTATTGATTTTTTTTGCCTGTTTATTGAGAACAATTATGGCTTGCTCCTGCTGTACCTTCGCCTGCATTGTTCTTGGAACAATAAAACTACTTACCTGAGATTTCCTGTCAGAGTCGCCATTGAGCCGTGTTAAATTCCCTCATACAGATGAAAAGATACACAAGCACACACACACACACAACATCACGGTCTCATGGCAGTTTGTGAAATTGTCACGTTATTTTTATTCTATTAATTTGTTTACACAATTTTCTTGTTTTTTTCGTGTTGCTGAGAACGTAACGTATTCGTGCTGCTCACCACGTAATGGGAAGCATCAATTTTGGAAAAGAAGAACAGTGAAACCAAACGCCACACGTCAGGATGCGAGCCACAGTCTCCGGAGGACTCATCAGTTGGGTTTAGGAAAAGAAGAACATGGAAATGACATGCCAAACGTCGGGGAAACAACAAGATACACGCCGGTAAATGAGAACGGAAAAAGGACAGACCACATGCCAGGACACGATCCCTGATCTATGGGGTGAAAGTCCTGTGCTTTTTGACCCATTCACCCCCCCAACCAACCAACCTACTCATGAGGATTTTCGGCCTTTAATAATACTCGCTAACGTAGTCGTGCTGTGACCACGAAACATGTTTCCCATTTAAATACATTACTTTAAAAATCGTCCTCATCAACAAAAAAAAATGGAAAAAAACCTACCAACCTATCCATCCCCCAACCAAATGCACTCAGATGAAAGCTGTATATAGGACACATATATTCATACAATTTTACACACATTCAGTAAATGCATAATACATACATATAGGCCTAAAGCACATACACACACCTCATTTGTCTCTGCATCCCTTTTAATGAAACACAAAGGCATTTTATTCTCCCGTGGCCTGTCTGCAACTAGAAAGTGTACTGTTTCTGAAGGGCATTTAAAATCAGCTCATCTGCCTTTATTCAGGTTAGATGTGTTGCCCTCATCAGCCATGATGCATTGGTATGAAAAATATAACAACACCGAGTACCTGAGCAATCAGAACAAAATTTTACTGATGCATAGGTAAAAGCATTAGCGTGTACGTACGCACGCGCACACACACACACACACACACACACACACCTCAGAGATACAATCATGGCATTATTTTTGGAGTCAGTGGGATATCGTTGTCTGTCGATGTCAAAATGTTATATTTCTTAAACAGAAATCAATCACGTTAAGAGACAACTGGTGGCCCAGGAAACCACCCACTTTCCTTTTTGTAACGCTCTCCTCCTTTATCGTCATACTCCTCTGTCACTGGCTTTCTATCCATGGAATATTACAGAGGTAAAAAAACACACTGAAAGTCATACTACAAAGTCAAAGATCTTTAAAGAGAACAGTGTAACATTCTAACTACATGGCTTACCCTGATTTTAGTGAAAACAGTGGACTGATGCGATGATGATGATTTTCCAAATACTAACTTAACATTTAGAGACAGACTTTAGGGAGGAAAGGATCACCTGTTGGTTCGCACAGGCATTTTTAAAAAACTTGGGTCATTTTTATCTCTTTGATTGTGCTGTGTTCACCGACCAATATTTCCAAACAAATGTGCGATTAAATAAAAACTAAAACATCCGATCTAAACAACATCCAATATAACTAATGAATGTAACTAATGAACACATCATAAAGTACTCTTCACCACTGCTGAGAAAGTAAAACACATTTGAATGATGACTTTTGTTAATTTATTATTTATAAGATATTCAAGTTCTGGCAAAAAACGCCCATGGGCTCTCTTTCTCCATCCAGTCTCATCTTATTGTTGTCACGGTCTTTGTTTTTGGAGAAGACCACCATATTGATTTTGATATTTCTGTCACGTTCCTGTTTTTTCTTTAAGCTTCCCACCTTTTCCTTATCATACACTTCTCCAGGAACACACGCAGTCTGAACACCCACAGCTGGCTGCATGACGAGTCAGATAAGGGAAGATACTGTTCAGAGTTGCAGAGCATGATATTAAATTGCCCATTTCAGTGGTTTGCTTTTTTTTTGCCAAGAACTCTGTGTGATATATGTCTAAATGTGTGTGTGCGTGTCTGTGTGTATGTGTGTGAGAAAGAGAGGATCTCTTAATGCTTTTTGCATTTGTGTCCATCATGTACCCACTAAGTACATGCACACAATTTTGTCTGACACAGCTACACAATGTGTGTCAGTTTTTCCCCTATTTCTTCTAAGTGTGCATCACACACACACACACACACACACACACA
>NC_045745.1:18185495-18199632 GCF_008692095.1 Etheostoma spectabile | reverse complement strand
CACACACACACACACACACACAGACACACAAATGTATGCATGTGGTATAACGGTTTTGTCAAGTACCAAGTGCCTTGCATTATTGAGCATGGGGGGCAGGCAGCTTGTCCCCTGTGCAGCAGACTGGAAGGCCAAGATCCCAAAGGTCAGCTGCGCTGCGCATAAACAGACATGAACCACTGGCCCGGATGTTTTCGGCAGCACAAGAGGCAGCTCACGGCCAGATAAGCACAAATCAGAAACAGTGCCAGTCAGAACCTTTAAGCCTTTGAGCACCATCTGGTTCTGGCCTATCCAAGAGGAGCAAATCCCACCAGGTTAGGAGGGACAGGAGGATAGCCGAGAAAAGAAGGGAAGATGAAGGAGCACAAAGAGAAGCTGGATGGCGAAAAAAGAGGGATACAGAAATATACAAAAACATGTGTGCATGTGAGCATTTTCCTGTGAAGATTCTTAGTGTTTTAGTTGATGTTGTTAACACATTTGCAGTAGGGGATTACGAAACAATACAACCAGCATACTGAGAAGTCCTTAAAATAAGCTGCCAAAGAAGTCGTGATAACAGTCAACCAGAGCACATTACACCACAACCTTCAACTAACTCCGCAGCTGGAACAGCAGCATAACAGCAGTTCACAAATGTATAATGCGACGCCATCCACTACGGTCTCCCCCCAAGCACTCTCTCAGCCTAGCTAACAGACTAGAATTGCTTCACAACATCTCACTTTTCAAGGGCATCTCAGACCAAACCATCCATGTCCTCAAACGCTTTCATTTCAGGAGCTGCTCTTGCATCCACATTGATCTTAACGACCTCTGTCAAGATCACACACAAATCGGTTTAATTTCATTTCTATTTGGGGGTTTGAATTCCTCTCGGATGAAAGCACCTGAGGCAGAACCCCCACACTGAGTCTCACTCCACTTGCTCTCCAGTACATCCTCCCGAACCAACCTACCAGACTCCAAATCTTTTCCTATACTCTTACCATTCAATGTGATCAAACATTCAATAAATCTTTAAATTACATATTGTGGTGTGGTCCTTGCTAGTGAAGTGAAGATCATTTATTGTATCTCAGGAGACCATACGTAGCAGAGTTCAGGCAATAATTGATAGAAGACTGATGACTGGACTTCAATTAGGGGCAATAATTCTGGTGAACCTGTCCTCAACAGCTTCATATCAAATCCCCATGAAACAGCTGCATTATTTTGTTTTCAACTGCTGCACCCCCCCCCCCCCCCCCCCCCCCCCCCACACACACACACACACACACTTTTGGTTGGCATCCCTCAATCTGCTCTAATGATGTCCACAGAGCCACAGACGGAGCACGGGGAGAAATGAAGGACTTTGGAAAGACTCACTAATACTAACTGTGTTCTGAGGATTACCCAACTGTCCACTGCAGCCATATTCAGAAACAACACAGCAAAACATTTTAAAGGCTTTTGTAGTTTCAAGCCAATAGTAGAAATCCTCCTGTGTTGTGCCACTCAAAGTTTCACATAACTCAGTACGTGTTACATTTTGTCCACACAACTTGTATGTTATTATTTTGTTTCACTAATAGCTCAACGCAGCAAGATGTGGACAGTTGAGGAAAGAGCAAAGACAAACAGCCAAAGTGAGCTGTTAAGGTTAAGAGCTGCAGGCAACAGGCTATTATTGTTAGTGCAAAACAGCACACTTCCAACTCTTCATCAAGAGAAACCCCCATGCTGTCCCTGTATGAAAACTATGAATCTGTGCGTGCGGCATGAGAACTGATCACAGGTTTTCATGGCAACATGGGTGGATTAAATTGGACTTGGATTTCTCTGAAATTGTCCTATTGCAAGGTAAACACTGTTTTGCACAAAACCTACATGACAAAACAAAGTCAAAGTTTTCAATCAAAATGTTTTAATTTGCAGAGCATGACACAATAAAGCCTCTCTTTTACCAATTGCTACACCCAGTGGTCAATTGAAATGCAATTTCCAGCTGAACTCTGGGCCTTCACACCTGTATTTGGCTTGCTCTGGTCCATATCAGTTGATGAGTTTGTAAACTTGGACCTCTTGGTTTGGTTCTGTTTCACATGGAGAAAAATCTAAATCAACCTAAATACATCACGCAAGAATGCCACTTATTGCTCAGGTGTGTCTGGAGCGGAAGCAAGAACGTTCTGGAATATTACATTTTTCTCGCATCTGTAATGTATTAATTCAAATAATTTTCCAGACATTGTTTCGCGATAAACAGTCCTATGTTTACTCTGCTCACCGGGACTTTGTTCTGCTCTTTGACCACGGAGATCCACGTAGCGGCGAGTTTGACCACAGAATATTTCTGTTACAGAAACATTGCAAGTTGTTACAGAGATTGCATAGCACACCTGACTGCAGGCGCCGTTTAACTCAAACTTGCAACATACACCTGGTAGTTGGGTCAGATCGAGGTCGGATCATGTTCTCACCACAAACGAAGCGTACCGAAGGGCTCAATTGTAACTTTGAGGAGGTGGTCTTGGTCCAATTGTTTTTGTCCGCACCTGTGTGCAATTGCTGTGTTCACACCTGCCCAAACAAACCACACCAAAGCTCCAGGATTCGATTCAACCAAACTAAACAAGGCAGGTGTGAAAATGCCCTCAATTGAAAAAATATAAATCAACAACTATTAACAGCTTTTGGGTTTATAAAGCTCCTAAAATATTTTTGGGCTATACTGTAGATAAGCATTACGAATGTAGCCTTTACAAAGGTCTTCACCACTCTGGTAATGCAGATGTGTGTGTGTGTGTGTGTGTGTGTGTGTGTGTGTGTGTGTGTGTGTGTGTGTGTGTGTGTGTGTGTGTGTGTGTGTGTGTGTGTGTGTGTGTGTGTGTGTGTGTGTGTGTGTGTGTGTGTGTGTGTGTGTGTGTGTGTGTGGGAGGGAAAGTAAAAGAAAGGCTTTCTGCATTATATGCTTGGTATATTTGGTTGATGAATGTATGTGCATATATGGATGTAGTAATTTCTGTAAAATGTCATGTGACTATGCTTCACAGACAGATACAACTGGAGAGAGTTTAGCATTCAGTAGCATGGCCTTGGTTCACAAACTCAAATGTTTGCACAAGCAAGCCTGTGTCTGCCTGCGATCATCTTAGTGTGTGTTTATCAAACGATTTGTGCTCACCCACTTGTAGCGGTCTGCACCAGCAGTCAACAAGCAGCCGTTCTCGCTGCAACCTCCATTTCATTATTGAGGTCAGCTGTCCTCGTGGCCTACTGCCGCTGTCCATGAGTGAAATGGAATCTGACGTCAGTAAGTATTCCTCCCCACAAACCGTGCAGGTAGCGTTCCAATCAGCTGTCCTGGCCTTTAAATGGGACTGACTGTTGCAGCAATTTATAACAAACAGGGGAACAGAATTACAATTGCTTTTCATAGCGAGATATATTTAGGGATAACTACCCTGTTTTCTTTGATTATCATCCTATTTTATTTATTCTCTTCTGAATGTCTGTAGATGCAGTTGAAAGGTTATTAATGTGAATGACCTTACAAATCCTTCACTCTAGAAATTAGGAAAACTTGTTTTATTTTTGGGAAGCTAGCAAGAGGAGAAGATGTACACATTTTTGAAACCGCCAGGGCATAAGTTAAAGCAACTCCTTTTATGTCAGACAGGAAGCCGTGATATTTTGAGCTACTTGCCACCAACTTCAGAGAAAGCTCACTGTATAGCCCACTCTGCACCAGAGCGAGGCGAGGATTGATTGTAGCACAGTCAATGTCATGCCCAGTTTCTTTTTCTGGACGCAGTAGTTTTCACTCTGTTGCCAAGTCAGATCCATTTCTGTATACCTATAACACATATTTGGTTGTTTTTAAATGGTTGTTGATGAATGAGGGGGTGAGACAAAGTCAAGTAACATCAAAACAACACAAAAGGGACAAAAAACTAAACATGTCATATAGACATCACAATATAGTCGCCTCTCTCTTATGCTCTGTTCTGTCATTGCCCATAAAAACGAACTTAAAGCGCTCATGGAGGTGCCCTATGTGCCAAAAAAAAAAATCTGCTGGCATCAGGGAACTTGGTGTGCAAGAGCATAAAAAACTCAAATTAGAAATTAAAATGTCTGTGATGAGATGAGACAAATAAGATTGATTTGGTTTCACACAGGTGCAGGGAACATTGAATATTTGCTTAAATCAAGGAGATATTTTTCTTACACAGTAAGAATCATTAAGAGTTGAAAACACTGCACATTAACAGTGTAGCTGCCTTATTATCACATTATACTGCCGATCACCTACTCACTTGGATAGGTAATTGCTTGCGTTTTTACCAAATGGTCCAGCTCCAACTAACAATTCTTAGCTTGCACCAATATTATTGGGTTTCTGTAGATGAAAGCCAAGGGTGGAGTAGAAAAGCTTTAAGAGGTACAAAGTTGAAATACAAATAGCCCCTCGCTGAAATGCCCAAAACCAACAATGGTATCCTGAAGTGAAGTGTGTGTCTGAGATATGGCAGATGTTATAAATGTAATTCTGCAAGTTTTAAGGCATTTGAATAAAATGTTTATTCTTCACTTGTAAAGCACCAACCTGGTCTCATGGCACTTCGGGAAATGGTCACGCTATTTTGATCTATTGATTTGTCAACAGGGACATGCTTTTCTCATTTATTTCGTGGTCGTCACAACAAAATTAATAATGACCGCCGGGAAAATATCCGCGGTCTCTGGGGGACGCAACAACAGGGAAATGAAGAGCCATACGCCGGTGACAACTAGATGGATCGCAACACGCGGGACAGGTTACGACAACGGGATGGTTGTGATTACAAAAAGAACAGGGAAGTGGTTTGGGAAAAGAAGAACGCGGTAAGGAATTGCCACACGCAGATCACAGTTTCTAGGGTAAAAGTTCTTTGTTTTTTGACCCATCAACACCACAACCAACCTCCCAATGCAAATTTTCGGATTGTCAATACTGATCGCTACAGCAATCATTATCACGAAAGATACTTCCCTTTGAAATACATTAGTTTAACATTTGTGCTCATCACCACGACAAAAAGGAGAAAATCGTATCCCTGTACACGGATAAATAGATTAAATGACGTCCCCGTTTCACGAACTGCCATGAGACTGGGCTGAAAGCACATATAAATTCATTGTGAAGGGAGTTTGGGGGCAATATCATTTTATCCTTGTATAAAATCTCAGATGAAAAAAGTGCTTTTTGATGCATTTGTTTTCAGTTCCGTATTTACACATATAAATATGGTCAACTTGAAGGATGAACATCTGTTTGTTCTTCTAATGAAGGGTTCTGATGTGCCTTCTGCTCAACACAACCGGCCATACTAAATTAATGGTGCTGAAAAAATAGCACATTTCCTCAATTTAATTTGTCCATCTAAATAATAGGATACATGGAAAAATGGGACAAGGCGAATAGTAATGAGAATGAGTCTGCATATTATCTGTACATCCCAAGGAGCATTTGTAACCAGTCATACGGTAACTAAGGAGGCAAGCCTAGAGTGCTTTGATTAATTTGGCATTCAGTTAACGAAGCCAACATCGAACGTTAGCTACTCCACTGTGCTGTTAAGTAATGTCTAGCTATGTGAGACAAGCGTCTAGCCATGTTGTTGTTGTTGTTGTTGTTGTTAATTACTAACAGGAGAGGCTAACAGCTTTACAGTAAGAATGGAAGTTAATTTTATTAAGACATACAGGCACAGGGTTTTACCAATGAAAATACAATTACTTGGTCTAGGCTACGATTCTCGCTGCTCTTGCTGAACATTCATTAACGTTTACCCGTGCACCGGTGATGGTGAAGTTGCTCTAGCTGCGGAAAAGTAGCGCTGGGTGTAAGAATAAAACTGTCCCGCACATCAGTTTTCTTTTCAGCATACATCAGAATGATATATTTAAAAACATTATATCCGGGGGGAGCATGCCCCCAGACCCCTCCTACAGGGTTGGGGGTTGGGGTATTTGTCACCTTTTCCCCTCTTATGAGTTTGCAGGATCCCATCATTTCAAGTTCTAGTAGTAGTAGTAAACAAATGGCATGGGACCCTGAGTACAGACGGCCAACCAACCCACAGCTATATTCTGGGAGTTGGGTTGTTTCAAAGCAGTAGCATGTTCTGCAGCTCATTTCCCCTCACAATAAATCATTATTCACTGTGACAGTGAAGGGACAAAGTAAGGCAAAGGTGTAAAGCCATAGCAATAGCTCACATCTACATTCACAGCCGACCAAGTTCTAAAAAATAATGAAATAAAGACATTTGAAACATTTTTGTATAGAAATACACGCCCATATGTGATGCGTAACAAATCCTGTTCCAGGGGCTTTTTCATTTCCATTTTCCATCTGTAAGAATAGCTGATGTGAGGAATTACAAGCCTACAGCCATTGATGTAGCTGTTGTGAGCAGCTGGTCTCTGCCAAGGAAGCAGACACACGGATAAACATAAAAGCACACAGAACATGTGCACGTATAGGCACAAATACACGCACACACACACACACACACACTATGACAATGGGTCTCACACTCCCATATCTATTACAGCATTTCCTGCTCAAGGGCCCTCACTGCTTTTCAACTCACAGCTGCACTACAGAACTTTTCAACTCAGACAGCACAGTCCAAGGACATGACTAATTCAATCAGGAGAGACATGTTTTCAGATATGCAAATAATGTTTATTGTACAGCTCAATCAAATTTACAGTATCTTAGGCAATAAGAATCCATTGCTATACAAACATTTTGTATACATGTATAGGGGTAGAGAACCTTCAGACCCCCAGATGGAATCTAGACACCGATGGTGGCGATGACGGAGCCCGAAGACCAGACCCAAGGAGGCTCCAGACCAGTCAGCTGGAGTACATGACTGGAGACATATATGCAACAGTTATACACAGCAAAAAAGTACATTTATTAGGATAACAGCTGAATTGATTCAGGAGTGCACTGATTAAAAGTTAGGTCTTCCTGAAAGTATTTACGCTGACCTGGGGCTCAGGCTTAGAGTAACAATCAATTTACAAAAAAATGTGCATAGCTCACATTAGAGGATGGATACCCGACCCGAGCCCGACGGGACCCGATGGTACCCGACGGGTCGGGCCGGGTTCGGACAGATTTTTAGAAAGGATGCTCGGGTTCGGGTCGGGCTCGGTCACATCAGCGCGATAAGGCGTTGAACATTTAGAATTTAAAACAGCTTATTATGTAGGTAATGGCGCTTGTTGCCCCGTGTGCATTGATGCGCTCATCTGTTGACATTTCCGAATGCCTTCCTACAATTGCTTAATAAAAGCGGCTTTCCTCACAAACAAACGTACATGTGTCATTAGTATGAGAAACAAATGCGATTTTAACTGTGTCGGGCTCGGGTCGGGCTCGGACATAAATATCTTAATGCGTGTCGGGCTCGGGTCGGGTTCGGTTACTGCTCTGTCGGACGCGGGCCGGGCTCGGACAGAAAAATCCGGCCCGATCCGCACTCTAGCTCACATACACTATGCTGGATCAGAGGGTACACAGTGCTGTATAGCTTATATCACTTGGGACAGGCCTAAACACATACAGACAGACAGACAGGAGTCTCCAATTTACCCAACCTTGGATTGTAGAAAGAAATTGAAACACCAGAGACAACCCACACAGACACAGTAAGGAATTTTATGCAATCATGGTCTTAAAATGTAATTTAGGCCTACAGTATAAAAACACGTTTTCTATCAAGAGTCTCAGATGTGGGACCAATTAAGTTTTTCACCTTTTTCTCTTCAGTGCTCTATGACAAAGCTATGTTAATAGTAATGAATAAATAGTAATGAATAAATAAGTAATGAATGAATAGTAAATTGCATACCTCTGAGATATTATACTTCATTCAGTATACATCTACTTATAAAATGACATCTATAACATAGGTGTTTGATAGCAGTTGTAAATGTTTGTGTCAGTATTCAACTGTAGGTAAAGAAAGCAAAGGTGAAGCTCAGCTAAAGAGCTTTGAGCTAGGGTTGTTTGTGTAACCACCACTAGCGACATGTAAAAAAGACAAATAGCTGCTCAGTTAGAACCATGCAAATTTAATTTTAAATGTTTGATATTATACGTATTGCCTTGAGACCTGCAGCAACTAAACAGACGCAAAACTAATTTTGCATTGCCACACCTATCTCCACTGCGCTGTACAAGAAGGCTGTATACACCACAGATACGTTTTAGGAAAGAGAGAAAAATGCTTTGGGTTGTTTGCATTACTTTAAACCAATCCCGATTGTCTTGGGCAGCGCTAAACTCTGGACGCAGCGAGGATGGCGGTGCAATATCATCTTGGGAATGAATTTGTTGTGGTGAAACATTTGTACCCCACAAAAGAAAACACCACGTGCAATATTAAATGAAGTCAACTGTTTACACAATACAGTAGCCTGAGCTATTTAAATTAGCTAGATGGTTAAATGTAATTTGCTCTTACCAATGTATTGCCGTGTGTACTTCACCCACAGCAAACCCCACCAATACGTCCCAGATAGATAGAAAATGCCGTAAACATATTCCTGGCAAACCTTTACACTCATTCACCAAAGGAACCAAGCAGGCATGCCTTGTTTCACAATCCAATTTCTCAAAATTTCTAGTTTGAAGTTTGTTGTTGTTCCCAAAGACAAGAAATTTAGAAAACAGCAACAAACAGAAAGTGGAAGCAGGTCTCAGGCAATAATCTTTGAAATGGGCTCCTGTTGATCCAGACTAACCCAAACCCAACAACACTAAATATAATTTGGTCCCAGCTCTGATTGGGTCCTGGGTGGGGTCTTGATTACCGAAAAGGACAGAAAAAATCCTCTGTACTTCCCTTCCTGTTCTTAGGGCAAACTAAATTGACCCAGTTGTAAACAGTAATTGAAATATTCATGACTTTAGTGCTAGTCATAAGAGCAACTGTATGAAAATGTAACACAAAACCCAGCTACCCAAGAAGAACAAAAGTGGTGTTTTTCTGGCAAATTAATTGCCTTTTTGAGAGGCTTAACATACTCAAAAACTCACCAAAATTGGCAGTTGCATCAATCCTAGTGAAAATGTACGTATTTTAAGGTTTTCGAGAATAGGCGCACAAAAATGGCTTGCTAGTGCCCTCTGCAATGTGAAAAAAGTGAGCCCCTGCAGTACATTTAACGTAGAATAACAATACTTGGTTTATTTTTTAACTGCTTATTCTTGTGTTTTATCTTGTGTTTTATATGTTTATTTTTTAACTGTTTAACTGTTTTTGTGTAAAGCACTTTGAATTGCCCTGTTGCTGAAATGTGCTATACAAATAAAGCTGCCTTGCCTAGCTGCCTACACATACGTAACATGTGAAGACGTACAAAAAACTCATTGGAGCCATACACTAAACCCAACAGGAAGTCCACCATTTTGAATTAAACGTTAAAAATGTGTGTGATTTTGGCGATTTTTACATGTGTACGTTAACAAACTCCTCCTACAGATTTAATCCGATTAACTTCAAATTCCGCCTGTGCTATCTTAAGACGCTAAAGATGAAAATGTAGTAAAAGAAAAACGTTTCGTCATAGGGCATGGCCTTTTTTTGCAGTTCGCCATCCAAACAGGAAGTAGGAAAGTTGCTCAAAACTTTTTAGGGCATTTTCATTTTCAGTGCGATATTGGCTCAAAGTCAAAACACCCCCTAGTTGCAACAGGAGGTAGGCCCAAAGTTAAGGTGCTATACTTCTTCAAAATCCTCCTAGAGATGTCATCTGATGGACTTCAAATTTGGTCTGTAGCATCTCAATATGTTAAAGATGAAAAATTATTAAAAGAAAAAAACTTTTTGTCAAACAGTGTGGGTGTGGTGGCCATTTTGAGCATTTATCAATGGACGTAGCAGTTGTTGTATCTTGAGTTTACATTGTCATATCTGCCTGAAATTTCTCACAAATGACAAGAGACTAGGCCTTTGACTTTTGATCATAGCGCTCCCTGCTGGAAACAGGATATCAGCCTTATATGACTACATCATCTGATTTACCTATGTGTGGTCAACTGTGTGACATAAAGTCTTGTGTGAGGTATCATTGAACTCAGCAGGGCGTTCTCCTTTCGTTTGTGACAATTTGCAGTGTCTGAGTGCCGCGCAATTGCATGGTCGAAAGGAGCGGCATCTGCCAGTAACCCCGACGTGTGCAGAGGAGCGAGAGCCCGTCCAACGCTGCTTGCAGCTTTAATTGTAATTGTGTCTTCTTTTAAATTGGTTTGCAATGAACTGCATTGTTTTTAATTTGCTGCCATGTACACCACATGCAATTTTCCTTCACTTCCATACATGCCTGCAGGTTCATCTTTTATGTGCTTGCTAATGGAAAAAATATCTCTGTTTGACTCGCAGTCTTTATCATAGACATTAAGGCATAGCACACGGATAAGGGCCATGTGTGCATGCATATCTGTATATCAAGCTTTTCTCTCTGATTAAGGAGAATGAAAAAGATTTTTTCAATACAGAAAGCCTAATTAAAATTTCTACTCGAATGAAACAAAGTCAAATAGATACAAACATATGTTACAACAATGCTTTCTAAAGATTTATCAGACACTGCCTATTCAGCAGTTTGATACCCCATTTTTTAGCGCTTGTTTTTATTGTGTCACCTTATTGCTAAAACCCCACTTTTATAATATAATGAACACCCAAACACCCCGTAATAATCTAATGAAAATAATGAGAACAATACAGCCAAAAGGCAGGGTCTCTGTAGACATTGACAGTCTAGTATTGAATGTAATTACAATTACAGAGTCACATTATATGAGAAACCACACAAATTCAGCAGTGTTTTATTCTTTCTTTTTTGGCTATTTGCAGTTTCCATTTCCATATAATATCACATAATTATTCATAGGCCTTTCTGTATGCTCCATGTGGTCTTGCGGAGTTGAGTGATTCAGAGAATGTGTGATGGTATCAAATCACTTTGCAACAAGTAATACATTTAAATCAATTCTCACCTATTTGCAGGCCTGTGCATTATTCATAGCAGCTACCATTTGCAGTCTGAGATGTTTTTTTAGTAGATGTGCAATGGCTTTGACATTTGTTTGCATGTGTATGTGTGGATGTGTGTCTATTGAGTGTGTGTATATCAATATTCTTGTTTGAGCAGTTCTGCAAAAACCTCACGTCACGGAGAGAAACATTGTGTTCCATAATAAATGCAACAATACTGCATTATATCCATTTGAAATCAAAATTACTAAGGGAGCCGTGTGTTGCAGCAGTGCCACTGAACACTGCATAAGGAAATGAAGATTGTGTTCTGAATGAGAACTGTGGTTCTTGGCATACTTCTGAAAAGCAAACGTCCAAGACTAATTTATTGATGCGCTTGGTTTTATTAGAAGAGAACTAGGTTAGTCTCGTCTTTAAAACAGTGTTGCAATGTCTCTGTGACAACAAATATACAGGCCTCAAATGTAATAAAGCAGGGACTGAGCAAGATTACCAGAATTAACCCAAGGTAATTACAGAGGATCACTTGGCTCAAGCTGCAGCTAATTTCGCCATCATCATGAGAAAATCAGTGAACGCCTGCTGCTGGCTAACTCATTTCTTTGGACAAATGTCAATTGCCTGAAATGACATGTCCAGTATATGAATAATTATATTCATAAGTATTCATGTGGACAGCTTATAATATCAGTTTTAACACCAGACTATTAACAGGTCCGCAAGTGGCTCACGTAAAGTGAGACACTTAACACGACTACAGCTGATTACAGTAGAGTGTCCTTTGTGTCATGATAAAAGTAGCATCAGTATGACAGTTCAATAATTCAGAATGTATATAATGTGTACAAGACTTTTAAAACATATACAGTAATAAAATAAAACCATGGAAACTGACTAGAAGTGTTAAGTGAATCTTGGTTGTGGGTGAAATAACTTCTTTCTTCCAATTTTATCTCTCCAATTATCCAGCTATATTTTACACCCATTACAAAGTGAATGGCAGAACAACAAGGTCTGAGGTAAACCAGTTTCCATCAGGGCCAAAGAAGATTTATTTAAAGTTATTATTCTTAAGAACTTCATCATACCTTGTAAGTCCTTGTGGATTCACAGTGAATTCATTTTTATCTTAGAAAAAGTAAGAGAAAAAACATCCAATTCATTCAACTTATGTAGTTTTCAAAAAGGTTATTAAAATCCACTATAAATAACATCATATAAATTAAGCACCTACTCATTTTAACTAAATACAGTTATTACACAATGTACAAAACTGAAGTACCATTGCATGGACAGTTCTGTCCCACTTGTTGTAAGTAAGGGTAAGTTGGTATGTTGTTTTTGATGTCTGGAGAAACCAGGTTATATTTTAGCTTGATGATGATGATGATGAGCATTTTTTGATTATTTGATTTATAAGTTGATGAAGCAATCCATAATGTAATAGGAAGTAATTTAGCTAGCCAAAAGTATCACCTCTGACTGGCATAAATGACTAAGCTACCCCACTCTACAGCAACATCATGCTGGTGCAAAGTGCACATTAAATAAATAAAGTCTTTATCACAGTAAATACGGTCTATTGTAAGTTAGTTTCCACCTCTACTGAACATCCCTCATCCTACATTTGAGAGGGGATGATGAACCATTTTAAATGTTATACTCCCCCTGAGTCTTACCAGAACCCCTGTAATTCTCCACCTGGTTTTGCATTGGAATGGATGATGCAACCTTCCAAGTGCACTACAAAGCCTTTTCAAACTGGATTTGGCTAACAACAAAGTTTTTTTTAGTTTTGACTCTCCAAGTACCTTTTGCAACATCAACAAGAAACAAGCTCAGTAAGATAAAAGAGAGCAGCCCGAGGAGCCTTTATTCCCACTTCTAGCAAGGTATTTGGCATGGAGCTGATGCAGTCATCGTTCAAGAGTTTGGTAATCCACTTGGACTGCAATCTGAAGACAGGTGAGGCATTGACAGACAGATGTTATTAGCTATTAGAGATGACCAAGAGCATTCAATATATATCACACTCTTGGGAACAAGTGAGAAAAGTTGGTCAAAGTTCCCCATTTACATAAAGCATGTCAGCTAATTGGCATTATGGACCCCTGTCTGAGGTGAAGACAACTGCTTTCAAATCACACAGCCATCCTCTTGCTACCCTTCACTGCATGCTACCAATACTGCATATATATCACATATTAATAGAGCATTCCAAGGTCTTATTATGAAAAGACAAACTTCTCACCTCTGTATGCCACAGCATGCCTCACCTCAGTTATTATCCAATCAAGTGTTATTATGTACTTCCTCTATAGGAATGTCCGCATCGGAAAAGTTGGTCAAATTTTGATCACTCCCTTAACCTCTCACCAATGTATGGTAATGTATGCACATGGGTCACATTTCCATGTCTCTCTCAAGAGTCCATGAAGTTTCCAAGAACAGGAAGAGTAATTTTGTTCTCTGGAAATGTGTCGATGGGCTGTCAGTTACAATATGACAATGTCATGCTTGATGCTGCTGCCTCAGCTTTGTCATTATGATGGATTCTGGGTCCCTGAAGACAGAAAACAAAATGGCAGAAAAATGATTACCCTACGCTGAGTTGCACCATGATGAGTGTACAGTTCACATACCCACACTGAGCCAAAAAGTGTCTGCCACAATATTGTGTAGTTTAAGCTTAAACCAGCTCTCCCTCTGTGGACTATATGGAAATGAAAATGGTAGTAGGCTTGCCATTGTAAGTCAAGTGCCATTTTTCTAGGGTTTTGACAAATGAAGTCTTTCTATCTTTATTCTAAGTCATCTACCATGTGTTTGTATTATGGCAGTATTTGCATAAGCCACTTTCAACAATGTCATGTGTAACAATGTCATAATGTGCAAGACTGTTTTAAATTCTGTTCATCTCTTTCTTGATTTATGCATTTTAAAAGACAGGAGAGTTACTAAGGTGCTAAAAAGAGATTAAGTGTGGGGGTGTACATATCAGTACACACGTATGTGTCTACATTGCGTGTATACAGTATTACACAGTTCATCTATCGATCTATCTATCTATCTATCTA
>NC_045745.1:18184877-18185485 GCF_008692095.1 Etheostoma spectabile | reverse complement strand
TATCTATCTATCTATCTATCTGCAGTTCCTTGTCTTTCAGTTCATTCTGGTGACTAGATTGCTTAAAGGAGAATTCCCAGCTCTAAATATGCGAGTACTTTCGATTGAAAAGACTCCGACCTGAATTGCTGCAGGCAACACTGAGTAGCTGCAGCTATGTGTGCAAGCTTCCACTGAGCTAAAACGGCAGTTAACGGGGCACGTTTTAGAGGGCCTTTGTGCCTCTTAACAGACACACGCATGGAAACAGGACAAATATGCATGTGGCTTCCACAGTAATAATGTCACTGCCAGCTGTAGCTCGCGCTTGGAGCGGCTGCTTCATCTGCCTGTTGCACCTCTGTGTCTGGTTCTTTCCCACTTTTGAGAGAGGAGTTCTTCGTCTGTACTCTTGGGTTCAAATGAATCGACCATTAAACTCAAAAGGCTCTTCCATGTGTTGTATATCTGCTATATTGTCCTAGTTATGTTAGCTTTAATAAAGCTTATAGTTAGGGCATTGTGAGGGACCAAGCTAGCAGGCACAAGGAGTCACTAGGTAAATTTTCAAAAAATTACAAGTTTTTATTTACAAAAACAAAACAAATTTTCAAAAAACAGAAAGTCCT
>NC_045745.1:18184698-18184867 GCF_008692095.1 Etheostoma spectabile | reverse complement strand
AAGAGGTCAACTTAACAGAACTTTAACTCCGGTAACATAATCAAACAGACCTCCATACTGAGACATGAGGGAAACATATATAGTAACAAAGAAAAGAACAACTCAAAAGTAAAATCCTCTGCCATCTCCATGATATGGGGAAACATGGTGCAATCCAATTATCCTTTCC
>NC_045745.1:18184177-18184688 GCF_008692095.1 Etheostoma spectabile | reverse complement strand
ACAGCTTCCAATCAGTTGGAGGTCCTTTTGTCTTTCCACCACCGGCAACTTCCCCGGAACTGTCAACTCAAAGGAAAAAGGTATTATTTCACAAAATGTAACTTAAAAATAATGAACCCAACATTAGCTAAATTGACAAAGTAAACTAAATGTGTGCACCTGAATAGAAACTAAGTCAAATAACTAATAAACAGTTTGTAAAACTAAATGTGTGTCCAGTTATTTATTTTGTATAATGTGCTCAAAACAAAAGAGAGTTACCACCATGAGTTGTTGCCATGTGTGGCTGCTAGTGCGGCCATCACGGCACCAGATTGAATATTGTTAGGGAGTGAGGAGTCGCAGCGTCCGCCTAACCCGGCCCACCTGCTTCTCGTCATAGTTGTCAGATTTATCTATCATATAATCAAGAATATAACAAAACTAAAGGGAGTCTTGGCATACAGCCCAATCCGGTTGGGGAGAGTTCTAGCCCGACCAGTAGGGATGAGCGAGTACAGCATTATCTGTA
>NC_045745.1:18145979-18184167 GCF_008692095.1 Etheostoma spectabile | reverse complement strand
TTTACCACATGAATTATCTGTATCCGGATCCGTAGTAGGAGTGGGCGGGGCCTAAACCGGAAGTGGTTCGATTTAACCCGGAAGTGGGTCTGGTTGTCTTGAAATGTGCGGGGCTTTAACCGGTATGTTATTTAAGCATGCAATTGATATGAGTTGATCAGAAATTGTTATTTATTGCTGATTAGAAAACTATTTACATGACAGCATCAAGCTTCAGATCAATGGTGGTGTCATGGTAACAAACTACATAGGCCTACAGTATATAACAAGTTTTGCACAATAAATACAGCAATGTGGTTGCAATTATAAGTAAATGTAATGAACAAGAGTTTCATACTCAATAATATAACTTTATTTTTTTAACTTTTATTTTTCTATGATCAGTGTGATCAATTTTTTGGAGTGTGAGTGTCTGTGCCTGTGAGTGAGTAAGAGATATATATATATATATGATAGAGAGAGAGAGAGAGAGAGAGAGAGAGAGAGAGAGAGAGAGAGAAACAAAGAGAGAGAGGGGGGCGGGGGGTTGGAATGTGTTTGTGTATCTTAATTTGTAATATTATTCATTTATACCCTTTTATTTTTTTTATAAAACACAGCAAGAAAGTTTCAGACACTCAAAAAAACTGGTTAGAGCAGCAGGCAGTTTAAAAAAATAAAAAAAAACTCAGACGGCAGAGATGCAACACGAGTAGCATTCTACCGAGTACTGTGTCTGAACCAACCCCACGGTTACCAGAAGTCTCCTGGTTACTAGGTACTAGTTCAAACTGAAGCATAAAACAAACCTGAAGCTTGAAGAAACCCTAAATGTTAACGGGAAAGCCCGCGGACCAGGAAGGGGAGAGAGCTGTTCACTTCTCCGTGTCCCGTGTGCGAGTGAGAGGCACACAGCAACGGGAGTGTCTGTGTAGAGAGGGGCGCTGGGACTAGCCAATCACAGAATAGTGTAGGGGAGGGGCGCTGGGATAGCCTATCACAGAATAGTGTGAAGGAGGCGTTGTTGACTGGCACTGTGACTAGCTATACAGAACGGAGACACAGTCAATGGAGAATTTCATTGAATCCGAGCACAGATATTGAATCGCATTACTCGGATAATACTTGTACTCGGCAAAAGTGCTTTATCGTACCGGTACTCGTTTCAGCCGAGTACTCGGCTCATCCTACCGACCAGGCTCCCTTTTACCTGTCTCTCTGGTTTTTTGCTGTAATAGTTTTAGACTGCTGGGGACATCCTTTGATACACTGAGCTCCTCTCTCCTCTATCTTCCTATCTTTTGATTTATGTGCATCCATGTCCCAGAAATGCGTGTTACTAACCTAGCTCTGGGGGGTCATTCCCCGGAGTCCTTATGTTCTTTTTTCCTCAGCATGTTCCCTCGGATCAGGGATGCTCCAAAATCAGGGTAGCAGCTGTCGCCATGGTCCCGCTACACGTTCTGCGGTGCCATGTTCATCTGCTACACTCTGAGGTGCCCAGCTACGTCCTGCTGTGCCTTGTAATGCCGCACAGTGCCCTGCTATGCCATGAACTACTACAAAGAACTGCTACAAACTACTATTTTTTTTCTATTTTTGTTATTTCCACTAACCCCAACCGGCCCGTCAGACACCGCTTACCAAGAGCCTGGAAATTGGAAAAGAACCAGACAGAGAAGTGCTACAGGCAGATGAAGTAGCTGCTTCAAGTGCGAGCTACAGCTGGCAGTAACGTTATTACTGTGCAAAGCCACATGCATATTTGTCTCTGTGTGTCTATTAAGAGGCACAAAGGCACTCTAAAACTTGCCCCGTTAGCTGCCGTTTTAGTTCAGTGGAAGCTTGTACACGTAGCTGCAGCTACTCAGCCACTGCACCAATTCAGGTCGAAGTCTTTTCAATCGAATGTACTCACATATTTATAGCAATCAAGATTAACATAAAGATTGTCTGGAATTCTCCTTTAACAACAAGTTTCATACCTCTCAACTCTGAGATCATCAATTTGTTTTTAGCATGTCATGCCCTATTAACATCTCATAACCCTTAAAGATTATAGAGGATTCTGGGTTTTGAGGTGAAAAGTTACTGCAGAAATAAGGAGGCCAATATAATTCTTGACATTGCTAAGGTTCTTGAGTTGGATGTGATAAAAAATAAGTGTTGCAAATAGGTTATTATTATTCCACCCCTTCTACTAGGGAGTTTGTCAACCAGTGCCAAAGCCATGAATAACTGGTGCATAAAATCAAGCATACAGCAATAGATTGGGGGAAGGCCCATTCTTATTTCAACATGACAATACCCACAGACACTAAGCAAGTGTCATGATGCCATCATGGCAGCCCTTTCCTCTCCCTGTTTGTGTGCATTGTTTGATTCCCTGTTTGTTATCCCTCATGTTTCTCCCTCCTGTTCTCTCTCTGTGAGTTGTGGGCGTGGCTTAGTTTGCAGGCTGCGTAAGGTGAAGTTCATCCTAAACATCCCCCAGTATAAGGCCGGCTCTGTGATCCAACCGTCACCTGATCGTACAGTCTACTAGAGTGGTACAGTTATAAATCTTGGCACCCTGTGTAATTCTGTTTCCTGGTGTTCTAGCTTGTGTGGCTAATGTTCTATATTTTCTCTCCAGTCTGCCTTGATTGCTTGTGATGATGCATCCTGGTACCCCTGCCTGCCTGCTTCTCTCTGGATGCAAGGAAGTTATCCACATGTTGTAATTGTTTGTTGGACTCTGGGGAATGTCATTATCACATGGTTGATGCCCCAAACAAAAGACACTGGTTCAGCAGGCACGCTCTGGAGAGCACACTGCACTCACCATTACAGGATTCCCTGGACGCAACACCCCCTTGCACTGTTAATTGTATATATTTATTTATCTGTATTAAATCACTTAAACGTATTTTCTGTGTGTCACGTCTGCTTTCGGGTCAAACCTCCAGTGCCGTTCCATAACAGCAGCGTTCATTAACAGATGTTATTATCAGTTTGGTGTGGACAAACTTGACTGGCCCGGGAGCGTATGCCTGCAGCCAGATTCATAAAATCTTGTGGAAACCCTTCCTGAGAGGAACAGGAGCTATTTTAGCAGCATTTTAATGTCTTCCTCTTTTGTTATTCCTTCTTGATCCTTCCCTTCAAACCTCATTTTCTTCCTTCTTTACTCCTCTTTCCCTCTTTGACCTCCTCTAATAGTCTATCTTCCTCAACTCATCTGACTGTCACCCTCTAATTCTCCCTCCTTGTTTTTTGCTCATTCATTCTGCCGCCTTCTTTTATTGGATCTACATATAGATAGCTTTCTTGCTTCTATTTCCTCATTAAAACATATTTGCTGCTCTTGTCCATTATGGCGGCGCTGCAGATACAGTATACTGTATACTCTCTCTCTGCTGGTTCCTGATTATGTCATGTCCAGGCTCCCAAGCCATTCCTTCACAGAGCCTAGAGCACAAAACAGAGGTGCTCCAATAAGAAAGTGGGTCTTTCTCTCAAAGGGCTTTTTCACATTAAACTTTCTCTAAACCCTTTTTGACCAAGAACTAAGCAACAATTTAGTCTAGCATATTTTGACTTGTCCCATGAATCTGGCCTTAGTTCAATCCCGTCAAACTATGTACACTATCTTTAAACCAGCATGATGACCTTTGCCCTTAATTGTCTGTCCCATCAGGTTTCCTCCTTCCAAAGGCTGGCAGGACAGCATCAGCCAGGAGCCAGGATGGGGTTGCCAAGTTTGTTCAGACGGAGATGATGGTAAAGCAAGGCATCAGTATGCCCTTTTCTTTGTATGACTAGCCTTGCTTAAGATAGCAATATGAAGTACTGATTGCAGATCCTTTACTTAAGAATAGTAGCCTACTTCAGAGAACGTATTTTTCCACCACTTCAATTGCCTAACCGGGCTTTCGTAGATGTGGTTCTTTGACAGAGAGTTATTGTTTAATTCATTTATTTTTATTATAATCTACCAGTCAAGTCACATCAATTATAAAAAAAGGGTAATGGTTTGTTATGGCATGTTGTGTTGTTCTGTTTCCCTCTGTTGCTTTTCCCGCTCCAGATGCAATCAGCTTCCCAACTGTAAACTCAAGGTCTAGCCCTCATTGTACAATTTGAAGCAGAGTAGTCTAATCCCAAGAAAGAATGGTCAATATAAGGGGAGTCTTGAAGCAAAAGGAGACCATAGCCTCCATCTAATATATGTATTTGGATGTTAAAAGGATGCGCTGAGAACCTCTCGCGCTATTAATAACTGTAGCCTGTTGGTAGACAAGCATCGACTTTTGGAGCACCGTGCGGAGCAACAATGCGGGGGCAGTGTGCATAACGTTTTGTACATCATACAAACCTGTTCATGAGAATGCACAGGAACACGCTGCCACCTTCTCTTTGATTTAGTGTGGTGTGATGGTCACAGTTTAAAATAGTAAACTGTACTGTGAGTGGTGGAACTGGCTGAGACACATAAAACATTAAGTTCAAGGCTTACACTATATCCTATGGTTGTAAGGAGTCTTTCTCAAAAATTAGCTGTGGAACAAATTTATGAGAGTGCATGTGTGTGTGAGTGTTTTCTGTCACATTTGGCAGAGATCAGCACTCCCCCCTGCTGGCCGCTCTGCATATCTGCTGGAATTAAAGTGTGTCCTTTGAAGCTTCTCAAACACTAGAGAAGCAGAAAGAAAGATGTATGCAGAAAAATACCAAAAACTCCAACATTGCAACAAAATATACTAAAACATTTGTTGTTGTAAATATATGCTGGCTGTGTGTGTGTGTGTGTGTGTGTGTATATATATTTACATAGTAGATTCTGTGTCCCATTATGTTCCAGTATTTTCCTGTTGAAATACATCCTGCTGGCTATGTGCAGGCTTCTGTAGTAGATAGAGAAAGTAAGGCTTCATTATTAGATCAATTACACAGTTTTATATGACTATTACAAAGTGTAGTGCCAAGGTAATAATCATAAAGCAAATGCATTAAGGATTTCAATGGCATGCTGTCCTCTAGTGAAGACTTATGGAGGAAGAGAGAGACACAGAGAGAGTCTCTTAGTATTCCACTTGAGACACTGCGCCTCCATATTGCAATTTCCTGTTTGAGTCTTATCTAGAGCAACCTGGAACTGCTCTCCAGCGGAGCCTCATGCAGCTCCCTCTGCTCACCTGCGTCCCTCTCTCTCTCTCTCTCTCTCTCTCTCTCTCTCTCTCTCTCTGCCTGCCTGTGCAATGTCATGATTACTATGCTAAGAACCAGTAAAGCTTAACTTGGACATCAGTCACTCAGACAACCAGTCAACTGTCTCACCTGTCAGTCAATCAGTCTCCCTGCTCACACTCGTTGAATTACTCGTTCAGTTGCTTGATTGATCGTTCAGACACTTACTCAGTCAGCGTTCTTTTGTTCTTTAATGTGTACTTTTCTCTCTGTGTTGTACAACATACATGCAAGAGGCATGTGAAAATAGACATAATTAGAGAGAACGAGGCCAAGTCACTCTTTTTTTAATGATCTCCCATTGAAGAGCTGGCCTCATTTAAGCTCTCACACTCCAAAGCGACAGGTGCTTGTTTGAGCAACGGCAGCGTGCTCTCTTGGACAGTAACAACCTCAAGTGATGCTACTACTTCCGTAATTAGACAAGGTGGAAAGTGTTACTCCTGATAGTAATGCTCCTGGCCAGTGTATTGGACATCTGTAAAGAAACTGTACTATTCATCCAACCAGAGGTTTTTTTTTTCCTCTATTGAGCACATCAAAATAATTTCAACACAGTAGCTAATCCATCATTTAAAAACAACAGACTCAGGTTAGTACTGTGCAGTGTTGTCTAAAAATTTGCATTCACTATAATAAGGCTGACTGGAAGTTGTTCTTCTGCTACGTGTGAACAGATGTTTGATTTGATTTAGAGCTAAAAAGATTCAACATCCTGTCACCACAGCAACAATAAAAGTGTTCTGCCAGAGGAAAATAAAATTCTGGCTCTTAAACTCTCCGATATACATCTAGTTTAATGAGCCCTTTAAGGTGGCCTCAGTAATATCAAACATTAGATACCTTCATTTTATAGAGAGATACAGAGTGGCAGGTAGAGCAGAGGACTGATCCCCCGTTCCTCAGATGATTATATTCTGTTCAGGCCCTGTTGCAGGGAGCAGCAGGAAGATCAAGCTTCGGCCACAGAATATGAATTTTATATCTGCAATGCAGCCAAGAGGTACCTTCATGTAACAGCCAACCTGCCTTGCCACTTTGTGCACCATCTGATTCTTTATAGCTCATTGGTTTGATATGAAATGTCACAGTTGTCTTACATTTTAAATGTTAACAGCTGATACCACTTTACTGCACGTGAATTAGATTATGTTTCTTGCAGACCTTTGTCAAGTTGTCAGTCTAAATCATGCTTGGATATTAACAATAATAATAATACATTTTATTTAAAGACGGCTTTCTTGGCACTCAAGGACGCCGCACAGGGAATTCATAAATTAAGAACAGCAAAACAAATACTATGCAACAGCTAAACAAACATATTGAATATGATCACTATCATTCTTAAATCAAAGAAGAATTTATTTGAATCAAATATTTAAATCAAAGAAGAATTTATTTGATTCCCAAACAAATGCATGAGTCTGTTATTCAAGGCCAAAGCAATGGCATGTACAACAGAAAGAAAGAAGAGAGAATGCACATGTGTTGGACTGTACAGTATATGGTGAAGTTGTAGCTTGTAGTTATGAAAAATTCATGGAGTTGTGGACGTTTCAGTCATGATGTGAACGAAAGGCTGTTAAAGTCCACCCAACAGCAGTGTGATGGATGAGTGGCTACATGCTGACAGGGGCTTTCTATTGCCTAATCATCAGTAAGGGTTTCACAAAGTCATATAATAGAGGAACCTGCAGGGTTAATTCATTTAAGTGGTAGATCCTTCATTTAAATAAAGTTAATTATACCAGACAGGATGAGGAAGCGAATGTGCATGCACATTATGCATTATTTCAAAATCAACTGAAGCCAAAGGCTAGTTGCATCACATTGTTCATGAATAGAGTTATTTTTTTTCTGGGGATAACTACAACTAAACTGAAACTACAAATTAGATGTTAATGGTAGGTGCCAACTGATGGGATAAAAACAGTACATCAACAACAACCTATCAAGCTTCAAACTGTTAAAATCAACCCTATGGCCAGAACAAGCCTCATACCAAGTTATTCTTTTCTGCCCAGACCTGGCTGAAGAGTAAAGTGCTGTTGTTTGTTTCTGTACTGTAGGTTTTTGTTTCCTGTTTGTGTATGATTCAGGGATTATTGTGTAGGTTTTGTGTTCCATGTTATTTGTTCTGTTTACTGTTTCATGTCCTGGCTTCCTCCCTTGTCTTGTCTAGTTGTACTTCTTGTCTTGTGTTTTCCAGTGTTTGTTCTGTTTCGTTGGATTTTGACGTCCCGGTTTTCGCCCCCTCGTCCTGTCTAGTTTTACTTCCATCCCTGATGTGTTTCACCTGTTCCTTGTTTGCTCGTTACCTCTTGTTTTTAACCTCTGTGTTCCCTTTGTCTCGTGTTGGATCATCTTTTTGTGTTGGTGTCCTGTCAACGTGTTTTCGGTCCGTGTGTTGTTTGTTGTTTGTTGTTTGTTCGTACTTCCCTGCTACAGCGTCCTGTGTGCTTTTTTAGCCGGTATCCTCATTTATCCCTAGGCCCCAGTTCATTTTGTTTCTTTGTTTTTTGACTTTCTGTTGACCTGCTGGACACCTTCTCTATTATTCTGCATTTTTTGGTTAAATATTTAAGCTCACCATATCTCCTGGCCTTCTCTGCATTTGGGTCCAACCTTCTCCACCTTCACAACAAGTGCTCTTTTGATATGACAATTCACCACCAAGCCATGTAAACATCCCGTTATATTATACCTGCTTCTTTTAATTGCAGTGCAGTTTCCCTGTTTATTCTCAGTGCTTTTTTGTTTTCCACTACAGCCCAGGTGGTCTACAGTTTGTCAAAACTATGTTTCAGCATTGTGTGGTCTCTTTTCTGTGGAGGTTTATAACGGGGAAATCACATTTATGCATTGTAATGAAAAAATTGTCATATCTAAACACGATTATAGGTCGATTTCCAAAGATTCCCAAAATGACACATATGACCGCTCTGTTTATTGGCTCACTGTGGCAATTTAATCATGTGACCGTTCTATTTAAAGCTTTAGTGCATAACTTTTTTTATATTAATGAACGCCTGTTACATGGGGTTAGGGTTAGCCATTACCAAATGAAATGCTTAAAAACTAATTAAGACTATCAGCTCCACAAAACTCTGGATATCTCAGTATGGCGATGGCCAGAAGATTGTTGAGTCCGGTGACTTTTTCCGTGCAGAAGTTTGAGTAAAGATAATTACCTCTACTGAAGAGTCCATGTTTTTTTTTAATCCTACGTGTCCTCCTTGGTTCCCAGCAACTGCGTGGAGGATGGCTGGGGGCGAATGCATGATCACGTAAGCTTTGCATCATGTGGATGCGGCAACGGTTTTGTTGTCGTTACTTAGAATTCCTAATGGGGTTTACAGAAACTACGCACCACAACTTTAACGTAACGTGCACTGTTTTAAACACGTACTTTAAACGTTAAGTTTAAACAACAAAATACCGGTAGTTACGGTTGGTAAAACATCAGGGATTGGCTTAAAATGAGTAACGTAAAACTGATAAATATTGTCCTAACATGATGTTACCTACATCATTGCGTCACCGACAAAGACCTGTAAAACTCTACTTGTTTTGGTCTGTCCACCACCCCTACTTTCCTCCTAATGTGGAATTTTGCACTCTCATACTTTGTAACCTCACTTACTCGTTTGCTCTCACAATATTTATTACAACCATTTCTGCACATCGATAGAGCCTGTTAGGTTCAAAGCCTTAAGTAAAAAATACTCACGGACACAGACTTGCTTCTTTTTTTCTTTGCAAAGGGGAATGAGTACTGAAAATCATTCAGCAGTCTTCCAAAGCACTCATCCCTTGCTCTGCTGTTTTATTGAGTGGGTGTGAACATAAAGTTGTTTTACATAAATGTGGGTTAGTATATCACTGTTTTACATAATGGGTGTTAGTATATCATATTCATTTCTTTACTATTGGTTGAGCTGTAGCTGGGTGTATTAGGCAGGTTTAGGGTTTAACATAGTTCACCAAAGTTGAATAAAAGAACAATATGCCTCTTTCACACAGTCACAGCTGCAAGTTTATCTTATCTTACTCTGCTAGCTCGACCATCCTGTGTCTAGCTTCCCTCATCTCAAAGCTTTTCTTCATTTCTCAAGGTTTCACATATTCACATGATAACTACTTCCCAATGTAATTTTGTTCAGTTCCTACAAGCCAGATGATGGCGGTGGAGCCAGATAACCCGATGCCCAGAGAGTAGTGTCCAGCACAGCCCCAACTGTACGCTAAACAAAGGAAACAGGATATTATTCCTTGCTTTTAAAATATTTTAATAATTTATACGGTTTATTGATCCCCAGCGGGGAAATAACGATGTTGAAAGGTATAGTGTTGTGTTTGGCAATAATATTCAATACAGGAAACATGACAATGCACTAAATTTGTATTTATTCTTCAGGTTTTCGGCTATTGTTTAATGGCTGCAAGTGACGGACATTAAGGGGTCACAAGACAAAAAAGAAATGCTGTGAGAAATTCTATTCACCTCCGTTGAACTGATGGAGGCAAACGTATGTCTTCTTCTAACATTCTTCATGGAGGAAAGGATGCAGATACCCTCACTGACATGTGAGTTTATTTTGGCATATTTTCTTTCTCTTATTTAAACTTAAACCTACATGGAGCTGTATTGACACCCAGACTTGTATAGAATTGGATGTATTGATTAGGATAATGGCTAATGTCATCCACAATGACATCATCTGGTTGTGATCCAATCCCAGAGGCCTGAATGCAAGTTTGGTCTTTGAAACAAAGCCTGTCATCTAAATGGCCACCTCCACTGTTGGAGTTCATTAAATACAGACAGACTCGGATCCCAAGAGCTGTTGTAAACAGGGACTGTGAGGTTCCTTTTAAAAAAACCTAAGGTAGTGCATTGTGGAACACACTTCCCCCAAATATAAGGGAAAGTCCCGCTTTGGCTTAGAGCTAACCAGACGTGTAACCACTGTTATGTGTACTGCTGTGCTTGATCATCAATGTACATTGTCCGTAATTAATAAAAATTTAAAAATAAATAAATACGGAATCCTGCCATGGATTGGCAGGATCACCTTTCCCAACTTCCCCTCTACAACATGACATCAAAGAGATCAAAAAATAAGAAATTGCACAATGCCAATATGCTATTTTGTAGCTTGAGGCAACATGCCATTGCAAAACAGCTTGAAGATAAAGTGTGTGGGGAAAAACCTGGCAAATCCAGACAGCTCAAGGTCAAACAATACTAACAAACACACAAGAGAAACACACACATGCACACTGTGATACCAGGTTGTGCACACAGAAATACTGTATCAATGCTTAAACCTTAATGCTAATAAACTCACACATACACACTTGTGGCAGCCCATTGACACATTTGCCCTTCTTGATGCAAAATCAGATTTCACTGTTACGCAAATCAAATCAAGTTGATTTTGACTGTGTAAAGCCAAATTTACTTTGCTAATAGGCCTTGAGAGAATGTTAACCAGGGCCGCTTCACAATACAGCACTTTATGATCAGGGGAAAAAAAGGTTAATTATATTGTGTTTGCATAACGTTATCTCTGAAAACGCTCACCCATGACTGTTCAACATGAGCAACAACTAGCAAAATCATTGATAATGATCCAGAGGCTAATATTCAAAAGGTTTCCATGAATGCTACTCTCGCTTCCTATTTGGCAAGTCCCAAGGAATGAAAACAAAAAAGGGTTTGAGTGAAGTGGAGGGCCTGGTTCCACATGTTTGTGCACACTCAGACTTTCCACCTCAGGCATGTTCTGTAATCTGCATAACAATGTAATGATAATCTGCCTGATTCTCTGTTGTTTCCCACTTGAGTAACAATCGAAGCAACATCAAATCTGCCTTTGATTGTTTTGGCAAAGCACTGGTTATTTATGCAGGTAAAGAGATGACTGGGTTGAAGAACAACCCCCCCTTAAAGCATTTATCACAAGATAATTGGATTGAAAATTAGGGAGACGTCTTTGTATTCCATTAGCTTGGAGTGGATTTCTCATCACTCACTGGCAGTGAGTGCTTTCTTCTTTTACATACCTCTCTCTTACACCCCCTGAGGCTCTTATCAGAATATAGCAAAGGTGGAGAGAGAAGAGACAGATAAGGAAAAATAGAGTGCTAGATGGAGAGGAAGACAGGGAGCGCAGGAGAGGGAAGAGAGTAAAAATGAGGAGTTTGGTAAATTTGATTCACTAAATTTTGTACAGAGGGGGATAGTGTTCTCAAAGGATAAATTGATCTGGACATAGTGATGAAAAGGCTTAATAAATCCAGCCATTGTGGGACAGGGGTGAATACATGTGTTAGAGACAGCCCCTGGTTGGCTAATTTCTCAGACATCATGTTACATCTCTTCAACTGAAGAAATCATTTATTGTCACTTTCTCTTTACCCTGTCTTTGTCCCTTTTGCTTCTTTCTTAATCATCCATACTTCTTAAACAAATATGGATACCCTTGATTACATACTTTCATTGTGAAAGATCCACTGCTTGGGGATGAAATGGGAAAGCAAGATTAATACTCTGGATCTCTCTATCGGCCTTGTTATGGCAAACAATATTATGAAAGAAGCAGAGCTATAAAATCATATTTTTTCAGTGACTTATGTTATATGACTTTGTGTATTTTGCACCTTACATCATCTTCAAGTTTCTTTAGCAGGGTCAAGAAATAAACAATGCATAAACAAGAAATAATGCATGTGCCATCTTCCATTCAAGTATAAAACAATAAAAGCATAGCTTGGTTCTACCAGACTTTCGTACATTTCATTTGTACAGAGAGTGCTAACTTACTTGAAGGCGGTTACTCTGTTGAAGTTTAATACTATTGGATCTGCCCAGAGCCACTCTGGATCTGCCATAGCCAATCGCTTGTGTTTGGTTGTGGCGTATGTCACGTGCATGTGCAGTTAGCATCAATATCGATAACATTAGCCTTAGCTAACAACTATACAACTAACGGAGCGAGCTCAAGGCAGTTTGTGAAATAGTCATGACATTAGAATCTATTGATTCTTGTTCATTTGCATGAATTGTCCTTTTTTAAAGCACAAATTTAATTTCATATGTTTCAATTGGAAGAATAGGCCCTGCACAGACTGCACTTGACTAACATTTTCCAGACTGTTCTCTGTATCCCTGAATTTTTATCGCACCTGGTAGGGTGAGAAAAATTACACCTTTATCATTCTAATCGGTACAAGAAGTCCACTGGCCATCTTCAACCTGAGGTCTAATCATACAGAATAATTGAAAACACCTGTGTGCGTATGTGCATGGCCTTTAGGTAGAGCTCTAATCAGGCAGATTAAGTGATAACACCTGTGTGGAAGAACAATAAGTGTGTCAGGCATTTGATCGCCTCAACACCTTGTAGTTCTCAGCAGCATTCTAAACATATTTTGACATGCTATCTGAGCAAGCATGATTTGCAATGAGTAGAAGGTGGCACATGTTTTTTATATGTGTATTTATTTGTGTATGTAAAAATACTGTGCATCATTCATGGGACCATTTCACCGCACTCATGCAGCATTTCCCCCTCCCCCAGTTGAACCATATGCTCAGTAATTTCCAAACAATCATCACTTTATCAAAATAAATTGCCAAATACGCTCGCTACGGCAGAGTTGTGAAGCTATATGATTGTACGACTCGGAACTTGCATATGTGTGTTGTAGAGAAACTGAGTTGAGGAAGTTGCCATGAGGCTTGTGTTTGTTTATGCAACATTTTACAGTGACTGAGATGCATGACAATGAACATTTAGAAGTTCATAAATCTGGTACAGATTGTTTAATTCTGCTGTTGTGCATATACAGGCTTTTTAGTCATTAATCTATAATATGGAAAGTTTTATGCATTTGGTCCCAGGAGTCCAGCCAAGGCTTTAAATACTGTGAGCACTCAGTAAATTGCACAAGAGTAATTTACACTGGACTAATATGATAGTCTGCACATCTTCCCATTCTAAGAAACCCCTTTATATCTCTATTCTCATATTTCTCATTTTACTCAAGCTCAGTGTATTACTTTTTCATCACTTTAAATTGGATATCCCAGAATAATAGTGGTCCTGTCTATTATTAATACACTGAATCCATCATGGCAGGAGGAATCAGGGTTTGGAAACCCCATGAATGATTTTGAGTGCTTAGGAAACTTACAATATTTCTGCTTGCGCACCTTCCGCCTACCTGTGGGAATGTGAGTCTGATAAGGATTTGAATGTGGAACATTATACAAGACCACATCTCTTTTCAGTGACTGCTCTTGAGTAATCTACCTCACAAGTAATACAGTGTTTGAAGTGGGAAGAGTGGCTCAATGTGTTTTCAGTCATCTTTTGGATTAGACCTTTTTCACATATTCTGAGGGATTAGTTCTTGAAAACATATTATTGATCAGAGATGAGAAAAGTAAATTCATCCAATTGATGTAGCATAACCCTGTCTTTTATATTGGCAACTTCATGCTGTATTAGCTTTATAGATGCAAAGTATTTATATGTTTTTCATTCCTGTTTGTATGATCTGGAATTTTTATGTGTATTCTTGTATTCCGTTGAAGGAATTGACAGGAACACATTTTACTTATATTGAAATTTATCTGATTTCATGTGACAAATAAATCAAAGTATTCAAAATAGTTATTTTTGGAAATGCTGTACTTAGGTACATCATGTCCCTTTCAGATATATATTTACTGTAAGTAAGTGCTGATCTTTTCATGACAACGCCAAGAAAACAAAATAGAAAATATGCTTCAATAAAAAATCCCACACTGCAACCATAAATTAAGTAAATATGTTTTTCATAACCTGTAAAGATTTGGGGCTGAAGAATGTTTCAATGTCAAGTTTGACCTTTAAACAAGTTTGTGGCAGCTCTCACAGCTTGACCTTTCATTTCCTTCAGCCGATGGTTGCCTCCCCCTATTGCAGAGAAGAGCCTCATTACTAGCTAATTCATGGCTGTCAGATTCCCACCTGTCTGACTCACACTGTGTGTGTGTGTGTGTGTGTGTGTGTGTGTGTGTGTGTGTGTGTGTGTGTGTGTATACTTATACCAAGTATGAGAATGTATTGGTACTGATACAATCTTGCAAAGCTGATCCGACAGAAACAAGCACATATGCACAAAGAATCATGCAGAAGAAGCGACAAAGCAGCTTTTTGTTTACATTCAACACAGTGGCCACCAAACTCCACCAAAGCGCAGCAACGCTGATGCCGCTGTCGGATCCATGTCACCCAGACTGTTGGCCTGATTGGTTGAAGGACTTTCTAATTGTGTACAGAGTCATTTGAACTATGCCCGTTGGTCACGCTTCTTGTGCAGAGAAAATACAGAGCAGGCTCCCCAGACCAATGTTCAATCTCAAATCTACTGAGTTTGGCTTGGTCTGGTGATAGCCAGACTAGCTTAAGTATGTATAATCACCAACAATTTATATTTAAAGAAACTCATTTAAAAACAACAAACTCATTGTTAACACATTGATGTATTCCCTACCCACAAGTATTGTAGACATGTGTAACAATAAATTAGCATTTTGTAAATGTTGGTCATCATATTCAGAGTGTGTGAGAGACTCTGGATATTTAGAAGCACAAACCTCCACAAGACTTTTGCAGTGCTGTAATACTTTTACATAACTTCCTTCTTTGCAACTAAGAGAGGACAGTCATTATTCGTGGGATGTAATGTAACGTGTCTTCAAGTGAGCATGTGTGCTTGTGGATGCTGGATGTGTGTCGTGTCTATGCATAATGTTCTGTTCATGTGTTCGTAGTTTGTTAATGTGCATACCGGTATGTGCAAGCATGTTTAGTTACTTCTGTTTTGGAGGTTGATGTTGTTTGTCCCCATTAGCTTTACTTTGTTGCTTCTTCGTACCAGACATCTGATGGTACGAACTGATGACCTAGCAAGTAAAATTCTGTCAATTGGCTTCAAAGCAGATTTAGCTGGGTTTTAGTGATCTCAGTCTACTCTCTATTGTACATTACAGTCCAGGTGCAAGTGTGACACATTGTCACTGTGTGTATGAGTGTACTTGTACTAACGGCATTACTGACATCAGTACAAAGAGCCCCATTACAAGGATTGGTCCCCACAAAGTTAAGCATTTATTCTAGATATAAATAAGCGTAGCTTAATGGAAGAGTTAAATGTTTTGGTTTTAGAAATGTACTATATGAGTTTAGGCCTTCCAGGGACTGAAAGTGTGTCCATTTAATGTTCCCACAAAAATACTATTTGTTAATACAAATGTGAAGGTGATCATTTATATTAACTGCAAACAAAAGATAAAAAACCAACACTTGCAATATCAAATACTGGGTTTGGTCACTTCTTATAGTTCCATGTAAATTCAAAGAGATTTGTTTGTGTTTGTCTTCTAAAACCATCACATGTCATCTCTAGCAGGAAACATGTTTTGTGGTAATTTTTTAATCTTGTAAGTGTACTTTCTTAACCCTCTCCCAAACATACTTTGTTTTCCACTATTAAAATGTCACATGGCAGAATGTGCTTTTAAATGAAACAGCTCTTTGTTGGTTGGCTTCCCTGTGTGAATCCAAAGGGAGGACCCTCAAGGGAACCGTATGTGCTGGTAAACCCCTAAGAGGACACATTATGCAAATGCTCATGAGAATTAAAGATGACATACTTTCCAGTTTCAAAGCCTTGAAATGAGGGACTCCATAGACTCAGTTCCTCAAGAAGATGAACCTATGTGTATTACTGTATGGTGACTACAACACCCTGGGATCCTTCTTCTGTCACAGTGGAAGCATAATGTGAATAGAATGCAGCTTACTTTCTGGAGAGCCTGGGTTTGGCTTTTCTAAAATTTATATTTTAATAATGTCATTAAATACTATATTATATGTACTATATTATACAAGCAACTAATATGGTTATGATAAACAATATTAAGTGTTTTCATTTAAAAAACAGTAGATGAACAGTGTTTAATATTTTTTTATTTTGTCTTGTATGTCAATAGGTTTCAGTTAGTAGTCAGTAAACAGTTTCCACATGACATTGTTTTGTGGTACCAACTGAGATTCTAAACAATGTTAACAAAGAAAAAGATTGTTGTTTTTCTTATGGTTTTACCACTGGCTAAAGCCCACTTTACTTTATATATTACTTATAATAATGCAGTGCACACAAAGAAATGCTGTTTTATGATATTTCTCCAACATTAAAATGAGTCAGCCTGTAATATAAACAATTTTTAACTGCTATAACTTCATCAAATATCTAAAACATCATAGCTGTTACTGGTTCTCGCTTACACTACATTTGTCTTTCATCAACAGACCACCATCCACGAATCCAGTTCATGTTCCCAGGAGATGACCATATCCCAGTGGGTTTCACAAGAAGAGCAGCCTATGTCCCTTCTTGTGTGCCTCATTAGAGATAATTGCATACACTTATGCAAATTATAGAAATATGGAGGTTTTACATATCTCCTCCTCACCCACTTATTCTTTTTAATTCTTTTTCCCTCTGTAAGTGTTAGGCCTCTGCCAAACATTGACAAGTCTTATTTTTTTGTATTCTCCCTCTCCCTCTGTGTGATTGGTGTCCTTTTGCCTCGTGTAAGTATGTTTTGTCTAAGTGTTTCCAGGGTCTTCATGGTACAGAGGAGATCGTGTGGCCACACTGTACAGTTTGTAAAGTCCTTTGCGGAAAATGTATTGTTTGGTACTTGACTTGACTGTTATATTTTTAAAAGTTTCAAAAGAATGCAGTGTTCACTGCAACTGCACCTTTATGGCCTGTAGCGGATTTATTTCTGATGAGACAGTTTGATACAAAGTTGACCTCATAGTCAGTCCAAGAAACGTCAGTGATTTTTATTATATTATTTTAAAGGGTTTCCTTTGTTTGTTGTTTTCCACACACATCAAGAAAAGAAAATATAATATAGAGGCCCAAGAGTATGTATAATATCATTTGAATTAGCCAATCAGTTTTAAGAGTGCTTAAGCTCAGGTGCTTTTCATTACTGGCTCTCTGTCTTTTAAGGTCAACTTTATAACTAAATTCCCTTCCATGTAGAGTTTCACCAACCAATGTGGTAAGTGCACCAGAGACATAATCCAAAGAAAGGCTGATCTGGGGCCAGAAAAGACAACAATAGAGGGATAGTAAAGACCCCATCACAATAGAACGTGAGACACTATCTGTACTATCTATCTGTTAGGTTGAGTTCTGGAGCTAGGCACCTAAAATGTCATTATATGTTGTACTGTGTGTGATTGTGTATGTAAAAATACAACTTTAACTTTAGAAGTTACAAGTTACAATACAACTTTATTTCAGTGAAATAAAAAACGACCTACACTAAGTGTCTGACATTAAAGAAAGGTTTCTACTATCAGTGGCATAGGCTGTGAGACACATTCACAATCTACTTTTATTTCTGACATTGCATCACCGGAGCTGCCTCAGGATTCAGTGTTTGGTATGTTGCTTAATTTAGAGGAAGAGATGCATGCAAGGACCTCTTGAAGGGCAGGGAAAGGTGGGAAGTTTGACAATATTGTTTTTTTTAATGTCCAAAATTTGAAAACAAAAAGTATGGTAAAAGTTAACAAACGGTAGAAATCAATCAGGGATTCACCTTTTGGGCAGTGGAACAAGCTCTAAACCTTGACACGTTATCATAAATGTGTTAGCAATGTTAGCAAACTGTGTATTTACACATCCAGCAGACAAGGAGCCACATTAGCATTTTTTACATGATATAATGTTTCTGTATTTTGTGTCTGTTTCACTCCATATTCAGTCTTGTTAGCACTATTTCTGGTCTCCGCCAACTCCCTAGGGAAATGCCTGTCTCTTTAGCTGTTCTACTAGCTTCACATAGTTTTTAGCTTTGTCTGTCTGCTGTTTAGTTATTGAATCAGCTGTTATGGCTGGAAGGAGTCCTTTTAGTAGTGAACCAAAACAGGTGAGTTAACTGCAGAGTTGGAAACAATTCCTGAATGATTTTTCATTACTTACCACTTTTGCATTTGTTTGATCTACTTAGAAAATGTGTAGCCTGGATGCCAGCTGTACCTCGCCCAGCTTACAACATTTCAGGTTGGGATTTTATTACAAAATAAATGAATAAGCCCAACTCTCCATGATGTTGGAACATATACAATACTATACTTTTACCAAATATATTTATATTTTCATGGCAAAATCACATGCATTTAGATTCAAAGTGTTTCTGTGTTGTTTATTGAATTACAGATACCTTGGGCCAGTGGTGAGGTAGCTTTAACAAGTTTAACAACCATTACAATATTTTAACAATTACTTGATTGGATCGGTTCAATGAAAAAAGCTGGTTGTACCATAACTGCATGCGTTAAAGCCAACCTTGAAACAACACCCAAGGTCAAATGTAACCAATTGCAGATAGAAAGAGCTCCAGTGTTCAAATCCTCTATGTGTAACAGCAACACCCAGTGCATACAGGAAATAAAAGAAACTGGAATATTATTTTAGCGCATTAGTAAAATGTGGACTTTCTGTGTCCTTTCTTAATGGATACATCGTCTTACTCAGACAAGTATTGTCATTTTAAAAACTGCGCTCTAAATATGACATTTCATAAAAGCGCCAACACAAGGCTTCTATCCAGAAGAGATGAAGGGAGTCATATTTACAGCCTTCAGCTTTAGAAGCAAAGCAACATGAGTGCACACTAATAAAGCCACAGACACAAACACGCACGCACGCACGCACGCACTCACACACACACACCACAACACACACACACCCACCACACACACACAACACACACCACACAACACACACACACACACAAACACACTTGTAACTAGCACTTGGGCATGTAGGTTATGAACTGCTTGAAAGCTTTGCTGTTCGGGTCAGTCCATCTAACATGTGTTTGTGTGTGTGTGTGTGTGTGTGTGTGTGTGTGTGTGTGTGTGTGGTGGGGGGGGCATCTATGACACGTTGTCTATACAACTTTTAGTGCTTGTACATAAAAGGAGAATTACACGATTATACTCAAATTACATGTTTACAGTCTGCATCTATGTAAACAGCACATCACATGATTCGTGATGCATTTGGCTCATTCTGTGTCTGTGATTAAGATTGTATTAGATGAGGTGCAAATAAATTAAACATGTACCATATACATTACATGTATGTGTGAGTCACGTTAACAGTTACAACCTAAACCAGAGCTGGATGGGTAGACATACTTTGCTGCCTTTGGCGTGCCTTTAAAATGTGTCAATGTTTATTCTATATATGGCAGCTGCACTAAGGCCTGTGGCAAAACTGTGCTCCAATGTGTCATATGTCCTGACAAGCCTTCAGACATCTGTTGCTTGCAATGGCAACCATTCTTATACACCACCAATTGCACAATGTCATCCCTTCCCCGTGTGACACACGTCATATCTGGCAGTTTCAAATATGCCACATATGAGTCTTTTTTATGTATTTTTCTTTAAAAATTAGATGAACAAGCTGGTCCATTTGTTTATAAGTGTTAAAGATATCACTCGTAATGCCTACAATCCAAATGCATGCCTAAATTTAAAGGGGGCAATGACTACATTGACGAAATATTTAGCTGTGATAAGGTTGTGTGTAAAGCTCCTTTTGCATGAAGACATGTAACCAATTAGGACACAGACATCAAAATAGTAGCTTATTATTGTATAAGTGGTGCAGGGATGGGGAAGCTCAACTGAAACATTTTTGGAGCATGCACTTGTGTGTCACTCAGTCTGCAGCTGGTCCCAGGTGATGAGAAGCTCTTGACTTCTTTTACAATCCTCTTGTCAACATTTTTTTCTGCCACAAACGCAACTGTTTGCCTGGGCTTGACCCAGCATATAACCTAGCGGCTTGCAGGTCTGGTGTGCATGAACTGGTGACTGTTCGGGCGGACAGATCGTGCCGGGGGCTACGCACTGGATCACAGCTGTGCTTCTGTTTTGGGCCGGGGCACACAACTTGCATTAACTTTGAATCATCTTTTAGTATTTCTAAAGTGCACCCACACTTTAGATCATCCTGTCCCAGACATGTTCAGTTAAAGATTTAAATGCCTGCAACCAAGATGATGGAAAGTCAAACTTAAATCTGTCATGGGGTAAATCTGTCATTTATTCACACACTTTTATTCAGACATTTTTATTAAAAGCTTCTTTCTTTTCACATTTTTATTACAGCAACAGCATTCTTTGTTAACAGTCAAATCATTACAGGCTGTTAGCTAAAATGGCATGGTCTTCATTTCAAAATCCTTCTGCGAAGATTCGACTGTGAGATTGGCAGCTCCTTCAATCGAAACATCTAATATTCAACTACTTGGGGTCACACCTACTGCATTCATTAATCTTTTTCCCCCCTTTTGTTGGTCACTTGTGGGCAGACAAACTCCAAAACGAGTTGCCTTATAAAGTTGTTATGGCCCACATGTTAGCAAACAATTGCCTGCTTATACATCCACCAAATACGGAGCAACCGTAGCATTCATTTGGACTGTCCTATGTACAGATTTTGTGACATTGTCTGCTACTGTTTGGTGTTCCATAGAGCTGCAGAGCCTGTAGAGTCCAACTTTTAAATCAATTATTATTACAAAGTAATTAGAATTTGCGGGTGATATTCTAAATCTTTTATATAATATGACATATTTCTTAATTTCAACAAATCCCATGAAAAGACCAAATCCAAAGCCCGATATATTTTAATCCTCTGTTACATAGACCTCCATTTTCAAAGAGCTATTAAAAACTTACCAATAAGCCACACTGTTGCTCTGGGTAAAATGTTCCTTTATTAACATGAACATAGCCACTATAATTTATTTTGAGCTGAACAATTACAAATGTTACCTAATGTTTGCATATTAATCCGGATCAGACATTAGACAGCATGGGATCGTATTTGGGACTTCTGGTTATGTGAATATTTGCATATTGTATTGCACCTCTTTGCTAATTCCCAACTATAGCTGTGCTTTTGGGTGGGATGTTTACACTTGCCATACTAAAATAATACTGAATGTATTCCACCAGGAGCAATAACAGTCACAAACAAAAGATCACACACATACAGCATGTGAGCACAAATACAGATTTAGATCAAAACAACATTGTCTTTTGGTCTCTATTCCTTTTTGCTCATATACCAAAGCATATTTTATACAAGGTGTACAGAAAGTTGTTTTTTCAAGCTGGACTCTATTTTCATGGAAACAACAATCTTTGAAATTGGTCCAGTATTAAGTTAGATTTCTGCAGTCGGCAGAGACAAGATACAATGTAAATTATGGGGCAATTGTCCAGCTTCTATTTACCTTCCCAAAAGTGTTTTTTTGCCACCAACAGGCTCAGATTAATATTGTGTCTGCAACATAATGGAAAGGATTTCTAAGGAGGTCACCCTTTCTGTTAAAAAGTAAACTTTTAACTAAACATAAAAACATCTGTGAAATTGCGTTCACTAAACCCACCAGACTCTGTGTAAATAAACAATAATTTTAGCGTCGTAAAATACACTTATACTCAAAGTCGACAAAAACAAAATTAAACTATGAAATGTGCACTCATTTTGGTTAAAATAAACATATAGTTTAACCATTTACATGTGAAAATATGTTGGCTCTATAGCTAAAAAAATGCCTTTTTAAATGGTATCTGGTTGGTTTAGCACTTGCGACTTCACAGCTGTGTCTGGTTAAACACCAAGGTCTCAGAGTGGTTTAAAACGTTTATCTCCAAAGGGATCTCTTCCATAATGTTGTCAGACCCTTGGAATATCAATCTGAGCCTGTCAGTTGCAAAACGAGAACTTTTGTGAAGGTAACCCTTTAAGTTGTGATTTTTTTCAGGAGTCTCTTTCATCTGCAGACATGCTGATTTAAGAATTTCACAATTTCTGCTTGAGGCAGAAGCACAGGGGATTTCTAGATTGGATTTATTAGAGTTCTCTTTTTTCATGGTTAAGGATGGGACAAAAACATTTCTCAAGAGCAATTATAAGACTTGCTAGACAGACCGTTGGTTTATTCACAGCTCGCTAGGGTGCAGAAGTGTTGAATATTATATTGGGGTTTCCATTTGTAAATGTCAAGGGAGGTTGTGTTTTCTGTAAGTACTGTTCAAAAGCAACAGGATACCTTAAAACATTTCCCTTCAGAGCTCCAACTCCTCTTAGGACATGCTTTCCAATGATACTGTCAACCAAATGTTAGAGCTCTAGAGGATATCAGCATGATTCTTACTGTGTTACATGTTATTGAATATCAAAAGGCGACTATCTGGCCAAATATTTCATGTTTCAGATTCATATACAAAGGTCAAACCCAAGCACATGTAAGTGTGGAGCTATACGTCTGCTTTGTTCTGTGTGGCCATCTCATCTACACACACAAGACTGCACTACCTACCTTGTTGCATTTCACAGAATGGACAATGTTGCTCCAACTGTGTTTTGCATTGTCTCAGTTGGTTGCCAGGTTTGAAAACAGGGGAATATTGTGTTGACAATATTAGGTGTGATAAAATGGCTCTCTGGTGGAACAATTCCCAGAACACATGCCATGGCTTGAGACAGTTACTCATTTTCCCCACACAGTTTTTTTTTTTCCATGCTGAACTAGGCTTCACATCCTTGACACTCCTGAGTATGTGCATTGTACGAAAGTTGGAAATGACACCAAGAATGAAAGTACTTTTTTCGTGGAAAATAAAACCATCAGCAAAATGGGTAAATAATTAATGCTGTAAAATTGATACTGGAATAGTAGTGGGGTGAACAGTGAGAGAGATGATTACCTCTTTTCAGTGCTGGATGTGAGAGGTCACAACACAACATGCTTCATAGCACAGTAATCAGTATGAGGACAGTGGTGCAGACTCTGCAATGATGGTCAGTAATGTTATGTAAATACGAAGGCAAACCATTATGTTCACAGATGGGAGGGAAGTCAGTCCATTTCAGCTGTCTAATGAGAGTGAGTGTGCGCATGCGAAGCGCGTGTTAGCCATTGAAGCTGATGTAGGATGACAGTTGAAATTAAACATGAGGCAGTCATTGGCTTTTGTTTTTCTATCCATTCACAGCTGGCAGTTTTCTATTATTTTATTGACAGCATTACATAGTGGTTATGATGCTGCCAGAAACCATTCACTTGTGAATATTGTGTACTGTACAATGCAAGATGCACTGATTTGACTTTTGGGTTAGCGAGTTAGCGGTATTAGCTGAATGACTTAGTGCAAGCGCTAATGGAACCAAAAGTGCATCTCGTAAATTACCCCACTAATAATGCCTGGAATGGTACCAAACTTCTACAGTAGTACAAATAGGTTCTGTACTCATAAAACAAGGTACTGGGAAGTTTGTAAGTACACCAGGGCATTATTTAAATAACACTTGCCTGATGGCTTCTACTCTCTACCGCTACCGGCAGTAAGACGAGTGCTTAGGGACCGTCTACAAAATGCAACCCCGAAAAGAGATACATCAAAAATAAGTAATTACTTTTTTGGTTGAAGAGATAATTTTAAGTGAATTTAAGAGGAGTGGACACGTGTCAATAGAAAGAGAATTGCAAGTACTTCATGATTATCTTTCTTCCTGCAAATTACAATGTTAAGTGACTGCTCTAGAGTTGGAGAGTCACTTGACCATGGTTAAGTGAATAGCAGAGAACATTTTACCAGCTTGGTGCAGGGAAAACGGTTGGTGCAGCTATCACCGGGAGAACAGAAAGCTCGCCTGTAGTATTTAGACAGAAGGGAAGTGAGATGATAGAGCAGTGGGATGAAAACACGAACCTACTGGTTGCGGCATTCTTGATTACATAAATGTTGTTACATAAAAAGTCTTTCAGGTTGCCAGGAAAGAGATTAAGTGGTTCGGAAAGGAGATGCTTACTGCATATTAAGACAAGAATGTTTTCTGTATTTCGTCAGTGTCGTTCAAGAATACTATATGGCATTCTGTTTTACTGTAAACTTCTTGATTGTATAGCTGAAATGAAAAGAGTAGCACATGCCTTGTGTTTTGTCGTTCAAAGGAACAGCATGATAGCATGATAATCTGACTTGTGATGAGAGTGAGTAAAATGTAGAGAAAGTGCAGGGTAAGAGAGAGTGAGGCAGCATGAGGTTGATAGGCTACTTTATATTTTGGTTCATTTTCTATTAATGAAGATGGATCATCACTAGGTCAAACCTCAATTTGTTAAATGGCAATAGTGAGCCCAAATCAATTCACTAAAATGTTGTGAGTGGTTTCATTTTAGAAACAATGGATCTGGGGAGGAGGAGAGGGATAGTGGGAGTGCAGTGATGGAGATTAATGTTAAAGTGGACTAATGGACTGTCACCATGGACAAACTCTGTAATCAGCCCATGGAAGCTGGTCGGGTTTGCAGGGAGGCAGAACGCTGCAATGGGGTTGCACATAGAATTTATTAGAGTGTGTCTTGGCAAAATGCCTCATTTCCCAAAGCCTCCCAGTCCTGTGATCTGCATTTTAATTGTTACTGCATTTACATACTGATCTGCAACAGCACAGCTCTCTGATTGAAACATTATGACTTGACCTTGATGATGGCCCTCTTTTTTTCTTTCCCTTCAGCGTTTGTCACTGCTCACCACATTTCTTCTTACCGCCTCATTCTGTTTTCACACTTCTTCTGCTTTCAGTTTACTCAGCCACTCAGTCACTTCCCATGCCCATTCCATCAGTGTTTGGGCCTGATGAAAACACAGGTATGCAACCAGCTGTCTCCTAGTTTTCATGTGATATCATACTTTGAGTGTGCATAACCTTTCACACAATATCCTACAAACCTGTTCATGGAAATGGAATAAAGAAGTAAAAAACACAAAAACTATACTGATATTTTAAGTCTACGTGTGCAATTCTACTTTACTACATTTATTACACATCCAACGTGTAATTTTGAGCAATTGCTGAGTTTTTGTTTTTCCCTTTCTCTTGTAAAAATGTGCCAATTTGTAGAGGAGAATTCGCCCCACTATGTAGGGGTGTGATTAGTAGAGTACAAGATCTGGGTACATCCTAGCACAATTGGCCCCAAAACCTAATTCAAAAAGTATGTTGCCACCTATCTGGCTGATCTCCCTGATCAATGTAGGGTAATGAAGGTAAGCTAGGATGGGCTTTAGGACTCCTATCACAAACACAGTGACTACCTGAAGTGTGATGTGCACCTAAACTAAACTTAAGGTCTACACAATCTTCCCCCTGTATCCTATACCTAACTAGATAGGTGGGATGCCCCTACTCCAGAGAAATACAAACTCAATGTAATTTGCAATAACAATTTTGAGTAAATATCTAAATTAATTATTTATTGATTGACCCTTTAAAATGTTGTAAATAATAATAGCTAATAACTTCACCAACCTTTGTTCAACTGAGGACATGTGTCCTAGTCCACGCAAACAGACTTGGCTCTTACTTAACCCTCCTGTTGTCCTCGGGTCAAATTTGACCCCTTTAAAATGTGTATCTGAAATGTGTGTTTCTGTTTAACCAAATTACCACAAAAAATGGATTGGATTCCAAACAACGCTTTTTGCAAATACAATTGATCACTTTCATTTCTGACTAAACTCATCTGTACGTTCCTCTGATCTTAACTATTAGTCAAAATAATTCATAAATTCTGCTTTTTTAAGTCAAATATTAGGTATATTTCTACATAAATGAGGGTCATTGACCATGAATACCAAAAAGTAGTGTAAAACTAGTGGTAGTAAAGTGGTGTTGGTGAAAACTTAAAAGTCTGAAAAAGGGAAGAAAATGTCAAATTTTTGTCAGTTTTTGACTCGGAGGACAACACAAGGGTTAAAACTTGTATCCTGTGTAACATTTGTTCCATCCCTTAAACAGTAGTTTGTTTTATTTTTTATTCTATTCAAGCAAGAGTGGGGTTCTCAAGTATTTTTGGCGTACTGTCTTTCAATAAGTACCCTGCATATCTTGGTTTAATATGTTTTACACATCCTAGACACCCAGCAGTTGAAGTACTTATACACTAATATTTACACTACAAAGAGGACAGCTGTGTAATACATACTATATCATGCATGTAAAGGCAAACATGCTTGATGGCAAGTGAATGGCATGACTTTAGCATTGCAGACATGAAAAGCATTATTAAAATTACAGTATCTCAGAACAAAGAAAGTAATATCAAAAGAATGTCAACATGGCTCAACATTCAAAACTGTCAGTATTTAATTCAGAAACAATAGTTGGGAGAAGACTTTACCGAGGAAAACAGAGATTTTAGAGAGCATTCCATGTCACATTATCTCACATTCATCGTATCTGTTGTAATCTTTCTGTGTGTCGTGTTGCCATGGGGATCATAGCCGAGCTCTGTGGGTCTCCTGTCAGGTAATGGAAATGTCTCTGGCACAAACACGATGCGAGCATGCTCCTGTCTCAGTGTCCGGCTGTCAAACTGAGGGAGGCTTCGAAACAGTAGCTGGCAAGCATACACAAACTAACAAAGCAAATCCAGAGGAGACCATCTGATGCCATGAAAGTGACATTTTGATTTGGCTGATCGCAGAGTCAAATTTCTGTGGATGGGATCACATGGTCACACAACTGTTGAGAAACCTCAAATGACATCACTTTAGGATAAGGGCCAGCGCTGTTTGCCACGGAAATAGAAGGGTCTTAGTGAACGCATAAATATAATTTGGGAATTTGCATGACAACATACACATTCACACATTTCTGTCCACATTTAAATACCACACTACTTTAACAAACTATACTAAAAATACATGCAGATGCATGCTGTGTTTATTAATGGCAAGATCCAACCTTTCACCTCTTACAAATAGGAAAAAGTGGCTTTGTCTATCATATAAGCTCTGCTGTTGTTGCCAGTTAGGCAGGATTTGTACACAGCACAAGAAATGCAATGGGCATGTCAGTGATATATTACATTGTTTAAGAGAAAACCACAGGTACCAGAGCTTGTGACAAATTGTCAAAAACACCACAAAAGGTAATTATGGTAATGGGAGTAGAAGAAAATGTCTGACACACTTATCAAGTGCTCTTAGTTTGAAGCATTAATCATAACAGGATGTATCTCAAGCTATATTCATCTACTGAGTCGGTGTGCAATACAAGACATTCAAATGTGAATTTCCTTTTTGTAAAGACAAATGAGCCAATAATTTACCTTGAGCTGATGTTGATAGTTGTTTGGCTTTATTGAGAGTGGCCCAATAAGGTACATCCCTTGGTTAGGGATATGGCGTTGAGCACAACGTTTATGGAACAGTTGTTCTTGTGTGTTGCTAGCTCATTTGCCATTGAGTGGATGTTGTTAGCAAAAATTAGCAAAGTAAATGACCTTGGCCAGCTAACGTTATTGGCTCCAGTCCAGCATTTTCAATGAGGTAACCTGAATAGTCATCAGATACGTTAGTGCTACAAGCTGCAACGTTGACCGATAGAGACAGTGGACTAGAGAGACCACACTAGCTTTGGACACCAGCTTCATTCATCACCAGAGAGTGGTACACGTGCAGACTGGACTCTGGAATCTTAATTAAGGTACGATGGTTTGTTTTGTTGCTCTTTTTGAAAAGATAGTGAACTTTTCTACTCTCTTGCATTACATAAAGCATGCAACAGGGTTTGCCATTTTAAAGCTTGAGTGCGTACCTTTATGTACGTCTGTTAAATTCAAGCCATTGCCAAATTAGTTGCTACGAAACTAATTCAGGCTACCAGCTCCCCACAAATCTCTCTGTATTTCCCAGTATGTCCAAGTTCAGAAGATTGTGGCGTCCGGTAGCTGTCCAGAAGCTCAAGTGACTACAATTACCTCTTCTGAAGAGTCCATCATGCTTCGCCGACAGTGTTGTTGGTATTACTTAGAATTCCTCATGGGGGCGACAGAAATTACACACTATAGCTTTGATATACATTATGTCGGCTTGTGTATGTGGCTGTGTGTGTGTACTTGAATTGTGGACCCACTGAGCTTTTCCCTTTCTTTTATTGTGTCATATATATCTTTTTTTGTGCCCAAAGTCCACCCCAAAGGGACTTCCCATCTCCAACAGAAAAAACACTGTTCACAAACTGCTCCGAACAGCTCAATTGTAGTCCAGCCTTTACTTCCGTGACAAACGTGCATCACTTTGTAACACACGTTATAATACTCACCAAGCAGCTTGCATTGTACGCCCTCATACTCAACTGATTAGCTAGTAGTCCTTACCTAGGTACCACGCATGTGCGACTCCCAACAAAGATGGAATATAAGTGCGATGCCTCACTCTCTAGGTAAAAAGGAGAGCTCAATACATAAGGGAAAAAGAGGAGCTGCAACAATGTGCAGTACAACATAAAACATGGTGTTTTTTGAAAATTAAACCATTTAAACCTGGTCTGATATACCTCTAAATACAATTATGAACCTGAAAATGAGCATAATATGAGCATGTTAACGAACTGAGGGCCCTCCCCTTACCAAACTGGGGATAGGTGGGCTACACAAGACATACATGTTAATTACTGTACTGCCCCTTTAGGGGAAGTGACTTTCATTTTCATTAACTTTTCATTCTTAAATATTAAGCTTTAAGCTGTTTAGTCTTTTATACAGTAATGTAATGCAGAAATAAACTATATTACAGCGGTAATTGCGTTAGCATGTCAACAGAATTGTAAGTGTTTTAGCTAACATTGCTTGGTTAAGTGAAATGCTGAGCTGTTGTTGACTCATAGCATTGCATTGATGTTTACTGGTTTATTACTATATTTTTTGCTTTTCAGTAAACATCCAGAACTGAGAGACCTGCTTCCTGGGTGTTTATTGGAGGCACTTTTTAGCTATTTGTCAAGATAGAAGTCATACACCAAACTAGCAAGGGTAGAATAACTTCAAAATCTATTATTAATCAATGTAACAGCAGAGAATTTTCACACAAGTTCTTTATTTCCTCCTTTCACATATATTGGAGCTAGAGATGAGATTGACTGTGCCAATGGATTCAAAGTGGAAAGTGTGCAATGCCCTCATTTAGGTGGTGCTAATTCACACTTCTTTGGCCATCATCAAGTTGTCAGAGATGGCATGCATGAGCACGCACACATACACATATTGTCCATCAGTGACCACTTTCTAGCACCCCCGGCTTTGCAGCTGTCTGTGGGCTGGTCTTAATCACTCTCTCCTGGGGTGGAGACAGGTTACTTTATTCTCAGTGGTGAGTCACACTAACCTTTCATATCTCTGATTCCGACCTGTACATGACCTTTTACAAAGAGTGCAGTGTCTCTCACTTGGCAGCCACTTCTGGCAAGTATACGCAAAGTCAGGTCACACCAGGAGTACAACACAATGGCTTTTAACCTTTTAACATTGCAGAAGGGCCAATTTTCCTATTGTACCGTAATGTAATTATCTCACCCAAAAGTATTAAATTTACAATGATGTACAGTTCGAAAAAACAGCAAACAGCAATTCATTGAAGAAACTGATATTAAGATTAACTGGTTGTGCAGACTGACTTTGCATTTTTATTTTTTACAAACAGCAATAGGACTGTCCTATAAGTAAGGACTAAATTTTCTCACATATAACTGCTGGGCATACACACCAAAGCACAAGACACTCAGGTGTGTCATACCTTATTACCTTGAACAAGGCATGCATATGGATGGAAGAGGCCTGCAAATCACCTTGTTCCTGTGACAACTTGTCTCATTTATGAACAAAGATGGCGTTTACCTTCCCTCCACTGAGATGAACAATACCATCATTTTTGGGATGTTGTCGTTGATTGACTCTGACAAAAAGCTGTTACACTGGTGAACAATGATAGGGAGACAAACACAGCAAGAGAATAGAAAAAGGAACATTAAGTCTGATACTCCCTGCACACAAAACTCATTGCAATTGTCCTTAAATGTAATTTGGTTGTTTGCAAGCCACAAACACATGAACACAAAAGTATCAACAAGTGTTGAGATAGATTAGGTTAAAAACCTAGAGAAAGAAAATATGCAAGATGAAAACAGCTATGATATGTAGTTTTTACTATATATATAGCCATTTACTTTTTACAACCCATGCACATAGACTGACAAACAAATGGATGGTCAGAATGGTAGAGAAAGAGCTACACTACTTACAGGGTGCCAACTGAAAATCCCATCATCTGCCAGCAGGCCTCATGTCTGCCTGTCTCTTTTACTCAGAGAGGTATTATTTATGAATGCCAGAGTTGTTTATGCACTGCAAAATATCCGGTGCAGGAGGCCGTGATGGTCACCGTATTATTGGCATTACATCTGCTGAAGCCTGAGCTGTAGCTGGCAAAGAAAGCAATGTGGAGTGAGACAAACATTTTCAGCTATTCACATTAAACTATCAATTTGCCTCTGATCATAGTAGTTATACAACTGCACAATTGTGGCTATAGAGTTTTGAGTTCTCACATAAATAAATAAAATTATATTACTTCATTGATATCTGGGAAACCATTCTCCCCTGGTTTTCTTGCCTTCCAGGGAAACCAGGCCAGGGCCAGCTGCTGACTCATTTTGTATTAGCCATACCTCCATATTAAATGATCCCTGTCTGCAGAAATTCCTTTCAGAAAACATGTGATGAAGAGATTCTGCCAAGCCAAAGGCAAAAAACTGACAAGCTGTGAGTTTGAAATATAGGATTCTTTCAATCACCCCTGGAAATGTTCTGTTTTGTTTTGTTCTTTTTTGTTTATCCCAGATAAATACTGTACGCTGCTACAATACAAAGAAAAACACGGTAGCGCCAATGCTTGTATTTGCACTTTCATGAATAATGGCTTGAATCCTCTCCATCTGACTGGCACTCCAATTCCATTTTATTTAAAATACTGTGACATTGGACAATTTTCTTTGCAATCCATTGCTTTAAATGTTAATTCTGACTTTTTTCTGCTGGCTTGGACTGAACTATCTGGACTCATGTTTATATTTATTTTGAGCTAGCAAGGCCCATTTTATGGCGGTCACGTTGAATTATGTTGTTTCTGTCATTGTTTCTGAGGGCTGAGCGCAACTGCGTTGGAGTTTACCCCGGTGGACGATAGGGTTGCCTCCTTACGCCTGCGGGTGGTGGGGGGGAACACTCTGACTGTTGTTTGTTCATATGCACCTGACAAGAGTAAGGAGTACTGGGCCTTCTTGGAGACCTTGAACGGAGTCCTGTATGGGACTTCAGTGGGAGACTTCTTAGTTCTGCTGGGGGACTTCAACGCACACGTGGGCAATGATGGAGATACTTGGAGAGGCGTGATTGGGAGGAACAGCTTCATTGATCTAAACCAGAGTGGTTGTCTGTTGTTGGACTTCTGTTCTAGTCAAGGATTCTCTATAACAAACAATAAAATGCTCATAAGTGTACTTGGTACCAGAGCACCCTAGGCCGAAGGTTAATGATCAATTTTATAATCGTTTCATCTGATCTGAGGCCGCATGTTTTGGACACTCAGGTGAAGAGAGGGGCGGAGCTTTTAACTGATCACCATCTGGTGGTGAGTTGGGTCAGGGGATGGAAGAAGACTCTGGACAGACCTGGAAAGCCCAAATGGGTAGTGTGGGTAAATTGGGAACGTTTGGCGGAGGTCCCTGTCTGACAGACATTCAACTCACACCTCCAGCGGAGATTTTCGAGCATCCCTGTGGAGGCTGAAGGACATTGAACCTGAGTGGACAATGTTCAAAGTTTCCATTGCTAAATCTGCGGTTGTGTTGTGGTCATAGAGTCTTAGGTTGCTCAAGGGGCGATAATCCACAAACATCCTGGTTGACACCGGTGGTCAGGGAAGCCGTCAGACTGAAGAAGGAGTCTTTCTTTCCAGAGGCAGTTGAAAGGTGCCGAAGGGCCCTAAGGGCTGCAGCCTCAGCCGTGAAAGAGGCAAAGCACCAGGTCTGGGGGATGTTCTGAGAAGACATGGAGAAGGACTTTCGGTCAGCACCAAGGTGCTTCTAGTTAACCGTTCGCCACCTCAGGAGGGGGAAATGGGAAACCATCCAAGCTGTGTACAGTAAGGATGGGATGCTGTTGATCTCAACTGAGGAGGTAATAGGGCGTTGGAAGGAGCCCTTTGAGGAATTCCTAAATCCAGCTAACATACCCTCTATGGTAGAGGCAGAGCAAGAGGATGATGGGGGATGGTTGTCAATTTCCTTGGTGGAAGTCGGTGAGGTAGTTAAACAACTCAACTGTGGCAAAGCCCCAGGGATTGATGAGAGCTGTCCAGAAATGCTGAAAGCTTTGGGTGTGGAGGGGCTGTCTTGGCTGACACGCTTCTTCAACATTGTGTGGAGGTCTGGGACGGGGCCAAGGGAGAGGCAGACAGGGGTGGTGGTTCCCCTCTTCAAAAAGGGGGGCCGGAGGGTGTGTGCCAATTACAGGGGTAATCGGCCAATAGTCGAAACTGGGTTCTGGGCTGTAAGTTGGACTCGTTCCAGGTGAGGGTTGGCCTACGCCAGGACTGCACTTTGTTGCCAATCCTGTTTGTAGTATTTATGGACAGGATACCGAGGCATAGTTGGGGTGGGGAGGGGTTGCAGTTCAGTGGGCTGGGGATCTCATTGTTTCTTTTTGCATATGGTGTGGTCCTGATGGTATCAACGGCCTGTGACCTTTAGCACTCACTAGATTGGTTGCCGATTGTGGAGACCAAGAACTATGTGGAGGGATTATATCTCCAACCTGACCTGGGAACGCCTCGGGATCCTTAAGTTGAAGCAGGTTAATGTGGCTTGGGAAAGGGAAGTTTGGGGTCCCCTGCTGGAGCTGCTCCCCCGCGACCCAATAACAGATAAGCGAACGGAGATGGATGGATGGATGGATGGATGGATGGATTACTGGATAGATGGATGTCATTGAATGGGGTACAGGTGTCTTGATTTTGTCAGGGTTTTCTCAGCCATCTGTGCTTGCAGACATACTGCCCTAACACACACACATACACACCCAGAAAACCAATATTTCTCCAGGAAAATATAAACGTAGACATGCTCTGAAAGCATTTGCACAGAGCTACCTTCAAACACCATTTACATGTAAATGCAGTTTAACACCTACTGCAGACAGACGTGGTAAACATTTCTCATGAAATTACTAAAGACAAAGCTACTATGTTTTTCACAGTCTTGGAGTTCATGCTTTGTACATATACAAATATGTAATACATGTAATTAAAACTAATCTTAACTTAAGGTGTGAGGTCCAAATTGTGCCCCAATTGGGGGATGGCAATTTTATGTATTCAGCCACACACACATTTGCACACACACACAGATTTATATTCAGAATAGCCTATTTTCCCAGTGCAGCAAAGCTTCCATTACTGCCGGAGCGGGCATCTTGATTATTCAGTCTGTCACAGCAGCACAGCGTGGTACTTCCCGCCAATGCTCCTAATGGGCTACTTATTATCATGCAGTATTCTAACACCAGTTTAACTGGCCTGCAAAAAAAAAAAAATTGCTGTGCTTTGTTGCACAGAATGACAATAAATTTTGCTTTCTTTTTCTAGCGTTGTTGTTTTTCTTTTTGATAAATGGGCAGTTTTGAAACAGGACAATTTTCAATCAATTTTCAGTCACATTATAAGATTAATTCATCAGAATTTATTTAACCAGTAACTATTTTCACTCATGTCCATGCATCTGCTTGTGATGCAATGCTTTTCTAGCCTGGCACCGGCCTCCTACACACTTATGCTCAATTTTCACTTTCCTTCAGTATACCGTCTGGGTTTGCGTATCTACTTGGGTTTTCTCCAGCCAAATCAATGGTGGTCTAATTAGCAAACAGAGGGAGTGATGCTAAGCCAACGTCACAACCAAACGTTGGCAATTGGTTATAGCAGATCCAGAGTAGCTCTGGGTAGATCCAGTAGTTTTCAACTTCAACAGAGTACCCACCTTCAAGGAAGTTAACACTTGTCAATGGAAAGTGGCCACACTCTCTGTAGAAATGTACGAGAGTCTGGTAGAACCAGGCTAATGCTTTTCTGCAATGTCAGATGTCATAGCTGTTTGAGCCAGAGGCAAATCTTGCTCTAAGTGGGTCTGTTGCACAGATAAATGTCACAGTGTATGCAAATGTAATTACTGATATATTTCTTTGCAGAGAGGGCTGGCCTGGTTAAACTGTAAAATGCAGCCTTTACTGGATATACCCAAAAATCTTGGTTTGAGCTCAGTATACAATTTGGGTTTTGTAAAGCCTGATGACCTTAGTGGTGTCCTAAAGAAGGTTGACTGAAGGAAGCTTCTTGCCAATTTCAGAATCAAGTTAAGAAGTCAGTGTTTGTCGGATGGAGAATAGATTTGAAAATCTCTCACATCAGATTATGGGGTTCAATTTATGTTCTGACCATTTTCTAGCTTTCTGAAACAGACAATCGGACAGACTTCCCGCTGTAAGTGTCCAGCTGTGCAGAGGTGAGAAGAGAGCGAGCATTTGAACTTCTCACTCTAACTCTTTCTTCAGAGATATAGTCATGTGTAATATTGCTTGGACTCAATGGGATTTTTTTGGTTCATGCCATAACTTTCAACCCCTCCATAGCATCACTGTTGCATCTTGATGAGGTGAGATTGCAGTCCTGCAACAGAATTCAAAGTCAAGTTATCAATTCTATTTAACATGCCACAATGCCAAGGGAGTCCAGAGTTCCTTTCAAAAAACACACATTATTCATCTCCATATGGTGTGGCAGTTTGGCCCAAGCAGATGACCACAGGACCAGGGCTCTGTGGCTCAGCCCCCCTCAGTCTGCACATATGGCCTCGTTGGCTCCACTGGACTCAGATAATACACTAGCCGCTGCTGCCATCCTGCTCACTGCCAGGTAACACCCACCCACAGACGCACTATCACTGGGGTTTGTGAGAGCATGGAAACTGTGGTTGTTTTTGAGCAGTTTTGGCTCACACAGGTTCTGTCATGTTTTCGTTTATGTGCCTCAGGCGTCAGCCCCGCAGCAGGTTGTGCAATTGGTGTGTAACAGTGTATGACGGAGACACACTGTATGAAGCACAGTATGACAGCAACAGACAGATTTCTTTTCTTTTTAGGTCAAGTAGTTCTGCTTTTGAGTTAAATAAATCAATGTTTTTTCAACAACAGGCAAACAATGTTATCCCATTATTTGTTCAATTAATTACTAAGTCTGAACAAAATTCCTCTGCTGGCTTTTAAATCAGTCTCACAGATGAATTATACTCTCCCTGACTTAAATAGGCTGATTGTGTAACTCCATTAGTCAGTGAAGTACTAAAAAAAGTAATTTTCCATCAACAAAGGGAAAAATTAAATGTTCTGTTTAGCTTTCAAACTGAAATTGATGTGGCATAGAGCATCTGTTAAAATAGCATATCCATGCAAAATCAAAATATTAGATGTGTTTTTGATGCATGAATTCATAATGACGTTGATGTTACCCCTATAGATGGTTTTCACCAACGTGACGTTCTGGCGCAGCCATATTGGAGGCACTCGGTTTAAATAAGTGAACAGAGTAGAGTGGAGTATTGTGCACTTTAGACACTTTTATGTGAATGTTGCCATGTATAAACAACAAAAAAGTGTCCAAGATGCAAAGGCATATAGGGAAGGACTTGGACCACAAGAAAAGGCTAAACCTTTTGAGAAATTACAGTTTAATGGCAGTACAGATCCCTACAAGTTGGCTCCCTCTTCTTGGATCAATGACAACCCAGTGATTCTTCCTTCACTTGCATATCCCGATATAGCTAGTCAACTACCTGCTTTTCTTGCTGAGCCCATACACAGCTGCAGACCTTAAATCCTACAAAAGTTTGGAGGCCTATAACCAGATGGTGTGTGGATGAGTAAGGAAGACACAGTACAAAGTTATTGACGACCGTTGTGTTGTGAAAGCCAAAGTAAGTAATACAATAATGTCTTTAATCAACTAACCTTAACTGTATCATTGCAATACTCAAGGTGTAGCCAAGTGACCCTCAATCATTTTGTTTTTCTTTATTTCAAAGACCCCCCAGTTTATTATCTACACTGTACACTATCTGAATGAGTCATAGCTTTGCCAATCACAAGCGCCTCCTTTCCCCTGATAACTTCTGGCATTCTCCCCCTGGTTTTTAATAACTTTTGGAAGTCGATAATATTCCGAATGTTTTTCTCAATCTGACCTATTGGTACAACCTAAAGAATTACAATAATTAACCATTTTCCTTGATGACGTTTGGGACCTACTTCAGTGCCTGTGCTTTGTTGTGATGCGGAGTACTACCAATATGGTGACTTCCGGTCTGATGACGTGTTGTGAAAACCCTCTATTGTGAAGGGGATCTGCAAGATTCTCATGCTAATTTGAATATTGACACATCACAGTGAGAGGAAATGCGGAAAGTGTCAATACAACGTGCTGCAGTATGCCCAAGTGTAAACAAAAATTGTATATCCAGAGAAGAAAGCTAAGGTAAAAGCAACTATCCATGAAATCAGCGCATGCTGTGAGACAAAGTCTCGAGTTGTTCTCCTCGTGTCAGTCATTGTTTCTAATTAGTGCACATTTACAGAATGTCCTGACATACCTTGGCTGAGCCCCCACTGTGCCTTTTGATCCCAAACAGCCAGTGTCTGTTGATAGTAATGATGAAAAGGGACTTGACCCATTAGTGCCCTTCTCGCGACCGAGCTCCCTCACACCTTGCCAGACTTTTTGTGGCTGTTAGTGGAGGTAATTAGGAGGCTTCACCAGAGGCAATTAGTGAGACTTAAATAACAAGCACTGTCTCTGCCACTGCTAAGGCTTTTATTGCTTCTAATTCAGTTAATTGGTGTAAAGTTGATTGAGTAATACCCAATTAACTCCTGAGAAAGATCAATAGAGCCAATGCGTAATCAATTTAATTAGCTCTTAACCTTTCAGTTTAGAGGTTGAGAATGGTTTAGGGAAGGATCAATGAGAGCCCACGTGTGAGGTTTTGGTTTGGTTATACTGTACTACACTCTAGGTGATTTGAACTCAACGTGTGCAATCACCCACATAGCAACTTTTCACTGTGTTTTTATTCTTTTTTAATCTCTGCTGTTGCCATTAAACTCATCACTTCTTAAACCAGTGCAAAAAAAAAAAAAATACTGTAAATAAAAAGAGTGGGATGCGAGTTCAGAGAGCCTAGGGACAGCATCCATGAAATATTTTGGCTATGATTTCAACTCAATAGTGAACGGAACACCACCGGCCCTCGCAACCAAGTTGAAACTGATTGAAAGGTTGGCATGTAGCATCTCCTTCCTTATTTTAAAATAAATGGGGCCATAATTTTCAAAATGAAAATGTTGTAATGAAGAAAACTTGAAAATCACGATTGAAAACATAGACTTGTCAGAAAAATGTTTACTGAGGTAATAAATCAAGTTAGAAGCAGGGTCATTTTCTTATTGACATCTATGCAATCAGACTTCTTTTAGGAGACAGCAGAATTGCCCCCTGCTGGAAATTAGATAAAATGCAGGTTTAAGGCACTTCAGCATTGGCTTTACTTTTCACCTCCGCCAAAGTTGCAGCTTGGTTGCACCTAATCAGATTTGTGACTCGAGTCTGACTGGTGTCAATATCACATGATCCCAATCCACACCTCTGGGTATAAACACACACAGTTGTGTGTGTAGAATTTGGCGAGATGGAGTCTGGTCACGTCCTGCAGTGGCTGCAGTTCAAAGAGATGGAACTGGCTTTGCTTGCTGTGCATGTCTCACTTCGTGCTCCACCTGTTCCTTTGCCCTAACACTACATTATGTTGGCACAGAATCCACAAATACAAACACACAAACATGCACTTACAAGCCTGT
>NC_045745.1:18139462-18145969 GCF_008692095.1 Etheostoma spectabile | reverse complement strand
ACACACACACACACACACACACGCACGCCTCCATATGCTAACATAGACCATACATATGTACGGTATATACACACACACACACACACACACACTCCCAGTCACACATACACACAAAGCTTCCCTTCCCAACAGCTGCGACAACAGGAGGTTAGAGAAGTGAAATGAATTAACAACATCTGCAGACTGCAGATTAATGGGAGAAATCATCTGTAAATTAGGCATGGAACTTATTCATCTGCTCATCCATGCATTAAGGAGAGAGAGACAGAGAGAGAGAGAGAGAGAGAGAGAGAGAGCGATGCAAAGTCACAACACATAACAAGGCAACCAGCACATCTTCTGAAATATTGTGTAATATTAGTGTTAATTTTGCGGAAGCAATTTTTATTGGTTTTAATGTCTTATGAATTATGATTTGTTTTCTAATGAAGTGGTGACATCTGTAGATGAATGTTATTTATCAGTGACCAAGAAAGGGTGATTTATGTCTCCTTCAAAAGTGTATTACAACTTTAATTTACTTGAGGATATGCTAAAATGAACAGCATGGTATCGATATTTAATTTTGACAGAACTTTTGTTTAAAGATATTCAGCCAACCTCCAGCATTACCTATCCTGAGGATGTACATTCATTACCACAACTTCATCAAGCTTTAAATATCAATAACTGCAAACAGGCACAATTTTGTTTGTAGTTTTTTTGAACTTTTACTTAGTAGCTTATCAATGACATGTTCTGACACTAGACATCCAGTGGCTGCAGTTTATATCACATGAACAACAGATTGATTTAAAAGTGGGGGAATGTCAGAGTGCTCCGTAACATTGGTTGATGCTTGGGCTCTTTAGGCTCCACTGCTCATTCTTCAATCATCTGCACACAGAATCATTTGCCAACAATCACCTCAGACCTGAACAACAAAACAGTTATTTATCAGTTCTTTTCAAATCAATCAATATTAGTGTTGCTGTTCTGCCACCGCTGTGGTCAAGGTCTAATAAATGTTTGGCAACTGAGCTTTCTCACGGCTAAAAGAAGCTACAGTAGCATTGAAAATAGATGCACACAATTTGTTGACTTGTTTCCTTTCTCACGTACTTAGTACATACAGTAGCTGCGTACTTTTAGTTGAAGTTGAGGTACTTTACTGATTTCCATTTTATGTTATTTTATACTCATACTCCTCTACATTTCAGCTTAAAATAGTGTATTTACTAAAAGGCACAACATGGCCCAAACCAAATCTTAAAAGAAAATGATGCTCACACAGTAATAATAATCCAATAATTCAATATAAAAGGCTTGCAGAGGGGTATTCTGAAGCTGCTAATAGTCTTTTACTTAAGTAAAATTATGTGTTGGTTGGTCTCTATTGGCTGGTCTCTATCCACTGTAGTGTTGCCCTTAGACTTTATTGCTCTCAGATGTTACTTTCTAGGGGTTCCATGACCCCTGGGGGGGGTCCTCAGAGTTACTGCAGGGGGGCTGCCAATAATGTTATTTGAAAGTTTTGTATTAATAAAAAAATCCTGAAAAGATACATTACCATGAATCCAACATCTTATAAGCAAAACAGCCTATTCGTAAAAAAATACTCACATTTAATTAACACAGTAATGATACGCTCAGCTAAGGTAGCCATGGTAGCCATCCACAACCTTAAAGCTCTGCTTAAGCTAACTTTAAGCTTAATAACTTCCTTTGCCTTCCACACATACTTTATATTGAACATTAAAACATAGTGTTTAGTAAGTATAATATTAGGGATTTAACCATATGGAAAATAAAACCAAATGCTCCAAAAACCTGTGTCACTCTCATCCCGACTAAAGTTTTGCAGCGCCGGGAGACTGAGGCAGAAAACAGAGGTGTGCTAGATAGCTACATACCATTAGATTAGTCATCTATCTATAAAGTTAATGTTACTGATGAATTTGTGGGTTGTCCCAGAGTTGTTAACCGTGGTCAAAACAATCATTCTAAAAATAATTGAGCGTGTTGAATGGTGTCATAATCTTACGTTACTCACAAATGAGTAAACATAAAGTAAACATTAGCATTAGCCACTTGTCAACCAGCAGCTTTCCAATAGGCACCAAAGCATTTTTCCTCATCGTTCCCCCTACAGGTTGGGAGGGGAGTTGTTACCAACATGTTTATGTCTGATTCCAACGAGTTAATGAACCACTGAAATGATTTTGGACATATTATTTTAAGGTACAATAGAATCTTTAGTGTTGGATCGATCAACAGTGAAATCAATCAATATCAATAAATAAGGTATCTGTTGAATTACTGTATTGCAAACTGGGATGTATTCAATGACAAAATGATGCCATGTGGCAGAAAAAAAATTTGTATTACAACCCCCCCCAAAAAAAAAACAGAAAAGGAATTGAGGTTTGTATCGAATCGTGGGTCAAAAATCGTGAACCGATTCAAACCAAAGTTTGGTGTTACAGCCCTATACAATATCCATACATTCATTTTCATCCATCTTGCCCAGTTTAACCAACTAGTCATTCAATAATATACGTAGTAGGGGTTCCCTGCACAGTGTCTCTTTCAGCTAAGGGGTCCTTGAACTAAAAAAGACACCTGCTTTAGAGGAACACCCCTGGCATTACACAGACACAACAACAACTGAGACTCCTAATATAACTTGAGCCAGCTGCCACTCAGGAAAGGAACTTGAACACAATTCATCAGATGGTCCCTCAACGAGATCTATCACACTGAGAAATGCACCTTGAGTAGATAAAGTATTTGAAATCACCCTAAATTTAATTTATCCTAAAATCAATGCCCACAATGCTCTATTTCATCCTGTTGTGTGATAAGAAGCTACGCTTTTTGGCGGTGTGCCCAGTCCCTGTCACCTGTCCTCTGGCTGGAGATAGTGTCCTCCAAATGTATTGTGTTAGAAAAATATTTTTTTTCAATCAATTAAAGTTGACCAATAAGTCAGTACAAGTATGTGGGACTGTGGGAGATCAATGCAGACAAAAAAAAATACAGTATCAATGTTAGACTGAAATGTGAATAAAAATGTTTAAAAGTGAAATCAAATGAAAAATAGATAAAGACAAAAAAAAAAAATCAAATAATGGCCATAAAATATAATGAGCAGAAGCCAGGTATCACAACCAGGCTCAAGGCTGTACAAAGGAGGGACTACCACACATGAGTTGTAATTAAAGATATGTTTATTTTACACAACTAAAAGAAAAAAGAACTAGAGAAGACAAAGTCAGCTGGACAAATTCAAAAGGGGTGAAAGCCAGGCATCTCTCAACAGCCCTGGACCAGTCCTGATTTGGGCTATGAACCCACATATTTGTTTACAATTTCGACATTTTAATATTCACTGCAAAAAACATTACAGTTGACTATTCAAATATGTTTTCAGTGTGACAAACAGTCAAATAAACATGTGTATGTTTCTTTACAGGGCAGTAATCATAGGGAGGAAAGAATGGTATGCTGTTGCTATTTCACCTTGAACGGAAAAGGAACTTCTGTCAAGATCCATTAGATGTCTGTCACAGTTTTAACCCAAAGGCTTAACATAACAGCAGCCTGTACCTCCACCCACAGGTATATATACATACATATATATTTTTTCTATTTCATATCAACATATTATTAATTGACCAACTAATATGGACCAACTATTAATTCATACATATTGTCAAATGACAAATGTGTAGCTGCTCTACAGTGTATTGAGGTTTATTTGGATGAATGTGAAATTAAAGTTCACATGTAACAGGAAACAAAAAAAGAACATAGCTGTGTTGTTTCACTTTTGATTAAAAGTTGCTGGGCAAAGAAGCAAAGTGGATTGTCTTCCATGAGTAAACAATAATAACTTCAATGTTGGAGGTCTAAAGAACTGACCTGAATAGTGGAAGATACAATAAGTTACTTACAGGACAGGGGAAAGGTTGGAATCTGTTTCAGTCTAACTTAAACTACTGTCAGGCCACTTCTAGTTTCTTTAGATAGGTTCACCAAAAAATAACCTCTTCCTGCCATCATGCCTTTGTTTTAATTATTGTCTGAAAAACAGAATGTGGAGAGATACTTTTTCTAGGAGACAAACAACAGGATCAAATCATACCTTTTACCATACATGTCACTGTTTAACTATCCAGCGTTATTCCCTTTGGAGTTAGACTACAATGTGACAGTGACACTAATGAGCATTCATTAAAATTTCACACTAGGAGAGTTTACGTGACAAAAGGAAATAAAGACGCCGAAAGCAGTTTTGTAATTGTACTAACAGGGGAAGAAATCATTCCCCTTCTTTGGTTTTGCTCTCCAACTTGTCAAAAGAATCATCACAGCAGATCTTTAAGATGAGCATATTATTTGGTCTTGAGTCACACTATATTAAATCGATGTAAATTATTTCAAGTATTTGTGTTTATGATATAGCAACCACGTTGACATAAATGTTATGTTAGGTAAATTATTATTTATAGGTTTACAAGATACAATATTGATTATTGTAACTGAATCTATTCCTGGAAAGTGAAATTCAAGATTTTGTTGAGTGGCTGAGCGCACATTTGCATGAATAAGACAACAGGATACCTTACACACAAGAAATGATTGTCATGAAGTGACGGACATAGTGGACTAGCCGGTCATCTATATGATTTCCCAATGTAAATTGTGAAGTAATGTAAATAAGGCACTGCTGTGTTCTGAATCCAGGATCTCCTGTTTAGAACTAAGGGACTTTAACCAACTGAAAGAAACACTGACTCATTACCTTTCTCTGTTCTGACAAAATGTTATATTTTTAGTATTGTGTTAATTATTTGTGGATAAAAATAGTACTGAACATCGGCAATGATCGTGTTTGCTAACTTCATGGTGTGATGGTCTCTCATTAAAATACTGCACAATTGTTCCCCAGCTATCTTGCTACCCAGGAACCCTGTCCAGTTTGTTTTTGTTTTTTACAGACAATGCACCCCCCCACCCCCAGAATATTACAGTGACTCAGCCTCTATATTAAACTTTCACGTTAAAAAATTTAAATCTGCTGAGCAAATCTGACATGTTAGCAAAGACTCTTGAACAGCTAAACTTTCAAGCTCATATAAGGAAATTCACCCTCATATGTTTGCAAGTCCATCAGTACATTTGTAAAACTTAATTGAGGTTGCACTGTCACAGTGTGATGCATATCCAAATGTAGCCAGTTGTTCAGTTTTATTGATTTTGCTGCGGCACCTAGAGTCTTTATTAGTTGGCATATGATTTCCCCCCTGGCTTGGCCTGGGAAAATGAGCTACAAGCTTAGCAGTGGCCTGTGGCCAGCCACCACCTTCATGAGGAATCGACAAGCAGCAAGGGGCCAAACCCATTACCATAGCACAAATTGACTTCACTTGACAAAATACTGTGAAATTGGACACTCAGAGATTTTTTTATTTTTTTAGTCAAATGAAAACATGGAAGGATATGCTGTATACTAAGAATAATTAGGGTTTGTGTCAAAAGCCTTTGTCAGAATGTGACTTTAGACAGCTTGTCATTTTGTTTCCAACGTTGTTTCGGTTTATTGTCCAGTTTGAGTTGCAGCAGTGTGTGTATTTGGTTTAGTTTTTTTAGTAGATGGGTTGCATGTTTATATTTGCATGGTTTTGTGGTGTGTTTTAACAGTTTTCAGTTTTCTAATTGTTTGTTGGGAATTAGGATCATGAGAAGCAGCTGTGATTGCCTGGTCCATTTCCCCCCCCCCGCTCATGATTGGCCACAGGATCTAATGATGTGCTTGTTAAAGGTGGACGTGAAACAGGTGCATGAAGAGGAAAAAGGAGGAGAAAGAAAGAGAATCCCTGATGTGAGCAGCTGGAGGAGAGTTGTGATTTTAAGATTTTTTGTTATTTTTATTGCTGTGCAGAAATAACCGGTTTGATGTGATGAGTAAATGATTGAAGAAACCGTTATGTGGACCGCCAGGGATTGCGTCCCGTGTGTGGCGGTCCGTCCTGTTGTTGTCGCCAGCGTGTTGCGTTTCATTTCCCCCGTTGTTGCATCCCCCAGAGACCGCGGATCGTGCCCTGGCATGAGTTGTTGTCACCATCCCGCGTGTGGAGTTTCTATTCCCCTTTGTTGCGTCCCCCAGAGCAGCCCAGTTTTGTGGCAGTTTGTGAAATGGTCACGCATGAAAAATTGTGACAAAATAAACAAGACAATCGTGATGTGTACACAAAATAAACGAGAAAATCGTGACATGTACACAAATACATAAAACCAAATAATGTGACATTTCACAAACTGACGTGAGAGTGGGTTGAACATTCCCGCATCAAAGGTAAACACCATCATTGTATTTTAACTTGTTCATCTACCCAAACCATATTAGCCAATGTCCATTTTGAGGGTTTCAAAGCATGCCATCACAAGCAATAATTACTGCTGTAGGTTTGCCGAATAAGAAAGGTCAACCTAATTATATGGAGCCTGAGCATATTGATCCAG
>NC_045745.1:18103932-18139452 GCF_008692095.1 Etheostoma spectabile | reverse complement strand
TTTCTAATCATTCGCCTCATGTCGATAAAGTGTTCATGGTGGTTGAAGTCAATCTGTCAATTTAATTTCAGTCAATATGTTGTACTTGCACTGATGACTTCTCCTTTGGTTTAATCCTGCAGCATTTTAAAGGACGCGTTCTCTGTATGCTTTGCACAAACTTGAGCTGCACCACGTTCAGAAAAATGTCATCTTGATTTAGATCTGTTCTTTTTCAATGTAATGAAGAGTGGTTTTTCAACTCCCCCTTGTTCCAATGGCTAATGAGAATAGATGGGGGGAGCAACAGAAAACTTTTGTCCTTCAAGGAAGCTGAAAAGATTCATATTAATTCACACGAAAATGCATGTAAGGAATGTTCCGGCTTCTAACTCTGTGTCTAGCTGACCTTTATTAAATTCTCTCTGCTATTGCTCTCTCTCTGGCGGTGCTGTTCATTATTTGTCTTGCCTTGCTTTGCTCTCGTTTTTCACTGCTGTGCACTTTCGAATCAAGTTCATTAGAATGAATTGTTTGATCCTAATAGGCCAACATAAGATTTAAATGAAAAAGAGGAACCTGAGCAACTTTGTAATTCCGCTGAGCTCAAAACCTAATTGCCTCTTAATTGACAGCTTTCGGCTCAAATACAACTTGTTTCATAGTCTATTTTGTGTCTGTGTTATTCTGAAACACCCTGGCTTGGTGGGTTTTGGTATTTCATGGCATTTCTGCAATTTAACATGGTTTATGTTTCGTACTTTGGTTTTCATTTCCCATTATCATCCATTTTAAATATATACTGGTACAGTCTTAGATTTCACGCTTTCAACCTGTATTATTTTATCATCTGGCTGTTGACAGTAGATGGTTAAAGATTCTTTATTTTGTTGTTTTACTTACATCTTTACATTTTTGAGAGTTAAACAGCAGTCAGAATGTGTTGACAGTGTCCACGATGTGTCCATGCCAGTTCACATTAAAGCTTGCAAAGCCAACATTAGCTATAGTACAACTAAAGCAACAAAGATTACTGTTGTATCAAAATCTGTATAGAAGACAGACTCTCATGAGACCACTACAACTTGCAAGATAAGGGTCTGACCAACAGAGGTAGCTGAGCTAGCGCTGCTGCTAGCATCCTGAAGGCTGGTCCCCCACTCGCTGGTTCCGAGATAGGACAAAATCGTGCTCTGGTTTATTGGCGTTTCTTTAAACCAGTCCCAATAATCTTGGGCGGGGCTAGCATCGGACAGAGCCCGGTCCTGCGGCAAAATAGCCTCAGGAAGGAACAAGTTTTGGTGGAACATGTGTACACTCAAAAGTTGTTTTAGTCGTGCAACAGAAAACTGATTGGACAGATAGTCTAGCCAGCAGTCTCAATTCACTCTGCAAAGATCTGAAAAGCAGTTAACCATAGTCCTCATAAATCCACCGGAGTTTAAAATTCCAATATAAAGAAAGTGGAAGGTAAAGGACCTCCGGCCAAAAAGAGTGAAATCCAGCAGAATTTTTGTCGGCAACAGAGCATCCCGGAAGTGGAAGGTTGTGAATATAGACTACTGTAAAAGTGACAGTTTCTGCATATGCCTCCATGGGTGACTCTTGCCTTTTATATAAGAGAGTGGATTACATCACTCCAGTTCTGAAATCCTTACACTGGCTTCCTGTGCCTCGGAGAATTGATTTCAAAGTACTATTTAGTTTATAAATAAACAAAAAATCAATAAAATTTAAATATAAATTGCCCTGTTGCTGAAATGTGCTACACAAATGAAGTTGCCTTGCCTTATATGGCAGTCCCTTATCCTTCATATGAAGTGTGAGTAAATTGTGGGGGTAAATTTTGCACAGGTAATATGGTAGCAAGAGCAAAAAAGGGAAATGGTAGCAGCTGTCGCCATGGTCCCGCTACACGTTCTGCGGTGCCATGTTCATCTGCTACACTCTGCGGTGCCCAGCTACGTCCTGCTGTGCCTTGTAATGCCGCACAGTGCCCTGCTATGCCATGAACTACTACAAAGAACTGCTCAAACTACTATTTTTTCTATTTTTGTTATTTCCACTAACCCCAACCGGCCCGTCAGACGCCGCCTAACAAGAGCCTGGGTCTGTCCGAGGTTTCTGCCTAAAAGGAAGTTTTTCTTCGCCACTGTCGCACTGTTGCTTGCTCTGGAGGAAACTACTAGAACTGTTGGGTCCTTGTAAATTTTGGAGTGAGGTCTAGACCTACTCTATCTGTAAAGTGTCTTGAGATAACTCTTGTTATGAATTGATACTATAAATAAAATTGAATTGAAAAATTGAATTGAATTAATATTATTTGAAACGTCTCTGTGCTTCTTTTTTGTGTGTTTTTCGACAATAAAGACAACTGATGCAAGTTCCTTGTTGTTTCTCCAGTGATAAAAAAGTGAGCATGTGCCATGGTGCGCCCTGTTTGACTGATTTAAAGCCTCTAATGTCACCACCCTGCTTTCTGTAGGTGTAGATATCTGGCTGCACTGAGTTAGCATGGAGCACACTTTTTCAGAATGAATCAACAACTTTACATCATTGTCACTAAACATCAATGAGAGAGAGACTAGTCTCATGCAATCAGGGCATGCATAGCATCTTGTACAATTGTGCAATCAGACAATCAATTAGTTTTTCTTCTCATGCTTTAATCCCACAATTGTATTCAATCCGTCTATGCATACTGGTCATACTTGGATTAGTAATGCATCCTTCCCTTTTCTGTGTGTCTGTATCTGACTGTAGTCATTACCTGTTTGACATACACAATTAGGCATGTTGTACCATGCTGTAGTGTGTGCCATGTGGGAGCTTGTTGGAAATCATATGCATTTGTGCGTGTCTAGAATGCCCCTGCCCTTTGTCTCAGCAGGCCGCTGGTACACTGGCTCCAGCATCTGGTGGCAGCTGTCTCTCTGTGTGAACTTGTTTCAGGTGACAGGGTAGCGTCTCATGTTATAAGATTGTTCTGCCTCAGCACTCAGAAACAAGTCTGCTGGCTCAGCTGCTCACCGTTAGACCAAGAATCTCTCCCCAAAGAACAAAGGTGCTCCAGAGATAAAAGCAAGAATGGTTATTCACACGGCAAGCCCAGGATATGTTCTATGTGTGTGTTTGTTTGAGAAGTGCACATGTGCTAATTTGCATGCCTGAGTGTGTGTGCTCTCTCCTGTATCCCACCAGTATCTTTTGTGATAGATGTGTCCAAAGCGCCCAGCTCACTGTGGGATGAGCCAGAACGTAGAGGCATTCACTTCTATTTCTATATTATCGTACCCAAGGGCATGCTGATATAATGAATACATCATTCTGTTATCTGGAGTGAGCAGTACACTTGCTGATACTTTTGCCAAGTAGACTTAAATGATATCCAGTAAGTTTCACATTCAAAAACATGTGCAGTGCTCACTTTGTACATTTAAGTAGTTTATCTGTGGCCCTCTGAATTTCTTCTGAGGAGTAAAACTATGTCAAGGTGATCTCAGTTGATATCCTTCTCAGAATTTAAGTTTGTGTGTGTGTGTGTGTGTGTGTGTGTGTGTGTGTAATGAGACCAGGAAAAAAGTGAGAGACTTTCAAAATCTTTAGAATACAAAGTCTTATCAATGCCCATTCAGAGTTTAAAATGAGGCTTATTTCCACGCACAGACAAAGTTTTGAGTTGGGTCGTTTCCACCAAATACCTATTAAAGTGGATTTGGATAGGAGGGCACTGGAGATTGATAAAAGGGCACTGAATTTGCATCTGCAGGTGATGTCCTTGGCACACAGTAAAGCTTACACAGCCCTCTAGAAGACAAAAAAAATCCATGATCCCTCCCCACACCCACCCCTGCTTTTCAGTTCATATTCTGTTACCACACTTAAATTGCTCAATGGCCCACGCAGTCTCTTCTTTACACGGTCACTTTTAAAATAATTTATGTGTCCGCCTTCCCTAACTTTTCTACAAAATGCAGACTTTATCTATGGCCACAGAATGTCTATTTCCATACAAATTAAAGTTTGATGAAGGCATTTCAAAGCAAAATAGTGGTATGCTTGGGGGAGGCAGTTGGGGGAGGGGGCTAAGCCTGTGAGAAACCAGCCCTCTGGGAGGGAGAGGACTAGAGACTGGGACACCAGGCAATTCATCAGCAACTGAGAACGCTGTGATCCGTAACAGCCACCAGCATGCTAATGTTCTTCTCCTGACTGGATATGTCACTCTTCTTCTTGATGTCAGTGCATTAGGATGCCAGTTTAATCTCACATGACAGATGTTTAGAGGAAGACAATCAAATTCAACTTTCCTGGTGGCGTCAATGAACAATCTGTTCCGACAGTTTTATTCCACATCAGTAAAAGCAGTCGCACACTCATACTCTGGATGCAGAAAGCACGTAAATATAGAGGCCAATGTTTGACAGCGCTCTCTGAAGAACATTCTGAACTGTTGGTTCTCATTCTCAAAGTCTTGGGTTTTCACTTTAGTCTGTTTCTTGTTTTATTTTTGTAACGTCACTCTCCTCATATGTCATGTCTTGTTTTACTTCCAGTCTTAGTTACACCTGTGTTGATCGCCACATTCCCCTCACATGAATTTCTTCACCCATCTCTGCAGTTCATACCTTTGTCTCGCTCGATTAGTTTTGTATTTAAGTCAGTTTAGTCTCTGTTCGATCCTTGTTTTTTTTAGGTTGAGACCAGTTTTGATTTGCCTGCACTACACCTGTAATAAAGAGTTGTCTTCACGTTCCTGTTGTCTGCAGTCTCCTGTGTTTGGGTTCACCTCAACCGTGACACTTATTGATAAATCAAAACCTCTGTCTGGAACTTTTCACATTTGCAGTGTAAAATGCAGTAATGTCACTTAGTTTCATGTTCACTCATCCCCTGTGTTAGTGTTTCACTTTTTTGCTCTTGGTCATGTTTTATCCGTGTTCTTTTGGTGTTCTCTGTGTGGTTTTCCTAGTTTCTTGTGTATGTTTCATGCTTCAGTTTCTTGTTTAATTATGTAGTCTCTCTGTTTCTCCTGTGACATGTCTCAGCCCAGTCTCATGGCACATTTTGAAATGGTGGCGTTATTTAATCTATTGATTTGTGTACAGGGACATGACTTTCTCATTTTCTTTCATGGGGGTGAGCACTAATGTATTTTAATTAGAAGCATCTTTCGTGATGACAACACGATTACAGTAGCAAGCAGTATTGGTCAAACAACACAGGACTTTCACCCCGGAGACCGGAGATCTTGTCCCATGTGTGGCAGTTCCTTTCCGCGTTCTTCTTCTCCTAAGCACAACTGTCCCCGTTTTAGCCGTTGTTGTCTCCTGTGTATGATGATTCCTTTCCCTGTTGTTTTTTGACTAACCACAGCCATCCCATTGTTGCATCCCCCAGAGACTGTGGATCGTGTGTCACCTGTCCCTTGTTACTGCCCTCATTGCCTTGTGTATTTACTCTGTTTGCTTTCTGTGTCTGTTGTGGCTTGTCAGCCTTTGTTGTCAGTCCATTGTTGAGAAATTGCCGCCTTTGCTAGCTATATTTCTGTGTGTGTGCATCTGGGCTTCTCCTGTGTTTGAATTATTCCTTAATTTAAGTGAATTATTCATAATAACTGCTGCTCCTGCCTCGTCTTTCTGCATGTGGGTCCAAGCCTGAACCAAGTTGTGACAGTTCCAGTGTAAGAAATGAATAATTATCTGTATTGAGAGGTTCTAGGGACAGGTTTGGGGAAAGAGAGGGAAGTGCATTTATTTTGTGTGGGGTGTTAAATGTTCTATATAAATAACAACATGTTGTAAGTAAATATAATAAATAGGTTTGGAATTATTCTTACAACTGGAAATTAAATTTTGTTATTATTAAAGGTACATGAAGTGTGAATGGTCCCCAACCCTAGTAGACATGGATTTAACTTGTGCCTCACATGTTTACAGACACAGTAGCAAATGATATTACAGCATTAACAGTCTATACACCATTATTTTGGAATAATAAACACTTTCTCTACTCAACATCCACCTCCCTCCTACTGTGTCACGGCCATGCTTCCCAGATTAGTGCAAAAAGTAATCAAAACTTGCAAACTTGCGATACACATTTACAAAATACCTATCAACTCCTTAGAGATCCTTGTCAGCACGCGTCATGATTGGATGTAGAAAACAAACAGTGTGAATCTTGTTTTACGCTTTGAACTGTTCGTGCTTTATTGTTTCTCAGTGTCTCCTCATCCAGTTCCACTGATGGTACTTGAAGTTTTTTTTCCTTATGATCAAAAGGCGTCCCCCCCTCTCCCATTTGTCTCTCAGGATCCTTTGCCAGGCAGATGCAGTTCAACTCCCCAAGGTAAAAGTTTTGTGCATTTCCATGTCAAAGGAAGAGTTCAGCGCAGATGTCTTTCCTCTCAAGACTAGCTTCAACCAAAGCTATTAACTAGAGCAGTGATTCAGATTGCACTAGAGTCCATACATATACAGTACAGGCCAAAAGTTTGGACACACTTTCTTATTCAATGCGTTTCCTGTATTTTCATGACTATTTACATTGTAGATTCTCACTGAAAGCATCAAAACACAAAACACCCAAATCCGAGGGTGAGTCAGAGTGAGACACAAGGCACCAAACACATGATGTTCATCCAGATTGTTGTGAATGCTGATTGATGGGATTTTGTGGCTAAACGAGACATTGTTTGCTTGCAGACAGAACCACATGTTCAGTGTCGTAATTGCAAGAGCATATATATATATATATATGTATATATATATATACAGTATATATATTGCACATTACAACAATCCATCTGCAGATTGATTTTTGAGCCCTGAGTGTTTTTATTCTTAGGTGATTGATTGGGACTAGAAATGCTTTTATGTATGATTTCATTGAAGTTCTTTCATCACTGAATTTTCCACATTGGTATTCTGTCTAGTGTAGGTGAAGTACTCAGGATGCAGTGAGCAGACACAAGAGAGGTTGTATGAGAATTTACCACATTTTGCATCACTTGTTTACCCAACTGCTCTCCAATTAGTCAACCTGTAGCAGCTTTAGAAAGCCGTGTCAGTGTTTTGGCCTAGAGCAACAAATCAGAGAAAAAGAAGTGCCTAAACAGGCCATTGACATTCTGCATAGATGATTGCTGTTGCCATGTTTTGCTTCTTACTGATTACAGTTAAGAAAACAACACAGAACACAGCATGCAGATAAATGTTTGCACAAAAAAAGATTGTCACTAACTAAAGAAATATTGGCAGACAGGATAACTGATAGTTTTACTAAAAACATTGAATGTGAACCTAATGATGACTTAGAGGTAGAGTCAGTGGATGACCAAAGTTATTGGGGTTCATCCCCTGAGAACCATGAACATCTGTACAAAATGTTATACCAGTCAATGTTGTAGATGTTAGGATATGTCTCTCGATAAGAGAAAACTTTAACTTTGACATTACGTATTTTCTGTTCTTGTTAGGTTAGGATTTTTTTTTAAATTAATCATTCTTTAAACTTGCAGCATTTGTTGCCAAGTGGGGTCTGCCTCTAACGCCCTGGCTTGTTTGTGTTTGCTGGCATTTGTGTTTTTTGTACTTGGTAATGCATTTATGTACTACTTTCGTCGCTTTTACTTGTAATGGCTGCTGCAAGCCAAGATGCCTTTGAAGGAACAATAAATAAAAGTTGTGACATGTTGTCTTTTGCTCAAAGACATATACAGATTTTAAGACTCTATGCGCAATGAAATCACATCAGAAGATGTATAGCATTGTGGTGTATATCTGATGCTTAAATGAGCTATGACAATGTGTTATTCCTGCCCACACTTGCACTAACCGAGATTTTCCCTTGTTCAGTTGAATGGATCTGGGGTAAATGAGGAGGGAGAATAATCAAATGGTTCAACCTTTCCTATTAAATGATAAGAGGGCCTTTTGCTACATGTCTGCATGTTAAGAGGCTTGTCACTTACAAATACAAGACACATTTCTCGCTTCAGCATTGTTCTTTATTAAAGGCAGCACAAGGGTGAAGTTTATGTGGGAGAACTACTGATGACAACGTACAGATTTTAAGACTCTATGCAAGATTAAATCACATCATATCTTAACAAATCAATATATATAGATATGTAGATATATAGATATATGTAAGGCATCTCATGGAAACATTAAAACCAACAATGAGTATGTTTACATGCATACTTCTATTCCACTACTGTTAAAAATATGACGACATTCCAAATTTGATACAGGTCATGTAAACTGCATTTTCCGGTTGGACATTCAGATTAAGGCTTTTTTCCAAATATAGCATTTTCCAATTAAAACGTGGGATATTCCGGTATTATTCGGGTTTTAGAGGCATTGTTTGGACATGTATACAGTGCATTTAGAATCTGCATCTCAATCAGGGTTTTAACAGTTACTGTACACAAACCAACCAGTCAACAGTTTTCAAAGTTGCAGACCCGATAAGAAAGAGAAACACAGCTTTTTGAATCAAAGACTTGAATCAAAGACTTGGATAGGTTTTTGGACATAAGCACACATTGCTAAGCCAACATTTTCAAGAAGCTGGTTGAAGGAATGAAAGAGGGAGGCTGTGTTTGCACAGTCCAATAAGTCCATCACCGCTGGTAAACTTTGAAAAAAATCCTGTTTTGCACGGCTACATGTAAACGGGAATATTAGTGGAATACTCACTTTCATTAAACATGCAACTATCATCTTTTCCTGAATGTTATACCCATGTAAACGTAGTCAATGACTTGATTCTTTTAACAAGTGATGTCTCTGTAAGAAAAACCTGATATAGGTTATTCTCCTGTGCCATAGAGCTGCAATGTTGTCCAAAAACTATTAGAAGCACAGTCATGAGCCACAGTGTTATACAAGGTGACGTGTTCTTTCAATACCATGAAAATGGGCAGTTTAGCATGTGTAGTCCCACTGTCCTGCTGTTGTAAATACCCTCTAGAGAACCAACTGTTTTAATCAGCCAGTGGAAATAGTCTTCAACAAATGCACTATTTACTTCTTTTGAGTAATGTTTGCTGAAAGCTGTTTTAGGGGAATTATCCTTTCTTTAACGGAAGCTGTTAAAGTAAGATAGTGAGCTGTAGGATTTACATCTTACATTGTATGGACGGCATGATAAGGTTAGTTTCCTTTTTTTATCCAGTACTAGCTTGTGGCTTGTTGAAAATCGTAAATTCTGCAGTGTATATCTCGATGTTTGTTGGGCTATAGTACAAGTTTGGAGGTTATGGTGACCAGTCCTGAGAATCATTTAAAAGTGAATTTGCAAAAAGGACTAATGTATTGGCACATGAGTTTCTGGCTCTGCAGGCAGCAGATGTGGCTTGACTCTGGGACACATCCTTGGTTTTAAGGTCAGCAGCGCTGTTAGTCTGTCGTCCTTAATTACCTTTCAAATTAGTATGTTGGCACTGTTGGAGATCGATTCCCTGCCCACAAAATCTATGCGTTCTGGCCTTTGTTCAATCACACTTGTCTGATTCAAACCAACTATAATTTATTTGTTTTACAAGTGAAGGAGATGCATACCAACCAAACTTAATCAATGTTAGAAAGGAGACGGTTAGTAATGGATCGATCCCTTATTCTCCCATTACAAGCTTGCCTACGTGGGAGGCACTACACCATCCAGAGATACAAATATAACAACTGGGCTTTCTTTGTTATTCCCCTAATTTCAATTTCCAACAAATAAGAACTTTAGGTAGGCTTTCTAATATTGCAGTCCTTGTTTAAAATCCAACCATATTGTCTATGATGAGGATTTCTGTTCTGAAGGATGAGCAGGTCATTCGTCATAAAGTAAATGACGGCATTTTTTCTGTAGAATCAAGTGTGACTTTGAATAATAGTATTCAAAAAGGGCACCCAACAGATTGTATTTAGTATTTGCAAAATGCTATTGAAACACTTTCAGGTCATGGTATTTAAAAAAAATTGAACTTATTTTGCTACTGAAGGGCAGGTCTTGGTGTGGCCATTGTGGGATTTGTAATATCCCCCACTCCCGACCCTGAGACACAAGCTGTAGTAATTATGCTTATGCTGGAAATTTAGCATTCACGTTAAAATGAAAAGATGACAACAAAAGCGCAAGGTAGGGGCAGAGAAATTACGGGAGAAAAAGATCTACAAGAATCTACAGGCGGATGCCTCAACATGTGCCACAATTTCTGACATGTTTGGGTCTGTAGTAGCTCAGCATTACTTGAAGTATAGGAGTGAGCAGAGGTGGCTGGCTATACAGAGAAGCAGAAACTACGTTCACTCACACAGGGCTCCCAGCAACATGGAGAGGCACAGCGGCGACGGTGCCAGTGTTTTTGAGTTAATTGGTGATAGAGGCAGATGTGGTGTAGGAGTACCCTTTCAGGACCAAATACCGACTAACCAGGAAATAAACATGCTGATCGCTTTGCCTCTAGTCCACATTAATTTGTCGATTTCTTGTGAAACTTGACCATAGAAACAAGTTGCTGAGCATGTAGTCCCAACAGACATGCATGCAAACATTAGCTGTTGTCGTTTCAAAATATCCACCGTTGTCTGGCGAGTGAGTCACTCACTGCAAGCCACGGAGACAGATCGACTTGTGACATTTACATTAGTAAACACTTCACTGTTAAGCAAACACTGTATCTACATGTAATGTCTTGCAAAATATGTTGAGTTTTGAAATCTATATCTGTAAAGGCCATTTTATTGAAATTGGTTTTTCTCATACTCTGAGTCAGAAAACTAAACTTAAGTAGCACATACAGCAAGCATTCCAGTTTCACTCCTATCTACTTCTGAAGGCATTTTTCAGAAGGGTTTGTAAGATATCATTCACAGCCTAAGTTATGTAACATTTTATATCTAAAAACGTGGCAAAAAATTATTATTTTATGGCTGCTGACACTAAATTCTGATTAATGCAGTGATGAAAGGATATATGTAAAATAAAACCCCCTCTGTAAAACCCTTTGACTCAAATTTGTCAATAAAATAAAAGAAGAATTTGGAACCTGACATTAAATTTGCATATATGTTTTCTAGGCATGGTGACATCAAATTACATGTATATCTGGAACGTTTTTTTTTCTTCATTATGGATGTCTGAAATTAAGATACTATTACCAATTGGATTGTAGATATCTGAAATTGTAGTGTTTCCTAATAATTATATTGCAAATATTCAGACATTCAACAACATAAGATTGACTTTATTGAACCCACACTGGATTGAACTCCAGCCACCTCAAGTCAAGGCAACTTTATTTGTGAATTCTACAATATGTGCTAGACACACCGAGCAATTGAAAATACGTTTCTCTCCCACTCACGGTGCAATGTGCACTTGTCTTATCTGGATGAATGAGTAGGCATAATGAATATTAAATAATGTGGTTGTATTGAGCCAGTAGCTTTTAACACATCTATGTAGCCTACAGAAATATAATACATTTCTATTTTAATTGCCTACAGATGTAGCCTATCACAAGTTTATCTGAGCGGATCACATTTTGACACAGCTGACAGCTGTCTCCATGCTGCGTTCAGCTGAGTGTTAAACCTCATATGTAGCTTATTTTTAACGTACAGCCTGTTTTGACGTATAAACTGATCTCAATACACTTAATTCATGCTGTACTGCCATTGAATTAACTTGTGATGCCGTTGCTAGAATGTAGGTGGCTGTGTCGATGACTGCTCCCAACTGGCTACTGCAAACGTCAGTGTGTTTTACAAAACTTTTCCGTTGTCAGTGTAAATATTTGTAGCCTATCATTCCGTTATTAATCTGACTTCAAGTCGATTTGAGATGCTTTCATACAGAGATAAGTGAAACATACTTTCTGAGGTGTCCGCGCATGTAATGTTTGTGAAGATAGCTGTGGCAACGACTCATGCCAGATTAACTTGTGTCACTTCGATCCCGTTGATTGTGTTTTATGTTGAATTCTACGGACGTGCATCATTTTCACGGTAGTCTACACTACACGTTACTACTACTCATTCAACACATTTGAACACGATTCACAACTGTCAAACTCCCATTTTATAGCGATTTGGATATTAACTAGTGCAGGTGTGGAAAGGTGAAATATCAGGTTTGTGCTTGTGTCTTTGTTGTTAGCTTGTTTGTCATATATTATATTGTTATAATAGGCTTACCTATAGGTTGGACACAGTTTTACAACTAGCTTAAGTGTGAATGTCACTAAATAATCTAAAACAATCGGTGTCCGTAGTTCACAGTCAGACAGTAGAGACACACAACTGTGTCGCCAGAAAACAAGTGATATCTCCTTTTACAAAACTACTGTCCCAGCTACCCATTCCTACCGTAATGTTTCACAAGACCCCGACAAATGAATGGGAAAAAGAGGCCAATTGATCAGAATTGTTTACTGCAGCGGGGCAGTACCAGTACCAGTACCAGTGTTTCTGCTGGTAACTCTTCTATCGCGGCGGCCACGAAAAACAAAGAATTGATTGAATGCAACTGACTTCAGTTTGTCGACTAATAGCGTGAGACGGAGCCTGCTGGACCCATTCATAATGAGTCAGCCGTCACTCTGTGAGTAGCCTAGCATACATCCATTGCACTCCCCCTCTCTCCCTAGCTCTTTTAATTAGTTATTGTTAAAAACAAGTGAAGGAGCTTTCTCAGAGATACATGTTTTTTAAATGTTTCCTATGCTATTTATTTCAGATAATTTTCATTTACATGTGTTGCAGCTGTATGTATGTACAACACACAACTTCAACATAAGAGGAATGTAGCACAATATGGATGTGAAAGCAGTTATAAATAGCCTATGTGACTATACGATTTGTTTTTATTAAAATCAACAAATAATCGTGATAATTAATCGTGATCTCAATATTGATCAAAACAATCGTGATTATCATTTTGGCCAGAATTGTGATAACTCTAAGAAGTAATTAACTATTTAAGTGTAAGATCAACAGATAAGTCTTGAGACCCCTTCATGAAGGATCCAAAACTATCACATGAATGCAGAACACTAGGCAAGTCATATCATAGAATGCACACTTATCTTAAGAGGACTGTCTGCAGGGAATGTGTCTGACCAGTCACCGTGGGTGTGGGCCACCTGGGCCAGAAATGCCAGAATGATTTTTGTCCCAGTCCAGCTCTGCCTGAAACCTGCAGTGTTTTGACAAGCTGCCAAATTTGTTCTCATATGGCTTAAGGCATGGAAATTTGCTTTTAAGTAACTACAGAGGGTCACACAGTTGAAGGAATTAAGTTATGTAAAATGTTTTTATGCTTGTTGTGTGAACCTTTTATGGATGTGTGAATGTACCAACGAGATTCTCCACACAGCATTCCCTTTCCACCTGAATTTACAATTCTGAGTATGGCACATTTTACGTTTTATCACGCTTTACATAATTATGTGTCCTTGTGTAGTATTTTCCTTTGCAAGTCATGTACTCTGGCGAGGAATTAGAGTGCCACAAAGCTTCCGGCAGAATTTAGTGTCTCACACAAAATGATCAATTTACATTTTTTATGTCCTTAATTTCTTTGTGTTCATGTGTACTGGGCTCTAGATTAACATTTTTCATCTGTGCCGCCAAAGGTACAGCTCTACACAAGCACCATAAAAATAAGTTCTTACAGCATTTTTTACCATCTAGATGCTGCATCACATGCAAATCAATCAAGATAATGTGCAACTAAGGATTTTTTTCCACACTGTTTATGTGCTTCAATCAGAAAGGATGGTTAGGCCCTAAAACTAATAAAACAATGTTATTTTGTGAGTAATTGGCGAAGTAACCAATCAAGATTCCACGCACTTTTAGGCAGTACCTGTTTGTATTTCTCTCACTATTAACAATTACAGTTCATTATAGCAGTAGCAGCAATGTGCAAGAGTGAATGTACATTTAACATGATGTTATTATGTTACATTTTTTAAGTTTCTATTTCTATGAGATCCTTTTGCTCAGTGAGAAATGAGACAGTTGGATCAAGCAGCCAAGCTGCTTTCCAAAATGTTATCACATAGGATGCTGTCTGTGTTGTGCAGAAACAGGCACAGCAGCGACATCGTTTGAATGTCAACCAGTCCAATAAGGTGTCAGATTCACTGAAAATGCGACACTGAAACCAATACAAATGTTCATTGGGAATGAGTATGTTAACAAAATAGGGTCAAACACATTTAGCATGTATCACCATATCTGAATGTGTAAAAACATTTTGTGTGAATCCATTTAAATGTGTGAAAACGTTTGCAACCAAACTTGACAGCTATAGTGGCTTGGAAAATATATGGGACACTGAGTTTGATGAATTTACTGTTTGTCAGACCCCAAATGAGACAAGAATTAGCTAGGTAGCACACCCTGCGACCCCTCCGCCTCACTAGGAGACTACTTCATCCCAGACCACCCCATCTCCCTGCCTTGTCAGCCATTTGTATTAACCGCATTTTACTACAAATGCATTTTGCACGTATGCATTTAAATAGTTTGATTTTTGTGAGCATGTGGGGTATTAGTGTCTGTGTGTTGTGTGTGTAATTAAGATTAACTGGCACGCTTGGATGTAACAAGTGAGTGCAAAATGGGAAGCATGAAAGCAGCAATGTTCCCTGTAGAGAACCAATTAGATGGAAGCCTTGGGAACACTCGGAGCCATACGTTAGCTTGCCAGCATGTAACAAGCCAAACAATGGGAGGGAGCCTTACTTTCCACACAAATAAAACATTCAGAGCAAATAGACATATAAACACAGGAGCACATTTGCACAAGCCGTTAACAAAATTTGGAAATGTCAGTGCAACTGTTTTTAAGTGGTGACTTGAGGTGAGTTACATTTGCAAGCTGCTCTTCTTGTCTCTTTATGTTTAGATGTTTGAGGGGTGCTTAAAATGTCAAAAGCGCTCGAGAATATAAAGTGTTCACTACTCCACAGTTGTGTTAGAAGAAGTGGATCTAAAAGAAGTGAAACGTTATTTAAACATCTGAAGATTTACACTTTATCTCAATATTTCCTCTTGTGGACAGACAAGTCTGTGCTATAGAATTATTTTGTGTGCACTATGGAATACAATAGAAATGTTTTTAGTATAATATCAAGACAATAGGTAAAGTAAGATAACTGCTCAACGTAGTACAATTCCAATGCAAAATTAACCAAATGAATGCTTGGGTTTACATGTAGGGACGCTCATTATGCTACCGTGGAAGTGTGGCGCTATTTTGAGCCATTGTTAGCAGTATAGAAATAGCAATTTTGTTTTTTGCTTTCGCTTGCCCTGACGACTAGCGTTATACGCTAATTAGGGGTTTGCGGCAAAACTGATCACATTTGATTTCCATTAAAACATATCCCAGAGAACGGTCAACTTGGTACCCAGGTGTTATTAATCCCTAGGTTAATTTTGCACCAGAATTACCATTTAAGTAAAATGTATCCATGCTTGACTGTGCATACTGCAAGTAGACATTCATCAAGCATTTGTTCTTACAGATTGATCTACAAATCTCCTCAATTTAACACTGTTTGATTGACTATGTTCCCGGCAATCAATGCTGGTTTCATGTCCACTAATCCACAGAAACTCCCACCATTCTTCAGGTGATCTAGTCAAATGATCAATATCGCAGGTGCTCTGTTTAAGCAAGCATCTGCCACACTGTGTATGGGAATTTCTCTTAAGTCCCTCACAGTTAAACATCACTTGACAGAGTTCTGTAGATGTACACACACATACACATTCAAGAAAAAAAAAATCAGTTAACTAACGTTGTAAAATTGTATGTGTGACATTTCATAGCAACCAACCCCCTGTCTTTCATGCATGCACAGTTGATTTGTAGTGGGCCGGTAATTAGTCAAGCAGGTGGGAAGTCATTAAGGAACAGACGCTCTGTTCTAAGCAGAGGAGAAACCTGAGCAACAGAGAAGAAATTACTGTGGAAGATGTGTATTGATTGTAGTGATAATGTGTGGTATCCATTGGTTTCATGAACTGTGTTTATTAAGCAGCTATCAGAATCATAAAAAAACTCTAGCAAGTATTATCTGTAATCCAAAAATAAACTGAGCTGTTTGAGCCAAAACAAATTTGGAGAGAATCATCTCATGCAATAGAATGCAGTTAGCACTGAGGCCACTCATAGCATATTAATAGTTTTACTTTACTGGGAATGGGCTTTTAATGGAATTTACGATACAACTAAGCTTTCCAAATATAATGCATTGTATTCTCTGCTTTTTCAGTATTAATAGATTAGCCATTTGCCATTTGCTGTAAACAAGTTGTAAACACCTTTTTAAAAAGTTTGTTGAAAATGCTTGTAACAATTTTTTTATTACATTACGGGAAAATGAGCAATGTTTCCTGCTGAAAACTGCTGCATGCTGCTGCTAGAAACAAGGTTGATGGGAGTTAGTTTTGGACATACCTGTCAACTGCTATGCACCCAGAAGCAAAATGCCCCAGTGTGTGCTGTTGATCACAATTCAGGCTTGCAATCATGCATCTTAAATTATGCATTCAAGACATAAGTGCTTCTAAATGCCTCTCAGTGGAGGAGCGTCCAATGACCATAGGATAGACCCACAGCACTGGTGAGGGATTGCATACTGCCTGGTCTGAGAATACCTCAGGATCCAGGGAGAGAAGGACATCTCAATTACCCGATAACATTAACATAACCGAACACCATTTATATGTTGATTATGCTTATTAAGCGAAGCAGAAGAAGTTTCATACCAAAACAGTACTTTAAACTGTTTTTATTTTGTTTTAGAACTTTAAAATGGGTTTTACCAGTTTTACATAACAGTAGGGTTAAATTAGAGTCAAGTTTATACTGTATAATAACTATAAATTAATTCTTTATGGAGGCTAACCCATTCATGCAGTACTTTTACAACTGATAAACAACTGGGGTGTTTGGTGGTCATATGGAGCATCTGGTAGCTCTAGGTCGGTATGTGTTTCAGGCAAGATTTTGAATACTACTTTGAGGATTTTAAGAACTGTAGCACAGTACCTGTTGATAATGATATCATACAGATACTTCTTTCTGGATCACATTCTTGTTTTCACTCATGACTGTGACTAGTTGAACCGCCGCAGCATCAACACTGAATTCTTCTAAGAGCGGGATGCACTGTAGAGTCTCCAGCTCACAGCCGTGATCCAACACTGAATGTGAATCAGTTTTCCTCACTGACATTTTCTCCCTGTGTAACATGCTGCAGGCAGTGAGGGAGATAACACTAACTCACATTGATCCTCTATTCCAGCTCTTTTGTTAGCTGATTACTGGGGAGGCTTTTGACCATGGGCTGTTACATTGCAGAGACCCCAATGTCAGTTCTAACTTAAGGCAAATGTATTATGTAGAGTGGTTCTGATATAACCCTGAGTGCAGTTAATCTCTGATGTTGCGCTGGATTTGAAGGACGCTGAAGGTAAATTGTCTTGGAGGTGATATGAATCAACATTATACACAGAAAATTGCGTCAGCATTGTCTGATGCCATCTGATCTCTTGGAATTTTACAAATGTGGCCAACAGGATCTTACAGTGGAACACAACCAAATGAAAAGCTCACAAAACCATGCACAAAACTTACACATGACATATTCATACTTCAGTGAAGTAAAACTGCTATATATTTCTTTGATCATGACTGCATCCATAGTGACACAAACAGCACAAGCCTGTTTGTGCAGATGGTACAACATTCTCTATTGCTGCTAAAAGATATATTTTGATGAATCTTGACATTGTCAGACACAAAAAAAAACAACAATAATTGTGAATTCAATCATAAATATCTCTTTGCCCCTGCAATCAAATGGGACACAAGTAGATTTAGCTAGACAGGAATTATTATCGCTTAACTCACTTTAGTGATCAGATGAGGGGATAGAACCTGTGAATGAAATTTTGGCATAACTTGTTTTTCCAGGCAGAACAGTTGAATGTCATGGTGCTTGGAGAAGTGTTTCCACTTCATCTCCAGGGCTTTTAGAAAAGACTTTGCTGACGAAGCAGTTGAAACTGTCTGATACGTCAAAGCAAATCTGACATCAGTTTTCCATTACACTGAATAGAATTCATGAATTAAAGCTTGGCAAACTGTTTTTGTAAGGTTTTTCTGTAGTCCAAATACCTCTAATGTGGATGTTTGTTAGGAAGACTTGCCTTCCTCTTATGACGATATTATGATGACTGCTTGCTTTTTTGAGATTTTACACCAATCGTGTCCGTGGTAAGTACAGTCTGCAGTCTGCCTATCCTGTTTGGCTCTTTATGCGTCCTCACACCCCTGTGCCCTTTAAAATTCACATTGTCATGCTGAGCAGTCAACTTCATAACATTCAAAACCACAAAAGGACATCCCCCCCACCCCCTCCCACCCTCTCCTCCACACTGCACACATATGAACACACATCACATTTCTTGGTTCCAATGCTAGTTAGTTACAGAGGATCAAGAGACTCTCCTCTGCCCTTTGTTAAACCCAGTTATCATGTCGGAAGTGAGGCCCATCGCAAACTGTCTCTCAAGATGCATCACTACAGCTTCTTCTGTCTGCTCTGGACAATGTTCCCTGTGATATGAGACTGAAAGAGGTGAGTAGGTGCCGGGGTAAAGGAGCAGAGAGAGAGAGAGAGATGATGTGAGACAACAGATACAGAGAGACAGTGAAGGAGTTTGCGTGCGAGCTTTCCGTTCACTTTTGGTTAACAACAAATCTGAATGGAAAGAAATGTTGAACATCACAAGGCTGTATGTCACACCAGCAATACACGTCAAGGCACAAAGAAGTGTTGGGCAAACGGACATTTTTCATTCACTTGGGGAGAAGAAGTTTATGGTCTCTGTGTTTGAGTGCAGTTTCATTTGAGGAAAGTGGTGATATATTGGACTCTCCAACATGTTATAAATCTTACTTGGTACTGCTGGTTGAAGCTTCCAGAGAGATGTGACAAAAATACACAAACACATATGCACCTTTAAGACTATTGTGACAATGCACTGTACTTTTGACTGACATTATCAGCATAAGTGAAGTGACAGAAAATGAAAAAGGATTATTGTGGTTTATCACAACATGGGTCTTATTTTCCACCTGATTTCCTTTAAGTTCCGCATAGCACAAAAAAACTAATACAGAAGAAAGAAGTGTATTTTAAATTGACTGAAAATGAATTAAAAGGCCTCTGTATTTTGTCTAATTCCAAATTCAGACAGCACAATAATGCCAGACCTCACAGAGGTGACTAGAATAAAAATTAATGTTAGGCGGTCATTTTCAGGCTCATTTTATCCTGTGCAGTGTGTCATAGTGAAAGACAATCCAGTCAGCATCTGGGACACCTCTCCTCTGACATTAACCCACAGGAGCACAGAGTGCTCTTTACACAACTGTAAATGTGGCAAAACACATTGATGCATAATTTTACTGTTAGATCATTCATATTTCATGAACATTTAACTTTTTAATGTACCACACTGCCATTTATTACATTAAGCTGTATCTGTTTGCTGGTATTTGGTTACATCTCTTTTCAAAAGTAGTAACTCAGCGCAAACCTCACTCAGAAAACGGTCATTGTTGAGTACCGTGACAGACCATGGATGATAAATACAGGATTACAGCATTCATAAGATTAAATGGGAACATAATTGTAAATGAGGGGTTATAGGGTGAAGAGGAAATAAAGGGAGAAAGAAGTTGAGCAAACAAACAAAATAAAATAGCAAAAGAGAAAAAGTGAAGATAGTAAAGGCACATGACTGAGCATTAGGAGCAGAGAATTAAAGGAAAGGAATGGCCAAGGTAATTTGAGATGGATTGACTAAAGAAATGGTTTAACTAAGAAAGTCAAGACAGCCAAATCCCATGCCAATCCTAGGCATCCTCAGCAAGTGATGAAAGTCATTTCCATTTTACAGCTATAGTGACATGTCCCCAGCGTCCACTGTCAAATCGATCAATGTGTGCGTGGTTGCACAAGTGTGTGTGTTTATGTGTGAACATGACCCATTTATATTCTGTGACCGCCCTTGGATAGAAATAAGAGGCTTTTTTAAGGTGAGGAATTGGGTTTGTCAGTTTAAATGTTCTTCACTGCTTTATCTTTGCCTGATGTTAAAGTCTTGCATCTTTTAAGAATATTGTAATTACACATTGCCAACCATAGCCCTGAGTATCCCTCATCCCCAGTGGAAATGATATGTCCTGGTGTAAGAGGTTTGAGTATGAAGGCAGTCAATACAATAAAATCTACTTCTGTGACCAACCTTGGCATACTTTCTGCTTGTCTACCAATGTATCCCTGTGTGTGTGTGTGTGTGTGTGTGTGTGTGTGCGTAAGTGCCATTCTCTCGTTTTATTCCTTCTAGGACGTGTGAATGGACTTGTCATGCTCTAGGCAGCCTCCACTGAGCAAGCCAAGGCAGACTTGCCTCTCTGTTTTTTTGCCTTTGATCCGCCCCGCTGTCTGGCAAAAGGGGTGACATGAACTGTCACATTCTCCTTTCCAATGCAGTACTCCACTCCTTACAGACACCTCAAGGATCACAGAGTCACACAAACGGCCATACACACAACACAGAGATGCACATTTGTATCTGCAGACATTCACATGCAAGGAGACACACTGATATGGGGTACATGTTAGGGGTGTGTGCAGACATCAACACACAGATACATGCACGTATAAAAAGGGCATGGGACAAAATTAGAAGGTATGAAGAAGATCTCTGACTGACAGGCTGCCGAACTGACAGCTGGCACCATTCAAGAAATCTTTGGCTGTCAAACTCAGGCTTGTTTTGACTGGTGAGCATCTGTGGCATATCCACTCACTGGGTTTTTGTCGAATGTAAAGCAGGGCGTACTGGGAAAGAGCGAGAGAGCTCAGCTGACTTTTCCCGGATAAAGGTAATGATAGTCAAACCAAGCATCCATTTTCTTGGAAAACCCAAATTCTCACATATACAGTGTAATCTTTAGAAAAAATATAAGTGTTGTATGTCCAGAAGTGATATTTTTCAACCTACAGCATGTCCCATGACGTACCTTTGCAATCTGACTTGCCCAGGCCACATCTAAAAGGAAGAATCAACTGAACTCACCTTGATATCTTAGCTAGTTAGTGAAGCCACCGTCAAATGGAGTAATCTCACTTTTTGTCTTTTTAATTGGATTTCCAACATGCCGATGAACAGCACAGTCAGACCTTAGTGGAACCTCCTTAATTCTACAAGCAACTCAAGCAAGAAACTGAGTCCATCTTGCCTCAACAATAATGAATTCAGTAAGGCTCACAGGAGGTCTGATGACCCAACTTAATATTTATTAGCATTTCAATCTAACCATTGGAAACAATATGTTGTGTTTGTTAAAGTATGTGTTCAATAAAACCAAATCAAAACTTTGCCTCAGAACTTTTGGTGTCACAAACTTAGATTATGCCCGTACTCATGAATTACTGTATGCTGTCATCACCAATTGTATTGCATCGAATGCGCTACTCAGGCAGTAGGGACACGGCACAACACAATGGAGCACTCAACACACCAACATTTTCATATGTGCTATGTATTTGACAGCATCACACTAAATTATTCCCCAAAGGGAATTGAACTCACTATTTGTCTTTAGTGCATTGCACCAGATTTGACCCCTTTTTATTTGGTGACAAAGATTGCACGGTCAAATAATTTCCATGTAGCTTTTCTGAATGTTGAGGTCAGAGAATGAAAAGAGTCTTAAAGTGCTTTCTGCTATAGTGAGGTTCTAGGTAAAAAAGGCCAATTTGAATATCCAACCTTTGGTGTAGTAAGAGACTGGAGAGACTGGAGCAAATAAATGGCCTATTACAACACATTAACTGTTCTCTCCTTTTTACCTCTTCCATCATTCCTCTGCTGTTTCCAGGAATAAATACAGGTATTAGGTGTTTACCTGCCAAGGATGCCTGTGTTTGCAACAGGGTGCTAAGTTTACTTCAAAGGTATCAAACTTTACAACGTTAAACAGAACAGGCTCTTTTCTCTGCCTCTGATTTTATAAAATAATATAAAATCATTTTATGCATGATGAGGGGAAAACACAAATAATACATAAAAGAAAATTCCTCTAAGAATAAACCCTTCAGATATGCTGTCCTGATTTTATGAATGTGAACTACTTAGTGTACCATGCAGCTCATGTCTTCTGATAATGTGTGTGTTTTTGTGCTGAGAAGATTTTGTTCCATGCAGGCTGATAGACCTGAGGGAGACTGAGCTCAGACGGTCTCTACAGAGCCAGATAGGTATCAAAACTGGATATAGATGCAGAACTGCAGCATATAGTTTCTCCTCTTGAGAAAAAACCCACAAGTTACTATTTGTGACTCATGAAAAAGCTGGTTTATCTAAAAAAAGTTCACACATATGTGGGTCCAGTTTTGACAGTTAATCTTAGTACCAGATCTGACCCATTATCCACAGTTATCTTAAAATCAATTATGCCCACCTTGTAGACATTTTCAAATATATAGGTTCAGAGCCAACTGCTGCATTGACCAGACACAAGAGATACTGATTCCATCTATTTTGCAAGTTTCGGAATGCAAAGCTGGATCACTAACCGGGCAACGCCTTCAAAAGTTAAGGCCGAGTAAAAGTTAAAATCTTTCTGTATTCTGTTCACCTGTTGCATTGTCCTAAATTGCTACGGCAAACCAAGGTGTATACCAGCATGGAAAAGCTGTACTAACTGCATAGAGAAGGGAGAGGCCCAGTTTAGCTATTAGCAGATGAATTCAGACTGTATGAAATCCTTTTCATAAGACAGTAGCAGGTATGTGCTTTACACCTGCAAATTCTAATTTTGCGGATGCACTGTAAGTTAGAATTGTTTGTACACATACCTGTATTTTATTAACAGTTTATTTTTTATTTTTTATCATGCACTTTTTTGGCACCAACTAATCAGGTATTTCAATCAGGTGGGACATGTTTTCAGATGACATGCAAATAATTTTTATTGTACAGCTCAATAAAATGTACAAAGTCTTTGACGATTACATTCTATTGCTATACGAATATTTAGTATATGTCTATAGGGGTGGAGAACCATCAGACCCCCTGATGAATCTAGACACCGGTGGTGGCGAGGAAGGAGCCAAAGACCAGACCAAAGGTGACTCCAGAGCGATCAGCTGGAGTAGATGACTGGAGGTGAAAGGGGGTTGCACTCTTTGCCTACATCAACAGCTGATTGCAAAGGGAGAAACAGATTTTGCAAAGCAGGGTTGTGACTCTGTGATTGGCCCTTGAAATTTGTGTACAATTCTGATTGGTTTAGCGGGAATGTGAACGCCTCCAACAGCTGATTTGAGTTAGGTAGTGCATTGATGAAGAGTTAGGTCTTCCTGAAAGGACTTACACTGAGTTACATTTCAATCAGGAGAGTCTAGTTTCAGATATGCGACAGTTATATGATGCAGGATAAAATATACATTTATTTGGATGACAGCTGAATTGATTTAGGAGTGCATCGATACAAAGTTAGGTCTTCCTGAAAGAATTTACGTTGAGCTACATTAGACAAGGTGTACAGATCCTGGCACAAAACATCTGCCCTAGTTTTCCCACACTGTCCTAAAGGCACCAAAGGGACCCCATTGCCACAAATACTTAATAATGTCCTATCCTGGACAGTCCCTCTGCACTCACAGGTAAGAGTCAGGACCAGTAGCACAGAGGATCTTTATTGCTTCAGATCAAGGCAGGACGTTAGCAAAACTCCATCAACAAAAAATGCAGCAAATAAGTTGAAGTTGTAGATGTAAAAGTTGTCTCTCATTTTACATAGGGCAAAAAGAGGGGGGAAGAGGAGCAAGAGAAGAAGGAATGTTGCATTTCTGCTATCTTGAAGTAGGTCACGTACACAGTACTGCATTTGTCAAGTGACAGCTCTATTAATCATGAAAGGGGCTGTGTCAATGCCCAATGGCTTTGCTCTGCAGGTAGGTTGTCCCTCTGGATGCCAGGGCTCCAACCTTGGTGTTCTAACCGTGTTCCTTTTCCTCTTATCCCTCAGTGCTCCGTGGTTCTGAAATGGCTTTCTTTTTATGTCCTCTCTGTGCACATCCAACTCTCTCCTCTTTCTTTTTCACACTCCAATCCCCTCTTTCCCTGCCTTTGGAACTTGTCTCTAAATGTTAAGTCCTGCACTGGGCCTTGCCTCTATCAAAGTCTCAGGTTTCTTATTCATCTTATCAGTTTGTCTCTCTTCCTTTTTCCAGGAAGAGAGACACTGTCCAGCCACTCTCCATCTTTAGAGTCTTCTTCCAAACTATCTCACTTCCTCCTTTCCCCAGACGATGGCTCTGGTTTTTAAGATACTCAGCAGGATCTGCATCGGCAATGAACAAGTTAGCACTCCAAGCACTGACATGTTTGGGTTCCCAGGTGTCTTTACCAACCTTGTTCCATTTCCACACCTCTCTCTTTATTCCATCCACTCTGTGTAGAGAGTTGTTAGTACAGGCCTTAAGGGAGAAGGGTGTTGAAGGGAGATGGCTGTGTAACTGTCTGTTTGAATGTCTGACAGGTTGTCTGTGTGTGTGCGAACGTATGCAGGAACATGGGATATGTTAAGATATGACCACAGGAAGAGTGTTGGCAATTCTGAAGTTACTTCACCATTCGCACCCTATAACTGAAATGCAGCATACTTGCAGTTTATAATGATTTTGACAAGACTATGTTCTAGGAAAACAGCACATATTGATACACATGTTAACACAATATCACATAAATCAAATAAATGGTAGAAATGTAGAAGGTACCTTCCAGCTAATTTAAGGCACCTGTACATTTGTATTTCATAAATCTTAAATATACATTGCGTGGTCTACAATCTTATTTTGCAAACATTAAAAGGTTTTACATAGATTATCGGCAAAGATGTACTTTTTCCCTAATTCAGTAATTTTATTACAGTCACTAATCACAGTAATGCTACGTGGACACATAAGTGTTATTTTAACTTTTTTTCAGGGTTGCTTGTTTGCTGTCTTTTGGAATTTGACAGATGATTACTATCAGTTTGGTCTGTCTCTGTTTAGTAGAGAGATTCATTTGGTGCATTTTCCCTCACAGGGAGTGAGTGGATGCCTTTACCAAAGAGGAGAAATGTGATTTCTGGTAACTCCAAAGTTATTGCACTTACAATATATGTTATTTGCTCTCAGCTGACTTGCCAAGGTTACACACTGTTAAGCCTACAATCAGGAATAATCTTCAGAGTTAGAGGGTGTGTGAGCCCTGCAGCTTAACTGTGAGGTCAGGACTTCAGTGTGAGTTATGCTTGTATTAACCACCTGGGCGTAACATTAAACTAGCTGAATGTGAGCGGGGAATACTAACTGAAGGATGACTGCTTTTTTTGGCCATTATGTATGTCTTGTTTGCTATTTATACATGTGTTGCAGAAGATGTGTTTTTGCGACTGTCGAGAATTTGGAGTTGCTGAAAGGCCCCTTTAACTGAGCTGTGCCAAGTAACAAAAGTAAGTGTGTGTGTGTGTGTGTGTGTGTGTGTGTGTGTGTTTCTTTGAGGACGGTTGTATCCATCACGGCTTCTGATAGTGTTACATATTTCAGTCAGATTCCATGGTCATATATCTGGGTGCATATGAGACCCGAGATAAGGAGGGATTTATGAAGACAGCTCTCTAAGTCAAGGTGAGCACCAGAGATATGATGCTTCTGTGTACGTGTGTAGGAGTGTGCACACGATTTAATGTTTTTGAAAGGGAGCACAAACATGTGATAGAATTGTACTGTTGTGTTCATACACCTTAGCCATGCGTGTCTGAAAGAGTGTGAGAGTGTGTTTCTTTGTGTCCTAACCACTGAGTAATCTCACCATAACCATTCCCATTGTGGAATGCCTGTGAAGGATTTTATGTTTTGCGGTGCTTGTAATCCATCCTCAATATCTCAATATCATTTTATTCCTTCTTTCATTCTTTTCTTCCCCTATTAAGTCCTTTTCATGGCCACATGGCCTTTTCCAGAATGGAGCTTTACACCCATTGTAGTACATGCCATAAATCTAATAAAAGTTAATTCCGTTCTTCAACTATACAGATGGACAAGCTAATGTTTCCTTAATTTTCTTTTCACCTGATGTTGTCAATCATTTTCTTAGTTTCTAATATTTTTACATGACTGGAAAAAAGATTGATGGAAAGGAGCGTTTGTTATTCTCCAAACTATCACTGCAAATAAAGACATTGCTACATCACTTAAAATTTGAACTGATTTCTTAATCCAGTGGTCAAAGCTCAAGTGCCAGCTCATGTTTGTTCCGGGAATGCCAATACAATAAGGAATAACAAGGAATGCCAACACAATTACTATTTTTGGGAATGGAAAAGGCATCCCATGTTCAGTTGTGGAGCACAACTGAAGCAAGCTGTGTGTCTCTGGAAAGCCCCTTCTTGTTACTACTCTCTATTTGATGCTTGCTGAGGTAACATTATTGAAGTGTTGTTTTTCCATGTGTCGATTCTTTTTAGTGGGTGGAGGATCATTTGACAGTGAATTTATTCCAAATTTTTTATATTTGTATGGGTCAGTTGCCAACATTAATATATTTGCCTTCAAACAAGCGCCACCTTCTCTCCAACAATCATCGATGGAATATCATAACCATGGGAATTGGGCACAGATTCCTTAGGGCTCTCACACACTCTCGCAAAGAACAGGACCTGGTAGCACAATTGCACAGGGACAACATTGATGGTTTTGTCATTAACCACATTCTACATAGTTTGCTCCAAATATATTACATACAGCAGTGTAATATGCTCTACCTGAACCACAGGCTTTCATTGGCCTTCTGTAAGTCATCACTCCAACTCTTTGGAGGGGGATTTTTCATATTGAAATTGTGATTAACACTAGACATACGCGTTTTACTTTTACACATTTACCAACTTTGTAAGGTGTTAATATGTCTATGTTGTGTTTGCAGCTTGTTGCATTACTCCAACCAAGTATACCAATTAATGCAGGTTCAAGGACAAGGGCCCCATTGCCTGTGGGGCCCTGCACGGGCCCTTTGCCATTTCAGTCTTATTTGCATCCAGCTATCCAAACTTGGGTATGTTAGAGCATGTGAGCTTCGCAGCTTATAGCGGCGGCAGGCTGCTTCGTTCAATATAGCTCCACACTCAACTCAAATCACTTTTTTTTTTTTAAATGCTGTGTTGTTTTTACTTGGCACCCGTCCTCCCTTTATGCCCGGAGCTTTGCCACCAAAAAGTACGCCAGATGACAGGCATTGGCGGCACTTCCTCTGCATGTACTGTGCTGCATAACACAGAGGCAGGCTAGGGCATGCTTCAGTCTCACTAAATTGGTACTTGATGGAGCAGAAGATAAGCTGCAACATTTTAAAAATTGGCACTCACGTGCTCTTTGGTTGCATAGTTTATCTAAGTGAGGATGGCCGATATTTAGAAGGACTTGGAGAATCTAGGTTTGATGTACTGTTGAGTTATAATGCATATTATTGTGCTATGTAGTTTTGGAAAGCTTTTTAATAAATGCTAAAGGAAACCACAGTTTTCAGATGTTGTGAAAGTTACTTTTTTAGGAAAGTTGGATGGGTCATAGCAGTAAAGTAAGTTTTAGAGAACAGGATTGAGTGGTTGGCAAGAGTGGTGTTGCGTGATGTGTCACTCCCTATTGGGTGTCTTTCTCACCCCGCCAACCCATCCACTGGCATACTCCTAACTGACGAGGATCAAACTGCACAGCACACAGCGACTCCTGCCCCCTTGCATTTTGTTATTGCTTCGAAGAGTCTTTCTCTTTTTTGACTTTTCTTTCAGGTCTCCCTGATCCCCTTGTCTTCCCTGTCACATAACTTTCTTCTCTGTCTCTTTGAACTTTGCCCCCCCTGTCCCCCTTAAAAATAACTAAAGCTCTTATCTACTTTATTGAACACTCAATCATTATCACAAGGCATTCTATGCAGAGATCTGGGACAGAGAAAGATAAAAGGATTTTTGTTTAGGGGAATCACAAATGTGTATCTCACTTATTCAATTACATTGTCTTTGGTACGTCTGACGCATGCATAAGATGTGGCTATGTAATAGTGTAAGCCGCATGATGTTTACATTTTTGTACATTTAAAAACAAACAGCTTGCACAAATCAAAAGTAATTTTTATCAACCTCTCTTTTGACAATAGAAGAGATAATGTGAGCGCTGGACAGACAGCATCTTTATCTTTTATCTGTCATTGTACTTTGTGATTATCTTAAATTTTGCACAGTATCAGTCAAGTGACACCAATAGGACGTTAGACATGTGACGTTTGACATTATTGTCACATTTAAATCCTCTTATGGAGCGGGTTTGTTACAACAACTAAGATTTTATTTTATTTTAAACTGAACTATATCTAACACATATTACAAAGAGTTGGCTGAACTACTGAAGTTATGGATGGTAGCCGTGGTTCTCAACCAAGGGGGCCGCAAGATCGTTTTTGGGGGTTGCCAGATGCTTGAGGAGAAAAAAATGAAATCACATATTCTAGACTTGGAATTGTTTTTTATATACATTACTATGAGTTTGGTACATTTAATGTGTTATATTCAAAGCTTCATGTGTGAATCATGTGTAAAGGGGGGGGGGAGGTCCAGAACAACAATGTCATTATTCTGGGGGGGGTTGCAACTCAAAAAGGTTGACAACCACTGGACTACAGCAGTTCATGAGCCCAATATTGTCATTTCACTTTCCCATAACTAAAACTGTGTGAAACATGTCTCTGATTGACAGCACTTCCTGTGTCACACTGCGTGAAATCTAACCTCAAGGCAATGTGTACAGTAGATTTGCGTAAGACATAATGGGAGTTTTCAACCCTGCTGTAGTAGCCTAGAAAATTTTTAAATCACTGGTGATTCCAGTGACAAAAAGACCAGTTCCACACATTGGGATAAGGTAAGAACATTGCCACCATGGGAGCACAGTATAATTGGGATACATCTTGCACACACTGAGCTTCTTTACCAAGTTGATCAATGCTTTCTGTGGTAAATGGGAAAAAAGGTTACCCATGTACGTTCTTTATACTATCTGTGTCCAACTGTGGTGACACTAATGACTCCTGTTAACAATGTGCATGCTTCCTGCCCATATTGACTGTACAGGCTAGGTCCATTAGCACACATTGTAGCTCTCTCTTTTCATACTTTATTTCTAGTGTCATTGTTCTTTCCTTCCATATATGTACAAGACACACAACTACACATAGCCACAGAAACATGTAGTACAAACAATTTCATAAACACATATAATCTTGAATCCCAACATTGTAAATGTTGTATGTTGTTACTTATTTTCCTGTATGAATTGGATATGTAAAATGTCTTTTTTTATACGTAAACCCAATGTTAACACATTTTCTTGCCCTTTATGAACAGGTGTCATCATCACTGGAAATGCAAATACCAATTGAGCTTTTCTTTGCAGCAGTTTTCATTCAAAAGACAACATCCAGCCAATTGAAACTGCAACTGTATTGACTATATCCAGTAAAGTGTATTTCTTCATTTTTCCCCCCAATGCGCAAAGGCAAAGTTCATCATGTATTGAATCAATACAAATATCACAGAAGCCTAATTTGAGGTCTGCAAAGATGTCTGGAGTTTGTATTCATCACTTTGGTAATTTTGAAAGGGTGTGCTCAGCTAAAATCTTTTGTTTTGATAGTCCAGATTGGTCTAAAACGCCAGATCAATGCTATATCTGTGTGACCTTGTAGGATTGCTGCCTGCCTATCACTCCATTGCTAACGGCCAGGAAGTGGGCATGAGACTGAGTACTGCGGGGTGAGTTTTATCGAACAATCACAAAGTTTTATCAACGTTTCAGCAGGTGAGCTGTTAAGGTCTCGGACACCTTCACAGTTCTCTAGCTGGGTGCAGAGTTTATTATTTATGAAGTCGGCATCTTAGAGCGAAATGGTTTTACACTTATAAGACTGTGGGGCAAAGAAACAGTGGCACTTCACAGATGACTGAAACTAAAACTGGTGTAATTATCTTGTCTCATTTTACTGTATACCTTGACCTTAACCTTAAATCTTAGCTTCTGTTTCATTGGTCAGAGTTCTTTATTGACACCTTTAAAAGCATTGATAAATTAAACCAGGAGACATTTGGGCATATTGTGTAAATTGATGTGAACTGCAGCGTATCATGTTAGTTCTAAAATACAACTCAAAAGATGCCCATTTTACATATGAGCCCCAACCGCTACAGCCATGGATGAATTTGGAATGAAGCGACTGATTGTGGCAGTCTCTGCGTATTTAGTATGAGTCTTAGTTTATTTAATCTGATCAAGCTACCTTGAAAGTATCACTCCTCTCACTGACCTGCATAGGTGATTATCAGTAATCACTATTGCCCTTTCCATCCAGCTGCAGTGACTGCACCTCTAGTCTGCTTCTATCATCTGTAAGTAAAGTGCGATGTATGCTTCTGTGTTAAATCTACGCCGTGGCTACATACGTATGTCCGTGGATACTGACCCTACGTCGAAGCCTGACGTGCACCTCTTCGAAAAATGTAACTACACGTTGCAGCGACGCACATCGCAACATGTCACTTAACCCTGACTTGCCAGCATTGCATTTCCCCCTACTCATTTCCTGGTTCTCCTTCTCCATAAATAACATGGAATCAAGGAGAGGGTTAACTTTTCCCGCTATAGATTTGCCACCGTCAGAAAGCACAGGACAGACACTTTGTTTCGCCCACTTTCACTCTAGAGTCTGCGCCTGCTCCTACGCTAATCGCCCTCATTCTCTTACTAAACTGAGTCTCTGAAAATTTCAAAAATCTTTCCAAAAGATCAATTTTCAGTGAAATGAAACAGTTTGCCTGTGGACGAAGGACCAAACTGCATAGAAAAAAAATACCTGTTTAAGTGTAAACATGGCCTTAGACGGAAGTGTTTTTTTTTTTTTTTTTTCAAAATTACAGTCTTTTAGTATGTATAGAACATTTTCTCTTTGTGTAATATCTCTAAATTGCTGCTCCGTTAGGAAACACTTTGAAAACCCTAAGAGGACCTAAAAAGACAGTATTTCATTGTATAATCACACAGTTTATCTATCTCGCGCTGCTGAAGACTTGTATTAGTTTCTACCAACCTTAAGAATGCATTTTTGCACAAAACAAGGACTGTGGCTATTGTCTCCCATCATCACTTTATTGGCAGGAGAAACAATTACACTGAGCTATATGTCTTTGTAATCCAGTGGCATGTAAGTAAAGTTTTTGGACAACAGGAAACCATGTGAACCTGTTCTTTGGCTGACAATTTTCCAAAATAATGTTTGCTTATTTTTATTTCTTGGTGCACATAGCCTTCAAGTCAACAGCATCACATCGTGATCTGCATTCATTTCAATATTTATAAATTCATGACAGTAATGTTGAACACAATTACTGTAATTAGGCCCCCCATGTCTCCATGAGCAAAGCACATAATCCTCAACCTCATTTTGTGCTGTGCCATGAACAACCTTTTATTCTGTGTGTGTGTGTGTGTGTGTGTGTGTGTGTGTGTGTGTGTGCGTGTGCAAGTGTATGTTTAAGATTTTATTAGGTTTCTGTTTAAACTGGTTGACTTGTCATTATTTGGACAGAAATAGAAAAAGATGTACTTAACACTGGTACGGCACTTTGAGATGTTGTGTGTAGATTATTAGCAAGCAAACACAGTGACATAATTATTAGCAAGCAAAACAAACAATTTCTCTTTTTTCTCTACTTGCCTCCTCTCTCACGCACATTTTCTATTTATCTCTCTCTCCTGATCTCTCTCTGTGCTTCTATCCAGATAGATACTGTTTGAATGATCACATTCCCTGGCATGAGAGTGCTATGTAATTAACCTATGGGATTCCTGCTGTTGCAATGTGCCACCTGCCTGCCTCAGTGGCCTCCACTGGTGGATTATTACTGCCATCTTCTGGCCAAACAGAAATAAGAGTATCCCCACAGTGAGAGAAAGATGTGACAGACAAAGCAGTTGGCATTTTCAATACCCAAATATTGCTGAGAAAAAAGATCACTGCCCAGTCAAGTCAATGACAGGTTTCTCTCTATCATCTCTTCAGAGGTGCTAAGGGTCTAAACCATAAACCTCTAAAGAGAACCATCTGACGGGGCCCTCCTGAACAAAACAAAAAGGGGAAAAGCCCAGGGTTGTATACATAACATAAAATGAACACAGCTGTGGGTTTTTGTTTAAAAAGTTCAGAACAACCTTGAATAATTTCTTTATTTTAGCTGCAAAAGAGGAAATTCATGAACTTTCACATTAGCAATGAATTCTTGATATCAGTCATTTGAGTATTCCTTAATTTAAAAAAAAAAAAAATAGATTGATAGGTTTGACAGCACAAGCTGGTTTCCCAAGTCTATTGTTCAATTTACATATGCTGCATGGCTAAAGATATGACTGGAGAAACTGTGTGTAACCCTAAGCGAGCAAAGCCTGATATGGCTTGTATGTGCCATTTTTGTCTAAAAACATTTAACCATTTTTGCTATTATCAGATTGTAAGAGCAAGTCATCTCCCAGTGCTAAATGCCTCTTAGTAAAAGAAGAAGAAAAAAACTGCAAACATTTCATCTTTAGGTTGCTGCTTAGTTACTGTTCCACCTTCATCACTATGCTATTTCTGTTTCCTGCAGTTCTTCCACTTTTTTTCTTTGTTTTTGTGGCTGCTGAAAGGACAGCTTTACTTTGCAGATTAATGCCATTGCAGTAGTAGTTTTAGGGAGGCTACTTTGCTGTATAGGTGTCAATACTGTGGAGTCAAATCAGTCGTTCCTTGGAAGCCTCCCTCAATTCGTTGGGGTTCAATCAGTTTTCTTCCTTGATTGTTAATACAATTCACATTTTGCCTACTTCTTTTTGTCTTCTTTCTTTCTTTCTTTCTTTCTTTCTGTGGCTTTTATTATTTCACTGTTACATAACATGGACACTCTCTATTTCTTTTTAGCAGATTATTATCCAAGCAGGGGGTCAACTACGAATCAGTTAAACAATAATCATCCCGGTGAAAAGGTTTATTTGGTGTCTTTGTATTTGGTACTTTCTTCTTTGCCTGGTAGGCAGGTGTATTAGTATCAATTTCTCTCTCATTATGTGTGTAGTAGGTGCTTACGAAGGCTAATTATATATTGAAGCTGCATTGAAGGAGTTTTATCTTGGAAGCGTGATGTAAAAACACTATAATTATAGATAATGCGGGTATAATTAGGTACATCTTAATGAACAGACTTTAAATGAGATGTTGCCTGGATGAGATCAAGATCTAGATAGGACTGAGAGACTTATTGAACTCACTTTTAATGTATTGCTCTGACTTACAGAGGTTCTCTTTCTCCTATATGAGCTTGCAACAACAATCTTTGATGTGATAACGGTGGACATCAGTGTTGTTCACTCATCAATGCAGCGTCACATTGCAGGCTAATCGATCCAGCGGCTGCTACGTCTGGGCCTCGCCACATCTAACACCTGGGATGAGCTTCTGCAGATAAATCCTCAACATTAACTACCTTATTCTGCACTTGTGTGTCTGAAATGTATGAGGCTTTTGCGTTACTTGTTCCTGCGTGGCCATCCAGGCTAAGAAATGAAAGCAGGAATCTTCAGCTTATAAAGTCTTTATGAAAGGGAGAACCTGAACTGTTTTTAAACCACTAGACTTTTTTTGTCCCCCCCCCCCCCCCCCCCCCCCCCCCCCCCCCGCCAGCTGGTTTGAGATGCTAGGGAGCTAGGGAAGGTAACACAGTTGACTGCCATGTTCTTCAGCAGTGACTTTGCTCTCTCTTAATTAATTTATTCCCCTGCTCCACCTCATCTTCCTCTGGGTACCTCTGCCTTCTTCCTCATCAAAGTGAGGGGATGTGATTTAGCCTCCCCGCTGTGTTTGATATTCTCACTCTCCTCCGCACTGATCCATCAGTCATGAAACCGCGCTTTGATCCATGCACGATTGTCCGTGACACGCGTGACACTCATTGTCTCGGCCTATCACATTCACCACTGTCGGTGTGTCCACTCCTGCACAGTTCAAAGGCTTCGTTCCTTGAAGTTTCAGCTCTCCCTCGCTCTCGCCCTCGTTCTCTCCAACAATAGTATTTATCATATTTTCTCTCCTTCACCCCTGTCTTTGTTGTGTCAGGGGCTCCATCAATTCTCTCCAAACGATGGCTGTGAAGCAACATGAAGAAAAGGTTGAAGTGTCAAATGGCTTACTTGAACACAAAATATAAGCAGTTACCTTTTTTTGCAAAAACTGTTCCAAATGCCAACATCATTTTCATTCAATTACAGAAAACAACAACATTATAATAGGATAGTAAATGAAGGAAAAAAGACTCTGTACTCAAGCTGTGTCAAATCAATTGGAGAATATGAGATGAAATGCTCTGGAATAGCATTGTAACTGGTCTCTTTTGTTTAATGCTCGCCTATGCCTTTGAGGCTGATGGGCCTTAGGATTCCAGTCACATTCTGCTTGGTTGTCTCTCTGCTAGTTGCTCTGGTCAGCTTTTAACTTACTACTACTGTCTTTCAATTCACGAGAGGGATGAAAGACATGGACCAACATTTGTATATTTTAAAGGAAATGCTCCCTGCAGACTTGGAGAAAGACAGAGACATTTGACCAGACTCTAGTCCATCAACTAACGTCCTTTGAAAGCCCTCCCCTCCCTTGGCAGACACGGAAATGCTTTTAATAGAACGCATTATTTATACGTTGGTGTCCCCTGTCTGCTGCCCCCAGCGTTGCAGAGTTCATTCCCTGCCCTATGGCTGTGTTTGGCTGCGTAGGCTAGCTAAACACCTGCTCCCCAAACCCCACCGATATGTTTACAAATCGACAGAGCCAAGTGGGTGTGACTGGGCTGAGAAAGCTGGTTCAGACCCACTGAGCAGTTCCAATCCATCACAGAGCCTTTTCACAAGCCTGTTTTTGTGAGATGTTCCTTTCACCTGAGCAGCAGAAAGACTTACAGTAATAGTGGCATGAAAGAGTAAAATTCAGGCTCATCCTCTAACCACTCAGCTTGTAAAAGGATGAACTATTGCTGCGTTCTTTACATATTCTGTCTGCCAATAGTTCTCAATTGCAGTGCCTTCAACCTTCACAGGGGAAAGCCTTGCTGTGTGCTCTTTTTCTTTCATAGATGACAGGGGCCGGAATGTCATTTGATGTAGGCCTGGCAGTTTGCTGAAGGGAACAGGAAGGAGAGCGAGGGAGAGTCAGGAGAATTAGAATGTATTTCAGGTCTGAGGCAAGTGGTGCATTGCTGCAACTCGTATCTCAGGGAAGGAGGGAGTTTAAAGGATTGGGAGGGGGGTATGGGGGTATAAGG